>NC_090437.1:266824307-267171807 GCF_031143425.1 Pleurodeles waltl
ATCCTGTGCAGGACAGACTGAGTGGATGCATGTCTCCACTGGTTCTGGAGGGGGGCTGGTTTCCAGAGTGCTTCATCCTGTGCAGGACAGACTGAGTGGATGCCTTTCTCCACTTGTTCTGGAGGGGGACTGGTGCCCAGAGTGCTTCATCCTGTGCAGGACAGACTGAGTGGATGCATGTCTCCACTGGTTCTGGAGGGGGACTGGTGCCCAGAGTGCTTCATCCTGTGCAGGACAGACTGAGTGGATGCCTTTCTCCACTTGTTCTGGAGGGGGACTGGTGCCCAGAGTGCTTCATCCTGTGCAGGACAGACTGAGTGGATGCATGTCTCCACTGGTTCTGGAGGGGGACTGGTGCCCAGAGTGCTTCATCCTGTGCAGGACAGACTGAGTGGATGCCTTTCTCCACTTGTTCTGGAGGGGGACTGGTGCCCAGAGTGCTTCATCCTGTGCTGGACAGACTGAGTGGATGCATGTCTCCACTGGTTCTGGAGGGGGACTGGTGCCCAGAGTGCATCACTCTCCCCGTGACGGTCCCAGTCGCGTCACTGCCCCTGCCGCTCATGGGCTAGCGGTGCTTGACTTGGCGGTCCTTGCCCTGTTCAGCGGTGCTTGCCCTGTTCAGTGGTGCTTGAGTTTGAAGTTTCTGACATGTTCAGCGGTGCTTGCCATGGCGGTCTTTGCCCTGTTCAGCGGTCTTTGCCCTGTTCAGCGGTGCTTGCCATGGCGGTCTTTGCCCTGTTCAGTGGTGCTTGCCATGGCGGTCTTTGCCCTGTTCAGCGGTGCTTGCCCTGTTCAGCGGTGCTTGCCATGTCGGTCTTTGCCCTGTTCAGCGGTGCTTGCCCTGTTCAGCGGTGCTTGAGTTTGAAGTTTCTGACCTGTTCAGCGGTGCTTGCCATGGCGGTCCTTCATTGCCCAGCTGGGCTGGGGCTGGTGGTCCTTCATTGGGCAGCTGGGCTGTGGCTGCCGGGGCCCTCCTGGGCAGCTGGGCTGTGGCTGGCGGTGGCCTCCTGGCCACTGACGATCGGGCTGCCCTCCTGTGCACTGACTCCGGCGGTGGCCTCCTGGCTAGTGACGATCAGGCTGCCCTCTTGGGCACTGACTCTGGCGGTGGCCTCATGGCCAGTGACGATTGGGCTGGCAGTGGCCTCCTGGGCAGCGGGGATGATGGCGGTCTTCTCCGCCGTTCTGCTCCTCCCAGACTTTGTCGATTTCTTCTGCCCCTTCCCCACCTTGGGAGGAGTCACAGCTGAGTGGACACTCCCCCGGGACCCTTGTGAGCGGCTTTGCTGGCTTGAGTCTTCCCCCACTCCCGCCAGGCACTGTCCAACTTCTGGTGCTTCACAGGAGGGGGACTGGCTGTGCTGTGGCTCCGTGTCACACTGGCTGCCCTGGTGCCCAGTGCACTCCACATACCTCTAACAACAGGCACCACTGGTCCCGGAGATTTTTTGGCTGAGCTGCTAGTACGGGACCTATGAATTGGAGGAGGGGGTGGGAAAGAGGTCAAGCTTGGTCAGGAAAAGTTTCTTAGGAACACTGGGACGGGTAGCTGGAGGGGGTCTGGGAGTGGAGGAAGAGGAGGTGGTTGTAGGAGGTGTAACTTTTGTGGCTTTGGGTGCAGGTGCATGCGCTGGAGGCTGTTGTGAGGTGGATGTATGTTGGGTGGGTGTGTGCCTGCGTTTGTGTACTTTGGGATGGGGCGTCACAGACACACTGGGAGAGGACACAGGGGACGTGTAAATGGTAGTGGGGGTGGTGAGTGTACGTGAGCGGGGTGTGGTGGTGGGTGTGCTGGTGCGGGACCTAGTGGCTGTAGTGGTAGTGCATGCAGGTGAGAGTGTAGACGAGACTGGGACGGAGGAGGGAGACGACGAGGAGGGGGACACAGTGGAGGCAGTGGATGTTGGTGTGTCTGTATGTGTGTGATGCTTGTGTGAGTGCCTGTGGGATGTGTGGTGCTTATGTTTGCCTGAGCTTCCCTTGTGTGGTGAGGTGTGTGCATGCTGGTCTGATGGTGTGCTTGGGATAGGCAACGGTACAGGGGAATGGGTCTGGGTGGAGGAAGTTTGAGGGGGGAGGCTAGACACAGGGACAATGGCTGCCATCAGTGCTGAGGCCAGAGTTTGCAGGGTTCGATGAAGGGCAGCCTGACCAGAATGAATGCCCTCCAGGAATGCATTAGTGTGTTGCAACTCCCTTTCTACACCCTGGATGGCATTCAAAATGGTAGACTGCCCAACAGTGAGGGACCTGAGGAGGTCAATGGCCTCCTCACTGAGGGCAGCAGAGGTGGCAGGGGCAGGGGCTGAGGTGCCTGGGGCGAAGGTGATGCCCACCCTCCTGGGTGAGCGGGCACGGGGCGAAGGCTGAGGGGCTGCTGGGAGGGACGGTGCTGGTAGGAGGGGTGGCGGCTGTACCTGTAGAAGTGGGGGGCACAGATTTTGCCGCCACCACAAGGGAGCTCCCATTGGAGGACGAGTCTGTGTCGCTGGTTGCTGATCCTGTCCTCGCCGTGAAGCTCCCCTCGCCCTCCGTCCCACTGGTGTATTCTGAGTCCGTGGTGTGGCCCTCCATGGCCATGTGGGATGCAGCTCCCTCGTGCTCCGGTGCCACTGTACCTCCGCCTGATGATGCTGATGCACACAAGAACAGGGAGACCACAAAAAGGTGGGGACGACAGAAGACAGACAGGTTGAGTGCATGGCTTACCGCTACAGTTGGCGGACAATACAGAGACAGCAGCCCCCTGCACTACGCCGCACTGTTGGGCTCTACAGATGCAGTTCCTGGGATATGGCCTACATGGCTATGGTCGGCATCTGCACACATAGATGACACAGGGGCATGTATACCTGTACTTGGCACTCTACAGAGGTGGGGTGGAGTGCCACATGGCCTGCATTATGGAGGGCCCTAGCCTACGGAACTCGCCCTGGCCTAGGGGAACCCACAGTCCTCCTCCCCCACCCAGACACCTTCACTGCGCGCAAACTCCGCTGAATGATGTTGTACTCACCCCCTTGTGTCTGCTGTGATGCCCTCAAGCGCCCATCCAACTCCGGGTACGCCACCGCCAGGATCCGGAACATCAGGGGGGTCATGGTGCGACGGGCACCCCTCCCACGTTGGGAGGCCATCCCCAGCTGAGCCTCCGCCGTCTTCTTGCTCCAGCTGCGAATGTCCTCCCATCTTTTACGGCAGTGGGTGCTCCATCTGTGGTGGACCCCCAGGGTCCGGACGTCCTTGGCGATGGCACGCCAAATATCCTCCTTCTGGTGGGCGCTGACCTAAATGAAATGTACAGGGGAAGAAGAGAAGTCATTAGCAACTGCACCGTCGAAGTGAGTGACCCCCATCCCTACCCTTGCCATGTGGCACATGCATTCACAGTCCATCATGCACGCAGAACCGTGGCCCCTTCCTTCTTACAACCAGCCCTCTCCACTCAGGCATAGCCCATACAACGTGCTCCCTGTTGGTCTGGAGGACCGTAGAGTAGCGTGTACTGGGGGAGGACCCCATCCACGAGCTTCTCCAACTCCTGTGCAGTGAAGGCAGGGGCCCTTTCCCCAGACGCACGAGTCATTGTCTCTTCCAGACCGAGGTCACAGCAGCACTTGCAGTGTAGGTCTTCTCCTGTCGAAGATCAGGTATCGAGTGATTGACCAGATAGAAAATGGCGGTCACGTCCGCGGCGGTGACGTCCGCGGCGGTGCGTACCATCACCGCTGGCACACTTCATCATTGGCTCCTGGGACCCATAGGGTCCAATGTTAACCAATGCAGCATTGCACAACGCTCTTCGACCGCCTACCGCGACGGTGTACAACGCCAGCACAGTTACCTCACATCCCATTGTCCCACTTTAGAGGTCAGGCAGCCGCCATTTTAGGGTCCCACATGGCTTCATTTTCAACTGCGTCACACATACCTAGGCCTAGACTCAACACACATACAAGCAACTTTTTGGATTATGTTTTGTGTTCTGTGTAGACTGTGGATACATACCTCTGAGTTGTTTGACTTTGTGGTCGCTGTTGTCCTTCCTAGGCACCGTCCGCTGGGACATGTGAGGAGATGGCGGAATCCTCCGGTGTACCGACCGCTGGTGGACCTGTTGACAATGGAGGAGCGACATTTAATCATCACCTACAGGTTTGACCGTGACACAATCCAGGAACTGTGTACCCAGTTGGAGCCTGACCTGATGTCAGCAATCCGCCATCCCACAGGAATCTCCCCTCAAGTGCAGGTGCTATCAGTGCTCCATTTCCTTGCAAGTGGGTCATTTCAAACAACAGTGGCCATAGCATCAGGGATTTCCCAGCCTATGTTTTCAAACGTGTTGTCCAGAGTGTTGTCTGCCCTTCTGAAACACATGCAGAGCTACATCGTTTTCCCTCAGGTGGAGGATTTGCCTACAGTGAAAGGTGACTTCTATGCCCTTGGACATATCCCTAACATCATAGGTGCCATTGATGGGACCCATGTAGCTCTGGTCCCCCCCCACAGGAGTGAACAGGTGTACAGGAACCGGAAGAGTTATCATTACATGAATGTACAGATGGTATGTTTGGCAGACCAGTACATCTCCCAGGTAAATGCTATGTTCCCTGGCTCAGTGCATGATACCTACATCCTGCAGAATAGCAGCATCCCTTATGTGATGGGTCAACTCCAGAGGCACCGGGTGTGGGTATTAGGGGACTCTGGTTACCCCAACCTGTCATGGCTACTGACCCCAGTGAGGAATCCCAGGACAAGGGCAGAGGAACGCTACAATGAGGCCCATGGGCGGACTAGGAGGGTGATCGAACACACCTTCGGCCTCCTGAAGGCCAGGTTCAGGTGCCTCCATATGACAGGGGGTTCCCTATTCTACTCACCAAGGAAGGTGTGCCAGATCATCGTGGCCTGCTGTATGCTTCACAATTTGGCTTTGCGACGCCAGGTGCCTTTTCTGCAGGAGGATGGTCCAGATGACGGTGTTTTGGCAGCTGTGGAGCCTATGGACAGTGATGAGGAGGAAGCAGAGGAAGAAGACATTGACAACAGGGACTCAGTTATCCAGCAATATTTCCAGTGACACACAGGTGAGAAAACATTCCTGCCTACTACAAAGACTTTCACACTTCTACCTCTATCCTGTCTGTCGATTTCAACCAGTATATGGTAACTGAGTTGTACATTTCCATTACGGTTTCACAGGTGTGGTTTCCAACGTGTGTCATCTGCTTAGATTCCTCATGGACTTGAGATGTGTGACATAGGTATGTTGACATTACAATTGAGAACTCATTTTGTCACTGTCATTGCTAATATACATTTTCTAAATCACAGACTGACTCCAGGTTGTTTTGTGCTTCAAGGGTGTTTATTGCAGTGCTAAGTATTGGAGGGGGGTTGTAAAATGGTGAGGGGTGATGGTGGAGGACTGTCCATGGCAGAGTCCAGTCTATGAGTCTCACAGGTGCATTGCCCATATGGGCATAGGAAGTGGAGCTGGGGCAGTTCCAATATGGACAGGGTTACAAAGTGGGACAGTAGGATGACAATCAGGGTGGTCTTATTTCTTGGCGGGGGTCTTGCCATCGTGCTCTGTCTTGTTCCTGGTTCTCAGGGACCACTTGCGGGGTGGTTCTCCGTCTGCAGGGGGTGGGGTGCTGGTGTGGTGGTCCTGTGGCGGTGCCTCCTGTCCACTAGCGCCGGCGGAGGTGGTGGGCAGTTCATCGTCCATGCTAGTGTCAGGGGCCCCTTGGAGTGCCACAGTGTCCCTCCTGGTGTTGAGTATCTCCTTCAGCACCCCTACGATGGTGCCCAGGACGGTGCTGATGGTTCTGAGTTCCTCCCTGAAGCCCATATACTGTTCCTCCTGCAGGCGCTGGGTCTCCTGAAACTTGGCCAGGACCGTCGCCATCGTCTCCTGGGAGTGGTGGTATGCTCCCATGATGGAGGAGAGGGCCTCGTGAAGAGTGGGTTCCCTAGGCCTGTCCGCCCCCCTGTCGCACGGCAGCCCTCCCAGTTCCCCTGTGTTCCTGTGCCCCGTCCCCTGGACCGTGTGCCCACTACCACTGCCCCCAGGTCCCTGTTGTTGTTTGGGTTCCCTGTTGTGGTGGACACACAGCTGATTGACGTGTCCTGGGGACGGAGGTATGGGCCCGCTGGGTGGGTGCTGTGCTGATGTGACCAGAGGGTGGAAGGTCTGTGGTGGGCTGTGCCTGTGTGAGGGGAACCGACTGTCCCGAGGCCCACGATGGTCCGGGCTGGTCATCTAGGTCCAGTTGGACAGAGCTGCTGTCATCACTGTGGGCCTCTTCTGTGGGTGGGGTGGAGATGTCTGGACCCTCCTGTCTGGTGGCGTTGGGTAGTGGTCCTGCAGGGGTGGAAAGGCATGATTATTGCATCTGTGTGTTTCATGGTGTGCAATGGGTGGGTGACAGTGTACCCCAGTGCTGGCATTCCTGTGTGGGGGCTTGTGTGATGATGGTTGAGGGGGGTGTTATGGGTATGTGCAGTGGGCATGCTTTAGTGATGTGTGTCCATGCTTTGTTTTTGCATGCAGGGCTTGGTGTTGGGATGTGTGGTTTGTGATATTGATACATTTGTGAGGAGTTGGAGTGATAGGGGTGGGGGCGAGGGCGAGGGTGGGGGTCTGTGATAGCATGCAGGTAGGGTGGGGGATATGATAGTTAAGATTTGACTTACCAGAGTCCATTCCTCCACCGACTCCTGCGAGGCCCTCAGTATGCATTATTGTCAAGACCTGCTCCTCCCATGTTGTTAGTTGTGGGGGAGGAGGTGGGGGTCCGCCGCCAGTCCGCTGTACTGCGATGTTGTGTCTGGAGACCACGGAACGCACCTTCCCCGTAGGTCGTTCCACCTCTTCCTGATGTCGTCCCGATTTCTTGGGTGCTGTCCCACTGCGTTGACCCTGTCGACTATTCTTCTCCATAGCTCCATCTTCCTAGCAATGGAGGTGTGCTGCACCTGTGAGCCAAATAGCTGTGGCTCTACCCGTACGATTTCCTCCACCATGACCCTGAGCTCCTCCTCCGAGAACCTGTGGTGTCTTTGCCGTGCCATGGGGTGGTGTAGGTGATGTGTGGGGTGGTGTATGTGGTGATAAGTGTGGTGATATGTAGTGGTGTGTGGTGTTTTGTGCGTGGATGTTATGTGGGTGATGGTGTGGTGTGCCTGTGGATGCTTGGTTGTAGATTGTAGTGTCTCTCTCTGGCCTTCTGTCGCAATTGTGGTCGTAGGGGTTTGTGGGTGATGTGGGTGTCTGTTTTATATAGTATTGTGTGTGTGGAATGGTGTGTGTATGTGTATCAGGTGTGTGTCTTTCGAATTATCCAATGTGGTGGTGTTTTGAAGATGTGTGTGTATTTTGAGCGCGGCGGTGTGTACCGCCAATGGAATACCGCGGTTGAAAGCCCGCCGCGTGGATTCGTGTGTCGTGATAGCATGGGCGTATTTCTGTTGGCGTGATGGTGGAGGTTTTGTTTTCGCCAGTTTATCACTGACCTTTGGTATGGCGGACTTGTGTGGGTGTCTGAATTTTGTCGGATTTCGGGATGTGGGTCATAATAGCTGTGGCGGATTTCCGCGGGCGCGGCGGTGTGTTGGCGGTCTTTTGCACGGCGGTAAGCGGCTTTTACCGCCAATGTTGTAATGACCCCCACAGTGTTTTAACCAGTGAGTTAGAGGCAGCCTCCAATGTGGATAAATAGTCAAGAGACCCACCGTCAACCAAGAAAAGAAAAAAGCCGCCTGGTTCACAGACGAACTCATCACCTCCAAACGCACCTGCCAGAAACTAAAGAAGAAATGGCTCCTCGAACGCACTCCTACCAGCCTGACAACCCAAAAGGAAGCCACCCGCAAGCACCACCAACTAATCCGACTCATCAAACGCTCCCATTTCACAGAATGCCTATACAACAATGCCCACAACAGCAAAGAACTCTTCTGCATCGTGAAAGAGCTCTCCAACCCCAGCGCCAACGTCAACGACATCCCACCATCCCAAGAACTCTGCGACGCCCTGTCCACCTTCTTCCATCAGAAGATCGCCGACATCCACAACAGCCTCAACACCACGCCTCCGCCAGACCCCAGCCCCGACAACTCCTCCTGCGCCAACCGCCTTACCGCCTGGACCCACGTAGACGATGCCGAAACTTGCAAGATCATGAACTCCATCCACTCAGGATCCCCTTCAGACCCATGCCCACACCACGTATACAACAAAGCCGACTCCACCATCGCACCCCAACTTCGAAAGGTCATCAACTTATCCTTCGACACCGTGACCTTCCCGGACAGCTGGAAGCACGCCGAAATCCACGCCCTCCTCAAGAAACCCAAGGCAGACCCCAACGACCTCAAAAACGTCCGCCCGATCTCCCTCCTCCCCTTCCTGGCGAAGGTCATCAAGAAGATCGTCAACGCGCAGTTCACCCACCACCTCGAGGACAACGCCATCCTGGACCCCTCCCAGTCCGTCTTCAAACACAACCACAGCACCGAGACTGCTCTCCTCGCCGCCACAGATGACATCAGACAACAAATGGACAACGGCGAAACATCTGCCCTCATCCTCCTGGACCTTTCCGCAGCCTTCGACACAGTTTGCCACCGCACCCTACTTACACGCCTCCACAAAGCTGGCATACAAGACAAAGCCCTCAACTGGATTTCCTCTTTTCTCTCCGGCAGAACCCAGAGAGTCCGACTCTAACCTTCCGCTCCGAAGCCACCAACATCATCAGCGGAGTACCCCAAGGCTCCTCTCTAAGCCCGACGCTGTTCAACGTCTACATGGCCCCCCTCGCACAACTGGCCCGTCAGCACAACCTCAACATTCTCTCTTACACCGACGACACCCAGCTCATCCTCTCCCTCACTAAAGACCCACCCACCACCAAAGCCAACCTCCACGAAGGACTGAATTCCATTGCCGAATGGATGAGAAACAGCCGCCTGAAGTTGAACTCCGACAAGTCGGAAGTCCTCATCCTCGGACGCACCCCATCAGCCTGGGACGACTCCTGGTGGCCCACCGCACTGGGACCTGCTCCTAAGCCAGCCAACCACGCACGCAACCTTGGCTTCATCCTCGACTCCACCCTCACCATGTCTAAGCAGGTCAACGCAGTTTCCTCCTCCTGCTACAACACCCTCCGCATGCTCCGTACAGTCTACAAATGGATCCCGACGGAAACCAGAAAAATGGTGACCCAGGCCCTCGTCAGCAGTAGACTAGACTACGGCAACGCACTCTACACAGGCATCCCAGCAAAGGACAACATACGACGTCAACGCATCCAAAACGCCTCCGTCCGACTGGTCCTCAACGTACCCTGCCGATGCCACATCTCCCACCACCTGAAAGACCTCCACTGGCTCCCCGTGGACAAGAGGATCACCTTCAAGCTCCTCACCCACGCTCACAAGGCACTCTACAACGCCGGACCCGCCTACCTGAACAACAGAATCAACTTCTACGTCCCCTCCCGCCAACTCCGCTCTGCCAACCTCTCCCTCGCCATTGTTCCCCGCTTTCAACGCAAGACCTCCAGCGGCAGATCCTTCTCCTACCTCGCCGCCAAGACCTGGAACACCCTCCCCACCCCCCTGCGGCAAACCCAAGACCTTCTCACCTTCAGGAGACTCCTCAAGACCTGGCTCTTCGACCAATAGCAGCTTCCCCCCCCCCTCAGCACTTTGAAACCCTAACGGGTACGTAGCGCGCTTTATAAATGTCATGATTGATTGATTGATAATATTGTTAATTTCCATCCTGCTGTCGCCTTGTCTCTCCTTGTGGCTGTTACTAATATTATTAATTTCCATTGTGCTGTCACCTTGTCTCTCCTTCTGGCTGGTTGCACTGCCAATATTATATTTCCTCTTTTGCTTTATATGAATCTGTGAACCTTTCCTATTCTGAATAGCGTATATATATATGAAATCTATGTATGTGGAGGTATGCTGTCCCTCACCCTATTGCGCATATGTGTAGAGAGTACTTAGTATGACACAGGTGACTAAAATTTAAATTGCAACCTCACATCCCTGGCCTTCACATAGTGTGATCTTAACAGATCCATTACTGTGAATCCAAGGACTATCTTTGGGGTATTGTGAGAGTGTTACATAGTCAATTCTAACCAGCATCATTGCCTAATACTCAACTTTCCTACATTGGTGTAACAGCGTGGGATCCTGAACTCGGGTTTCGGAGTATCAGTTGGTCATAAGTATTTTAGTACATGAGAAATTATCATTATACACAATGTAATTTTTCAGATTTTTTTAAAACAAGTTGTTAATGGGAATTGTAAGGGCCCTGTGTAGACCTCCCATTCTGACAATCTTTTAAAGTTCAAAAAGTTTTAGAGAGCTAAGCACATTTTTTTAAAATTTGGTAACAATTTAATAAGGTCCCAACTTTTGAATAAACGTTAGTGCACCGTGAAGGCTGGTAAGAATCTCAACTTCTCAGTCATCCCAGCCCTGAGGATCAGTGATCTGAGGATTTTGTGCAAAGCAAAGGGCATTAGTATAGAGCTACAGCTAAAAAGGAGGCGCTTGAAAAAACTCTTCAGCTCCTATGAAGAAAAGAGACTAGAGAGGGAGGGTCAAACCTCAGAAGATGATCTTGGAGAAGGTGATTGTGATGCCCAAGCCCAAATTGGAACAGATGGGGAAGAAGGTGAAAACCAAAACTATCCACCCTTTCCCAGACCACTGAGTGGGAAGTGACAGGAGTCTTTCTAGCAGACCCACAATTGGTAAGGTGGTAGCAAACCTTGAGGATGAGCTTGTCCTACTCTCACTAGAGGAGAGAAAGCTGAAACTTGAGGAAAGAAGGGTCAAGATGGGCCTTAGGCCCAAAGATGATGGTGGCAGCAAAATCCACATGGATATCTTTTGATCCTAAGACTCCCCAAAGGGATTGTCCCCACATTTAGTGATGGTGATGACATTGGTAAATAGCTTGCAGCCTCTGAGAAGGCCTGCACAACGGGAAGGCTAGGTCGCCAACACTGGGGCTGGATCAAATGCAATAAGGTGGTCACCCAGGAAGGGCTTTATAATTCCATTATGAAAGAGAACATTCTAACTAAAGGGGTCATTATGACCCCAGCAGTGAGTGTTATTGTGGCGGAATGACCGCCAGCAGGCTGGCGGTACATACTGCCACATTCTGAGAATGGGGGGTTGGCTGCAGCCATGGCGGTATCAGCCGCCGGGCCGGAGATGTCAATCTCCAGCCAGTGGGCAGCATAGTACTGCTGGCAGCATTATGAGCCTGCCAACCACTATGGCGTTAGGCCCTACCGGTTTACAGAGAATTCCTTCCCTGTCACTGGTAGGCGGCTCCCCCCGAACACTCACCAGATGCCACCAGCCCCTCCATCCAAACTCCCCCCACCCTCTCCGATCCTCACACACACACCCCCACACACGCAGACACACACCATGCATACACCCAATCACTCACACTGGCATACAAGCATTCATACACACATACTTCCAGACATGCTCGCACACATTCTTACACACAATCACACTGACATGCAGACACACACTCACTTCACCATTCCTACACACATTCACTCACATGCATGCACCCATGCAAACAACACAACACACACAGACGCATTCACACACACACTCACATATTCATGCACAGAAGCAGACACACACACACACAACACCCCCCTGGCCTGTCGGAAGCCCAACTTACCTTTGTCGAAGAGGCTTCCGGCAGGGAACGGGCGCTGCTACCGCCAGAAGCGCCCACCAACAGAACACTGCCAGGCCATATCACAGGTCATGATACGGCTGGCGGCATTCAACTGGCGTGGCGGTGCTGGTGGTAGCAGCTCCAGCTTACCACCGTCTGCCAGTATGATCACTGCCAGATTTCCACCCTTCTTGTGGCGGAAGTCCGGCAGTGATCATAAAATGGCGGATGGAAGGTAGCCGCGGTGACGGTGTTTTGGCAGCCATCACCGCGGCAGTAGGCGGTTTTTACCGCCAATGTCAAAATGAGGGCCTAAGTGTACTACAGAGAAATTGCAACAGCTTCTGCTAAATTCTAAGTTTTCTTCTCCCAGAGAGCTGGGGAGGATAGCTGACAAGTGGGTCAGGACCAGAGTGTCTGGTAAGTGGATCAGAACTAGGGTGTCTAGGAAGACCCAAGGAGGGGGTGACCCCAAGAAGGGTGCTCAGACTTCCCAGCAGGGAAAGAGGTGAGCACTACCAAAGGTAAAAAGAAAGAGTTCTCTAAAGGTCCCCAAAAATCTTCTCAGGAGGTTACGTCCTGAGACTCTTCCCGGACCAAAGGAAAGGGTTATTAAGGGTGGAATTGGAACCCTAAGATGGCTGGGGTATGCTATGACTGTCAGAAGTAAAATAAGAAAGGGGATGCAGCATGCCCAAAGAAGTTCCCCAGTGGTGGACAAGCCAAGGGATTTGCTAGCAAAGGAGTGGGCGTGGAAGTGTACTCTGGAGAGGCCAGGGGTTACACTGAAGCTACTTCAGTTTCCCTGGCTGGGTTGGATATTTAAGATCTGGCACTCTTACCACCAAGCCACCTGATGAAGTATAGACAAAGGCCTAAAATCAATTGGACAGAGGTAGAGATCTGAGGGATATAGGTGCCAGTGACACCATGGTGGCCACAGACCAAATCACACCTGGTGTCATTCACCAGGTAACCAATGCTGACAGTGACACTAAGTTCCTCCCAATGGCCTTGGTAACCTTAGAGTGGCAAGGGGTTACTAGCCCAAAGAAGTTAGTTGAGTCCCCTGCCATCCCAGTGAAGTGCCTATGGGGAAATTTTCGTGTGTCTATTTCAGGTAGTCGTTTGGGCACAGTGATAGATTAGCTTAGGCTTGTGGCCTGTGTCCTTTTACTTAGTTATCATGCTCTGTATCCCTGTATTCATTTTTATTCATTTTATTATTGCTTCTTTTAGGGGCATTGTTTTAATTTCACTATGAGCTGCTATTCTGAGAAAGCATCATTATCAGTGTTATGGATGACATACTTTACATCACGTTCTTTTCCTTCGAAGCACAAGGACAGAATGTGAGGCAGACAGAATAATATTTTGTCTTGCTGGCCCGAAACTGCGTAAACAGTCCAGTGCTTAGGTGCATACTCGTGTCAGGCTTCTGTGAATAAACCTAAACAGGTCCCCTGTAAAAACCATCTTGTCGGACAAAGGGCATTAGAGGGGGTTCCAGCCAAAATGTTCATCCATGCTGCATGCCGGTTTTCGATTGACCTCCTGATCTGTAGACTGGCGGCTGGACCTTGTACCAAAGTAATGGGGTGGGGTGTGCTTCTCATGGACACGGTACAGACAGATTGGGCTTATATCACCATGCTCTCTCTTAGGGGCTGGAGATTAGGCTTTTAGGTAGGAACTGTATACACATGTCATGAGCATATGTTGGGGTTGTTTATATTTACATCTCTAATGTTCATAATCCTGATTTTGTTATACCGTATTATCCTAATCATTGCAGTTCATGCTTTTTATCATCGATTGCAGTCTTTTCAATGAATGTATTGAAAACTGTCCAGCATCTCTTTTCTTGCCTCTGTGTGTGAGACTCGTATGTGGAGAGAAAAGGGTAAACCTTGTTTCACCACAATTTTCCTTGAGGGGTTTTCAGAGTGCCGTGCAAGGCTGCCGCAAATCACTTGGGTTTTGGTGAGGTGCTGTTAGAAAGCCAGGTTAGGCTGACAGCTGCCAACTGGTGTGGGAGTGACTTAGGGCCAGATGTACCAAAGGATTTTACCCATTCTGTGTCTATGGGAAAAAGCTTTCGTACATATGGCCCTTAGTCACCTGCAATGCAGAGGGGCTGCCACACCAAATCCAGCAGTCTTGTTATAGTACGAGAGCCCTTATGACAAAATAATCTCAAAAGTTTTGCATGGGCAGAGGTCAAAAGGAAGGTTCATGCAGAAATTCGGAGGACTTGGAGCCTGAAAAATGGCTTAAGGCTCCAAGAGAAAGGGCAAGAAGACTCCTAAGGCAGCTTCAAAGACGTCACAGGATCAGGGGGAGAGTTCTCCTAAGAGAGATCCCCTCATGCCTGAGAAGGGAACAGTAACTGATGGAGCCTGGCCAGACCTGGCGGAGCTCTTAAGTGCAGTGGGGCCCTTGAGAGAGGACCTATGCCAAGGGCAGAGGACATACCCAACTTTTGAGGGCCTTAGGCAGCAGGCTGCAAGGCAAGATGAGGGTGATGACAGTGGAACTCATAGGGTCAATTGGGAAGATGGGCTGCTGTACACTGAGGCCAGGGACCCCAAACCAAGGGAAGCCAGGAGAGTGGTGATCCTCAAGGTGTAAAGAGAGTTTAGTCTGACCGTAGCCCATGAAACCCCCTTGCTGGAAATCTGGGACAAACCAAAGCCTGGGAGAGTTTGCTTGCCCATTGTTATTGGCCCCAGATGCCTGAAAAGGTCGGGTTTTGTCACTCTTGCACCACTTGTCAAGCCAGTGGCAAGACAAGAGGGCAACCAAAGGCTCCCTTAATTCCACTTCCAGTGGTTGTGACAACTTTTGAGAGGGTTGGGATTTACATTGTTGGTCCCCTGCAGCTAGGAACAGATTTATTCCGGTGGTAGTGGACTATGGGACTAGGTACCCAGAGACAATTTCACTCAGGGCAGCCACTGTCCCTGCATTGTTAAAGGCTCTCCTTGTAATATTCACCAGGGCAGGGTTTCCTAAAGAGGTGGTTTCTGATAGAAGGACACATTTTTAGTGGTGGGCAGAGCGTACAAAGTTCTACTCTGTGGAATTCCACAGAGTTGGGTAAAAACTATGTGGAATTATGTGGAGTTCCGCGTGTGGCGGAGTGCCACCTGCCTTACCACCCTGGTGTTGAATGCACCCAATCTCAGAAGCGCTCAGCAGGGCCGGGCCTGGTTAGTACTACTAACCAGGCCCGAACCTTATGAGCGCTTCTGAGACCAGGCGCATTCAGGATATGCCGAAACGGCAGCAAAAGCTGACGTTTAAGGCTTCTTGTGCTGACTCAGCCCACCGTCCTGGGGCCTCCTTCTGTCAACCACACCTCCGCACTTCCCTTCACCAACTGCCCTCCTTCACAAACTTGCTTTGGAGGGCCAAGCACAACCCCTATCTTGCACCAGCCGTACAATCGCTTCCTTTGCACTTACACACAGCCTTAGACCGCCCTTTCTTTAGGGCCCAGCAATAGCAGCAGCAAATCAGCTCATCACCAGCAGCCTAGTGTTTTCACAAAGTGCCTAGCCTTGCTTGCTACTGTGCTCAAAGGCACTCTCTCAGGCCAGACCCAACTCTTTCTGGTGGGGACTGCCAGACTACCACTCAGCAGCTGTTGCTCCCCGGTCTCCAGCTATCCCTGCTGGCCTCAGCACTGTACCCCATAGCACCACTTCCTTTCCCAGGGTCTCTGGGGAGGCAGGTTTTTTTCACGTGGAGCTCTGACTACAAGTTTCCCATTTTCCAACCACAGGCCCTTCCCCCCCTCATATGCAAATACTGTCCATGCCCAGTGCCGGCTCCCGTGTGCACATACAAGAGAAAACGAGTGTCTTACCTGGGTTCAAGAGGGTCCTTGTTGCTAGCGGCCTGGCTCTGTGCCTCCCTCTGCCACCTGCACCAAGGCTGCTGAGGACAGTGAAAGGATGGAGGCCTGGATCAGGTGCTGGTGCTGCCCCTCACAAGCAGCTTGCAGCAGCACCACACTTGCCCGCTACCATCATTTTTGGGCAGAATGTGCGCAGCCCAGTTATGGGCCACACACCGCAAGCGCAGACTGTCTGCGATTGTGCTGTGTGGCCCATGACTGGGCTGCAGTGCTCATGCGGTGAGCTCCGCTGCCAGGGCTAGCGGAGTTCTTGCCTGAACTCCGTGCTCCAAGCAGAGTAGGGAAGCTCACGACCCACTCCTATACATTTTCTGTCTCCATACCAGAAAGCTATGTAGAATGAATGTGGTGTAAGTTACAAATTCAACTCTCAGACAAATGGTTTAGTTGATAGGTCCAACGTAACCACGAAAGGCATGGACATGGGCCTCACTTAAAAACTTAAGAGGAGATGGGATGTCCTGTTACCATGCCTCTTGTTTCACAACAGGGAGATACCCCAGAAGGGGATTAGCTTTAGGCCCTTTGAATTTCTGTTTGGCAATCATGCAAGGGGTCTCTTAAGTTTGGTGAGGGAAGGTTGGGAGAAACCTCTCAAGCAAACCTTAATAGGACATAGTGGACTATATGCTGGGCCTCCGTTCACACATGGCTGAGTACATGAAAAAAGTAACCAAGAACCTAGAGGCTAGCCATGAACATTTCAAGCTTTAGAATCACCGAACTAACCAGGTCAGTTGGTATGGGTATTGGAGCCTGAGCTCCTGGGGCCCTCCTGGTGAAGTGGACTGGGCTCTACCCCCATTCTGGAGAAGAAAGGGCAAACCACCTACCTGGTTGACTTAGGTACCTCTTGAAACCCTCACAGGGTGATCCATGTGAATTGTCTAAGCCACACCAAGATAGGGCTAACATGATCATGCTGATGGTCACTGATGGAAGACAAAAGGAGGAAAGTGCCTCCCTGACCTGCTATCAACCAATCTACAAGATTGTTCAGTGGAGGGTGTTGTTTTATCTGACACCCTCACTGCACAGCAGCAGGGTGACTGCAGGCAAGTCCTCAGCCAGTTTGCATAGCACTTCTTTTTGACTCCTGGGCAGACAACCTGGTATTTCTATAATGTGGACACAGATGACATTCTCCATGTCCAAAACAAGATATACTGACTGTCTGACCAAGTCAAAGCATGTATCAAAGCTGAGGTAAGCAAGATGATAGAGCTAAGGGTGATTAAACCCTCTAACAGTCCCTGGGCTAGCCCTATGGTACTGGTCATTAAGCCTCACTCCAAGGGTAGAAAACCATAGAAGAGGTTTTGTGTGGATTACAGCGGTTTAAATGCAGCCACTGAAACCGACGCACACCCCATACCAAGAGCAGATGAACTAACTGCTGGGTGCAGCAAATTTTCTCTGTACCTTTGATTTAGCATCAGGGTAGTGGCATAATGGACTCACCCAAGGAGTAAAGGAGAAATCTGCATTTTCTACCCCCGAAGGACACGTTCAATTTAAAGTGGTGCCTTTTGGGCTGATGAATGCTCTGCCCACTTTTCAAAGGTTGGTGAAAAGAGTTCTTTCAGGATTGGATGCCTTTAGTCTTAATGACATTGCTCTCTATAGCTCCACCTGGGAGGATCTCCTGGTCCACCTCAGAGACGCAGGCCTCACTTTAAGGCCGGTAAATGTCAGGTAGGGCAGAGTTCTGTTGCTTATTTGGACCACCTTGTAGGGGGAGGTGAAGTGACACCTCTCCAACCCACAATCCAAACCATTCTGGCTTGGGAGGCTCCCAAGACTCAGACTGAAGACAGGGCACTCCTTGGCTTGACTGGGTACTGCAGGAGGCTTGTGAAGGGGTATGGTGCCATTGTGGACCTTCTCACTGAGCTTACCTCTAAGAAGCAGCCTAAAAAGGTCATTTGGACCACTGATTGTCAAAAGGCCTTTGACACCCTGAAAGCAGCCAAGTTCTCAGAGTGTGTCCTGAAAATGCCAGACTGTGGAAAACAGTTAATTGTTCACAGAGATACTTCTGAAGATGGAATTGGGGCAATGTAGTCACAAACAAATGATGAGGGCCAGGATCAACCAGTTGCCTATAGCAGCAGGCGACTCCTTCCCAGAGAGCAACATTGGAGTCCATGAAGAGGAAAGCCTTTGCTGTGTTTGTTCCCTGAAAAAGCTGAGACCCTAACTGTTTTGGACTCACTTCAGAGTTCAAACCAACCATAGGCCTCTCAGATGGCTGATGCAGATGAGAGGAGAGAACCCCAAACTGTTCACTTGGTTCATTTTCCTACAGGGTATGGACTTTACAGTGGAACTCAGACATGTGACTGACCGAGCCAATGCAGGTTCTTCAACTTAGATGATGTGAACTAACAAGAGGGAGGTTAGTTGCTCATCACCTTTTGTCTAGGGGACATGTAGGAATGTGCCCTTTTTGAATGGTCACCCCCACACTTTGGGCTCTTGATGCAGATTAAAGGAGTAATGTTTGGTATCAAACAAAGTTCCTTCTCACCCCTGACACAAGCCTTGTGTTGAGGGTAATGTGGCATGAATCCAAAGGGCATCCTTAGAGGTTGCCCACAAGTTGCCCCAGTTTTCCTGTTCTCTGACTGTCAACTAACAGCTGCTGCCAGCAAGATTTGACTCTGACCCCCTGGGCTGAAGTATGAACACTCCCAGGAGTCAGGACAAAGGCCTGGAAGGGAAAGAGGTCACACCTCCCTCCCTCCCGCCCAGGAAGGCTAGTGAAATGGCACATCAAGGCGATGAGCTTCAAAGGGCACATCGCCTCTGATTTGCAAGCAGGTTGTCCCCAGTAGAGAACAAAGTCATCTCCATTCCTCCACACACATTTGCACCCAGGCAGATGGAAAAAATGGTTAGTAAAGAGGTGTACATCCCCAGAAAGCTATCCACACATCTAGGGTGTCCTCCCTGGTCTGCACAGCTGAGAAAGACTTCGGCCATCTTGAAAAGTGTCAAAATAGAGGGTTCTGGGTAGAAAGGGTGCCGCAACCCATGTGATGTGGTCACCTCAGGGACAGATTAGCCGCTGGGGCTAGTAGTTGATTGGCTACTTGCACACACACACATAAAACCCCTAAATATAGGATTTAAGGGGCACCCCTGGCACCAGAGCATCAGATCTGCAACAACTTGCAAAGAAAGGACAGAAGGAGATCCGCATCAACAACAAAAGGAACCTGCACAAACCAAAGGTGTGATACCTTGAACCTGTGGCAACCTTCCTGGAACTGCTCGACTGCAGCTCGTTTTGGACCAAAGACCAATTCCCCCAGCAAGAGGGTACCCTTTGTGAGCCAAAGGCAATACTAGACTCCCTTGGACTAGTGGCAGTAGTCCAATGCCCACCACAGATAAAAAGTACCTACCTGAACCAAAGAAGCACTGGTCATCGGGCCCTCTGAGGGATTGCCAAAAAGCGGGTCTGGTGCATTGTGGGAAGTGTAGTCCAGCTCTCAACCAAGTTAGAACTGGCTTCCATTTTCCCCAGGACCTCATGGAAGGGGAGACAGCTTTTTCTCTACCTTACCACTGCCAAGGCTTGTTGATGCCAATCTGGTCATCACCACCTTTACTCAACGATGAAACCTATGGGCACACCCAAGCACCTGAATCCAATTTCACCAGTTGCTCTGTTGTCAGGTTTTTGCATATGTTTCTTTGCCTGAACCGTCACAGTGGTAAAGCCAGAAACCACAGCTCCTATTCCACACCAAGAATAGCCAAACACACCTCTGCACCCAAGACGCCCAAGCTAGGCGGAGTTGTTCTGCCTGGTGAATCCTGGTCCAGGAGGCCTCACAAGCTTAACCCCAGTGAACTCCCACAAACTCAACCTGTAAGTGACCAAATGACACAAGTAGTGTTCCCTATAAGGTGTGCGCCTGTGCGCGCACACACCCAAACTTCCTGTAGCTCGCATTCTCTAATGTGAAGCGCGCACACTTCACACAGAAAACATTTTCAGCTGCTGTTTTTCTAAAAAAACAAGCAGTACAATAACAAGCATGTTGAAAATGCACAAGGAAAAGTGGCGGCGCTCTCAGTAGAAGAGCAGACCAACGTGTTAAAGGACAGCAGTAGTTTAGCATTTCTCCTCCATGGCAGAGCCTGGGGCTGCAGAGGGTCAAAAGTTGCGAAGCAAGTGGCAGCAGCACATGCCACTTGCTGCATTAGTGTTATAGATAGGCAGCAGGGGATACATAGGTACACAGGCGGCAGCAGCAGGGCCTCTAAAGAATCTTCTTTCTCGGCAATGGACTAATTGGCATAATTCGGTGTATGGGCATGATGCTCGTCATTGCCTCGGTATGTGTTCAAGATAGCAGTACTTATTTCTTTGTGGGATGTTTTACATCTAGCAAAGTCTTGGTTATGATGTTTTTTTTAAGTCCGTGCACCGGGCATTTTCTTGTGTTTGCTACCGGGCATTTGATGCTGAAGGGATTGCTTCTGCTCTTATTGGGCAAGCCATTTTCACTTCTGGGGCTGATAATAAACAAAAGATAAAGATCAACCAGCTCACTCTCTCTGCATCAGTGCAAAGGCCCAGTTGGCTAATTTACCTTTTAGCTCGCTCGTGTAGGAACTGAGTGCTGAAATGTTTAGCAGTAAACCATGCACCAGAAAAAATATGATGAAGTCTCATCAAATTCAAAAAGCACCTTTGTCTAACATGAAGTACTTTGATATTAATAGGTCACAATATATCACTGCACTAGGATGCACTTATTAAAAGTTACAGTTCTCAAGCATGAACTTAAAACCATTCCTACCCTGCCCTCCTAACAATGCCACCTTCAACTGAGAGGCATGCAAGTTGCCATATGCACCATGTATGTGGTCCACATACGTATAGACAGAGCACCATTACAGTCTATTAAATTAAAAACGAGCCGCGTATAAACACCTCCTATTCTGAACTTGTGCGTTTGAAGCTACTTTGTTATGTGCATAATTTCTATGTTGCTTATGAAGCCCTCGAGGGACAGGCATACTGTTTCTTTCCATGTTTCCATCTCATTTGTACCAGTTTGTATTGAAAGGGAAACGTAAAATATCTCAGATTGTTAAATATATTGTTAATGTTGTTACTACCATTATCCTAGAATGCTAGAGGAATTTACTGGGATGCACAGCACCAGTGGCATAGCAAGTATGGCATAAGACCTAGTGAGAGGAAGAAAATGGCCCCCTTGGCAGCTGTTTGCACTGTAAAACACACCAAAAATCTACTTTTAGTAGGTCCCTCAGCTCTCCATGACCCTTTGTCACAGCACGTGGTGCCACAATGGAAGATATGCATCTGGACAGCACTAATTGTAGCATTTCTTTTGGGGGCACCTGTTCACTGGGTTCATGTACTGTGCATGAGCTGCTGCTAATCCCAGCAGTGTAGCTAACATTCGTTCAGCAGGTTCAGTGGCACTGGGGCCCATTGAATTGTGTAAATTGTAGGAATGGTTGTAACTCGCATAATTTGCTACAACAGAATTACATCAAAATTACTCAAGATCACGCAGAATTATACAAGAAATGTGACCCAGGATTTAGCACTATTTTCTTAGCAGAAAAATGCATCCAGAATGACCTGCGGATGTAATTTGCACTAAGAAATTATGCTAAATGCACCAGAACATGAACTGCAATGTGAGCAGCTACTTCACACTCGCTAAATGTGCTTTTGGGATAGGATTTTTCAACCAACGTACTCCCACCATTTATTGCTATTTTCTTAACACATAATGCACTCTTGCATCCAAAATGGATCACAGGATACATTTTGCGGTAAGAAAACAGAGCTAAAAGCAAAAGACCATGCGCACCAGCAGGAGCTTCCCCAAAAATGTGTTTCTGTGTCCATTTTACCTTAAATTACTCTTAATTATTTGAGCAGGCATAAGTGAATAATTATCGATAATTCCACATCACAACAGTAATGCAGAATTTCTAAAATTACTCTTATTACGCCAGCATAGTTAAAATTTTGCCCAATCCTAGTAAATTGGTGTATTTTACTATCCAAACAGCAGTTAAAGGGGCCACTTTCTTTGCTTGCACCAGGGCCTGTGGCATCTTTGCTACAGTACTTGCTGTTACCAGTCTGCACCGTTGTTGTTCTAAACAATAAGCTTAAGCCCGAACTACTTGTCCCTTCCTGCATTACATGCATGGTCATTTTCTTGGTGCACGCAGCCTTGGCTGCAGTGCACGTGAGACATCACACTTCTGCACACAGAGGAAAAAAAATAGAAGGAACATTGGTCACAAGTACAATATTTCAGCACCTGCAACTCCTGCGGTCAGCACCCAGGACAGCCAGGACACCTCTGCACCTGGACCCCATGAGCTGGGTAAAATTGGTCTGACTGTCGCAGCTTGGTTCTGGGACCTGCACAACCTTAACTACAAGTTGGTCCCCCTAAACTCACCACGCAAGTGGACGAGTGTCACTAGTGATTCTTCCCATTGACCGCAATGGTAAAAGTTTGACTGCTTGAATCGTGTTTAATTTTTTTTTCACTTTAAATTCCATAACTTAAGTTATACGTAACTGGCTTACTTTGTTTTGGTGTCTAAATTCATTAAAAAATCTGATTTATTTTAATAAATTGGTGTCATTTCTTTTGAGTCATGTCAATTACATATCGTCCATATTGGTACTCTGAAATGCTTAACACATGTTCCTCTAGTAAAGCCTGACTGCTCTTTGCCACACTACCAGGACTGAGCTGAAGATGTATTATTGTGAATCCAAGGACCATCACTGGGGTATTGTGAGAGTATTACATAGTGAAGCCTAACCAGCATCAATGCATAATTCTCCACTTCCCTACAGTGCCTATATTGGTTTGAGCTGCATGATTAAAAGAAAATTGTAGTTTGGCCTTCAGTGAACAAAAAAAGTGGAAGTAAGAGTGCCCCACGGTGCTCCGCAGGGCACCACACATCTTGAGGATGCATGATGGGAGGTTTCCATGCCATTCTGGGTTCCGTAATGGCATTCAAGTAAGGTTTTCTGGAACAACAAGCCCTGTGAAGGCATCACAACGTCAGACCATGGCATGGCACCAGTCTCAGTAAGAATCCACAGACTGGTAGGAGAGATGACTGCCAGCATTCAAACTAAACACATAACACAAGCATCTCAGAATGCATCTCCAGACCGGTACTGTGAGTCTAGCAGTTGTCACAGGCAGACAGTACTGAGGCTTCCAAGCAGGAGGTGAACATTTGGAGGAGGTCAGCTCTTCAGTAGGGATGGCAGTATGTTTCCCCCACAATGCACTTGGTTTCAAAGGACAGAGTCTGCATATTTGATGGATTAAAGTAGGGGCATGGATAAAAGAGACTGAGACCCAAGCACATTCGCCCATCCAGTGAGTCAAAAAATGTTGATGCTTCTTGAAATAACAAGGGTCACAAGTTTCATGGATTTCTTATTCAGGATGTCTATCGGCTAAAACTAACGAAAGTGGTGTCAGGTGATGAAGGGGATCTGTTACATATGTTTTTAACCAGGAAACATGAACTTTTGGATTGAGTCCTACAAGTCGAAGGCAAATGTAAATGAAAAGCGACTGGCATGATTTGTTTGATGATGCCAAATTGTCCAAAACATCATGAACAATACGAAACCGCTAGCTCCTGAGCAGGTAGAAATCAAGAGGATAAACAGAATTTGTCTAAGGTTGAAGTCAGAAGCAAGTCTTATAGGTACATCTGCTTTATTTTTCACAGTAGAGTTTCTTCACTTGATTGCCTATGAGTTTTCATCTTCTCCAAAAGTCTTTAGCAGTGAGGACTAGAGCAGTTTCGGACAGTGCAAAAAGAAAAAACTGCTGGTGAAATCAGTGTGGACAATGAAGATGAAGCTGAATGGTTGGAATTGTTATAAGTAAATTCTGCAAATGGTAAAAATTCAAGCCACTTGTTTTGTGAACCATTACTAATGCATCTTAAATATTGCTCCAGAAACTGGTTCATCCCCCATTTGACCACTGATTTGAGGACAAATTCCAGAAGATAATAATTTCTGAAAGCCAAGTGATTAACAGACTAGACACCAACAAATGGATATATACTCAAAACCTCAATCTGAGTTTACAGCATGTGATAATCTACGGGGCATATTTATGAAAAGTGGCGCTGCATCTAGTGCAGCGGCGCTTTCTTGCGTCCCTTAACGCCACCATGGTAGCACCGTATTTATAATACGGTGCACCATAGCAGTAGTTAGGGTGACTAGCGTCATAATTTGTGATGCTAGTCTGGCACTTTGCAGGACTAGCGTCATAAATTATGATGCTAATCCTGCAAAGCACCCAGAGGCCCATTGTAATCAATGGGAGCCTCTTTTTAATGCCTGCAATTAGCAGGCATTAAAAAATGCTGATAAAAATGGTGTAAAGGAATCTCAAAGATAGGTTCAGTTAAGTTCACAACAGTTTACAGTGGCCTTTTTAGAGAAATTGCTGGTTAATTCTAATCATGATGGTGCAAATACCCTATTCTAGAGGAGTCTCCAGTCAGAGTGGGCATGCTTCATGTTAAAGAAGTTGCATTCTTAAAGTAAAAACTCAAAACATGGGACTAATAAAAAAATGGGTGTACAAGAGTATTATTATTCTGTCTCTGCAGCAGCACCTAGAGCCAAAGCATATGCATGCATCTCAACTACAAGCTAGACCTGGAGAGTAAAGAATGCGTATTCGAGTAAAGGCTCTTTTCACATCTTGAAGGGCTATCTCAGCTATATCAGTCAACTGGAATCCCTTTGATAAACTTTCTTTCTTTAAGGTTTGAGAGATTTGTCCAATCACATGATAACACCAACAAAACTAAAGTGCTGGCCTTCTAGAATAAGAGTTCACCCTGGGACTCACCATGAAGTCTCAAGTAATGCCGCCTCCTCTTTATACTTCAGCATACACTGCATTTTATGTAAAATCTTCAAGCGGCTCCCACTAGAAACCAGACATACCATCATGCAGGCCCTTATCACAAGCAGATTGGACTACGCAAAACACTCCATGCCGACATCCCAACCCATCTCCTTCACAGACTTCAAACTATTCAAAATGCTGTCGCCAGACTCGTCATCTAACTCCCGCACTAAACCCACACCACAACACTCCTCAGAAAGCTCCACTAGGTCCCAACCAGATGTGCTGTCAGTTCAAACTTCTCACACACACATTCAAGTATCTACATAACACAGGACCTGCATACCTCAATCACCGGCTTCACTTCCACTAACCCACCAGACAACTTCACTCAGCATCACCCTCACTCGCACACACAGAAGCAGAACAGGAGGACAATGATTCTTCTACCAAACTGCCAAATCCTGGAATGTCCTCCCCCAACACATCAGGGCCTCCTCATCAATTCTTGAAGTCTGCCAGAAGCTGAGGACCTGGCTATTCAGTTGGTGTTCTTATATGAGACAATATGTCAATGAATTCACAAAAGAATTGTGCATGGCTAAGAAACACTAGATTTCTTTTTATCGAAGTAGGAGTAAGCAAATTTAGGTATTTTCTGTAGAAAATCCTACAGCCAACAATCAGTAGCTCTAGTACACAATGTAAACCTTCCCAAATTCACACTTCTTGTCTTTGCAAGGTAAGTGGTTTTGATGCAGTTGAAAGAAAAT
Source organism: Pleurodeles waltl (assembly GCF_031143425.1). Taxonomy (NCBI): domain Eukaryota; kingdom Metazoa; phylum Chordata; class Amphibia; order Caudata; family Salamandridae; genus Pleurodeles; species Pleurodeles waltl. The sequence goes on from NC_090437.1 coordinate 266,849,688, forward strand.
AAACTCACATGCCTCCAGTGCAAACGTACTAAAACCTGACTAGTTTTTTGGGAACTCCACATTGTCAGTATGAGAAAAATGTGCATTTACTGAATTGGAGAATATTTGCATAGTTCTTTGTTGTTCTGATGCCTTGGTTGCTTATGCTCTTCATGGGATCGATAAGACTGGTGTTAACATCACTCCATTTATGCTTCTTGAGTGTGCATGGTGTGCTGTTTCTCATGCATTTATAGTGCTCATGTAACTTCCTTCCCAGTGCACAAGCAGTGTGACAGAAAGATAATTTACTTTAAGCAGTCATTAGACTTTTTAGGTCTGCATTAGGCAATACCTATTCATTGTACTGACATTATATGTATCTTATACATATTTATTGGTGTGTTCAGTCAGCCCTCTTCAGCCACTGGACTGATATCGTGTCATTCATGTTTTTCTTCCACCTCCTAACACACGGCATGGGGCAAACCATTGGCCTACCTCAGCCATTGACTATTTCACTACGAGTGATGCACAGACCAACTCAAAAGGTTGGCAGCCAACACCAGATCAATTGACTTTCTTTATGGTTGTTTCAAATGGCAGTGCCTTCTCACTGGCAAGATGGCTCAGTGAGTTAACCGCTTGCTAAAGAAATGTGGTCCGACCCTTAAGTCACAGTCACATGTTTAAAACCTGGCATGGCTGATGCAGTATTTCACCCTTTGAAAGCCAATAAAATGAGTACTATTAAATTGGGCAATAGCTAACTCCTGTTTGTTACTGTGTCTATTCACTGTGTTTAAAAATGGCAATGCTGTGGTATGAAGCGCTTTACAAAAAAAGGCCATTATTAATATTAATATATAAATGAATTTGAAGAGATTGTATCTTTGCCAATCCAGACATTTCTACTCCATTGCATGTCAGAACAGCGGCATGGCTATCATAAGGGCAGCAAGTACTGTGGCACCCAGAGCCATGACTGTAAGTGGTCCATTGGAATCCAAATATTGCTGTTTTGTAGTACAATAATAAGGGATAGGCAAGGCTGACACTAGGCATGGGCAGTGTAGGCAGCTGCCCAGGGCCTCTCGCTCAGTCCACCAACATTGAGTCTCCATTCCCTTCCATGGGCCAAAAATGGAAACGGAAACGGAAACGACCCACATTTTTCAGGTGTGTCTTGCAATCAAAACTCCGTTCAACTGTCCATGCAGAGCTACTGCAGGCTTCCACTGTTCTGCATTTTAGTGCCCTGTCACTTTTAACTCTATCAATTGAAAAGCAACTCTCACTCTTTCAGCACTATATCAGCTGTGAAGAGATGCTTGTCTGTAGCTGAGAGGGAGGAGCTTCGGCACAGGAGGCGGCCTGCAAAAAGTAGCTTCAGGAGCACCTTCAGCTAATGAGATGAAACAAGCCTTAAAAGCACGAAAGAAAATCATGCAATGGGACATGCCCTGGGGTTATGCCCTTGGTGCCTATTTCTTTCGTTAAGCATTTTGAAGTGTTGCCATATTGTCAGATCAGCAGGCAGAGAGAAAGCATGAGATTTTTTTCTAGATCAAACAGTTTGTTAAATTACAAGACCCAAGTCTGCAGCACACTGCTACTTGCTCTAAAGGCTGAACATTTGCCACTGTAACCACACAATTACTAGCAATTTTTACACTGAATCTAAATGCTCCCAATATTGACAAAAGGGAGCGTTAGGCCTGGGAATGCATAAAAATGCTGGGCCTTCCCAGGGGAGGTGTAACGAGGAGAAATATCTTTATTTCTCCTTGTTTATGTGCAGAAAGGTGTCCCTTCCCACACAAAACAATCCTGCCTGCAATGCAGGCACACTGGCACCATGGTTCAAGAATACGTTCATTGATGCTGGGCAGCCAGAAGCGCGCCAGTGCAAAGAGATCAAATCAAATCAAATCAAATCATTAACATTTATAAAGCGCGCTACTCACCCGTGCGGGTCTCAAGGCGCTAGGGGGGAAAGGGGGGGTTATCGCTGCTCGAACAGCCAAGTCTTTAGGAGTCTCCGGAAAGCGGAGTGGTCCTGGGTGGTCCTGAGGCTGGTGGGGAGGGAGTTCCAGGTCTTGGCTGCCAGGAAGGAGAAAGATCTCCCACCCGCCGTGGAGCGGCGGGTGCGAGGGACGGCAGCAAGTGCGAGGCCAGCGGAGCGGAGGGGGCGGGTGGGGACGTAGAAGCTGAGGCGTCTGTTGAGGTATTCCGGTCCCTTGTTGTGGAGGGCTTTGTGTGCGTGGGTGAGAAGACGGAAGGTGATCCTTTTGCTGACTGGGAGCCAATGCAGGTGTCTCAGGTGTGCGGAGATGTGGCTGTTGCGGGGTACGTCGAGGATGAGGCGGGCCGAGGCGTTTTGGATGCGTTGCAGGCGGTTTTGGAGTTTGGCGGTGGTCCCGGCGTAGAGGGTGTTGCCGTAGTCCAGGCGACTCGTGACAAGGGCGTGGGTCACGGTTTTTCTGGTGTCGGCGGGGATCCAGCGGAAGATCTTGCGGAGCATGCGGAGAGTGAGGAAGCAGGCGGAGGACACGGCGTTGACTTGCTTGGTCATGGTGAGAAGAGGGTCCAAGATGAAGCCGAGGTTGCGGGCGTGGTCTGCGGGGGTCGGTGCGGTGCCGAGGGCCGTGGGCCACCAGGAGTCGTCCCAGGCGGACGGGGTGTTGCCGAGGATGAGGACTTCCGTTTTTTCAGAGTTCAGCTTTAGGCGGCTGAGCCTCATCCAATCTGCGACGTCCTTCATACCCTCTTGTAGGTTGGTCTTGGCGCTGGCGGGGTCCTTGGTGAGGGAGAGTACAAGTTGGGTGTCGTCGGCGTAGGAGGTGATGATGATGTCATGCTTGCGTACGATGTCGGCGAGGGGGCTCATGTAGACATTGAAGAGTGTCGGGCTGAGCGATGAGCCTTGAGGTACGCCGCAGATGATCTTGGTGGGTTCTGAGCGAAACGGAGGGAGGTAAACTCTTTGGGAGCGGTTAGCGAGGAAGGAGGCGATCCAGTCCAGGGCCTGGCCTTGGATCCCGGTGGAGCGTAGGCGGGTGATTAGGGTGCGGTGACAGACGGTGTCAAAGGCAGCCGAGAGGTCGAGGAGAATGAGGGCGACTGTTTCACCGTTGTCCATCAGGGTTCTGATGTCGTCTGTGACTGAGATGAGGGCGGTTTCCGTGCTGTGGTTGGTTCGGAATCCGGTTTGTGAAGGGTCGAGCAGGTTGTTGTCTTCCAGGAAGGTGGTCAGCTGTTTGTTGACGGTCTTTTCTATTACCTTGGCTGGGAAAGGTAGAAGAGAGATGGGGCGGAAGTTTTTCAGGTCGCTTGGGTCAGCCGTAGGTTTCTTTAGTAGGGCGTTGACTTCAGCGTGCTTCCAGCATTCGGGGAAGGTAGCAGAAGAAAAAGAAGAGTTGATGACGGTCTGGAGGTGCGGGGCGATGATGTCGTCGGCTTTGTTAAAGATGAAGTGCGGGCAGGGGTCCGAAGGGGCGCCGGAGTGGATAGAGTTCATGATGGATTTGGTTTCTTCCGTGTTGATGTGGGTCCAGTTGTTGAGGGTGATGTCCGGGGAAGCGGGTTCAGTGGTGTATGGTTGGGTCTGGTGTCCGAAGCTGTCGTGGAGGTCGCTGATCTTGCGATGGAAGAAAGTGGCGAGGGATTCGCACAAATCCTGTGAGGGCGTGACGGCGTTGGCGCTGGCGCTGGGGTTGGAGAACTCTTTGACGATGCTGAAGAGTTCTCTGCTGTTGTGGCTGTTTTTGTCTAGTCTGTCGGTGAAAAAGTTCCTTTTGGCAGTGCGGATCAGGTGGTGGTGTTCGCGTGTAGCGTTCTTGAGGGCGGTCATGTTGTCCGCGGTGTGGTCCTTGCGCCAGGCCTTCTCAAGGGCACGACAAGTTTTCTTTGATTCTTTGAGGGTGTCAGAGAACCAGAGAGGTTTTTTGGTGTTGGTCTGTCGATGCGTGCGTTTGAGGGGAGCAAGGTTGTCAGCGCAGTTGGAGATCCAGTTTGTGAGGTTGAGAGCTGCGTCGTTGGGGTCGGTGGTGAGGGTGGGTTGGTTGGCGGCGAGAGCGGAGAAGAGTTGCTCTTCAGGGATCTTGTTCCACTGTCGACGAGGGGTGGGTTGAGTGCGGAGGTGGGAGGTCTCGCGTCGGAATGTGAAGTGGACGCAGCTGTGGTCGGTCCAGTGTAGGGCAGAGGTGTGGCTGAAGAAGATGTGTTTGCTGGCGGAGAAGATAGGGTCGAGCGTGTGTCCGGCGATGTGGGTGGCGGTGTTCACCAGTTGTTTGAGGCCGAGGTTGGCGAGGTTGTCGAGCAGGGTGGTGGTGTTGGGGTCGTTGTTTTGTTCCAGATGGAAGTTGAGGTCGCCTAGGAGGATGTAGTCCGGTGAGGCGAGGGCGTGCGGGGAGATGAAGTCGGCGATGGCGTCGCTGAAAGAGGCGCGAGGTCCGGGAGGACGGTAGACGAGGGATCCTCTGAGGATGGTCCTTGGGTCGGTGCGAATCTGAAAATGCAGGTGTTCAGCGGCGAGAGGGGAGTCTTCAGTGGAGGTGGTGACGCTGATGGAGTCTTTGAAGACGATGGCGACACCTCCTCCTACTTGGTTGGTGCGGTCTTTTCTGGAGATCTTGTAGCCTTCGGGGATGGCGGTAGCGATGTCTGGAGCAGAGGAGGCGTTCATCCATGTCTCCGTGATGAAGGCGACGTCCGGGGCTGTGGAGTCCAGGAGGTCCCAAAGTTCAACGGCGTGCTTGTGGACGGAACGAGCGTTGATCAGGATGCACTTGAGGTGGTTGATGGCGCGTGGGCTTGTGGTCGTGGTAGTTGCGTGGTGGAAGATGCGTTTGCAGGAGTTGCAGGCGAAGGGTCCATGGGTGCGTTTGGGGTGAGCTAGGAAGCAGGTTTTGGAGCGCCCTGGGTTGAGGGCGTGGAGGGTGGTGGGGTCGTAGCGGATCAGCGGGGCTTGGGGGAGCTGGGGACCAGGGGTCGTGGCGCTGGGCGCGGGCCAGGCGCGGACGGGCGCAGACGGGCTTGCCTCTGGCGCGCCTCCGGCGCGCCAGCGGCGTGCCCGCTGCGCGCGCCCGCTGCGCAGTCGCGCAGCGGGCGCCATAAGAGGTAGGAGGGGGGGGGGAGGGGTCAGCTGGGGGCGAATGGGAGCTGGGGGGCGGGGGCGTGCAGGAGGTCGCGGCGGGAAAGCGCGAGGGAGGGGGGGGACAGGTAGAGTGAGAGGAGCTGGGGGAGGGGGTTTAGGGTGGAGGAGGGTGAGTGTTAGGAGGTTTGGAGATTAGGGAGAGAGATAGGAGTAGGGTTGTGAAGATAGGGGAGGGGGGGTTGTAGAGGTGGGTGAGGGAGAGAGGTAGAGTGAGAGGATAGGGAGATAGGTAGTAGAGGGGGTGGCGGGAGGGGGGGAGAGATAGAGAAATAGATAGAGAAAATAGATAGAGAAGTCGATAGATAGGGAAATAGATAGATAGACAGATAGGTAGGTAGGAGGAGGTGGAGAGTGGGGGAGTAAGATAGTGAGATAGGGAGCTAGAGAGATAGGAAGATAGTAGGAGTGAGGGAGGTAGATAGCGAACGGGTTAGCTAGGGGTGAGAGAGGGGGAGGCGAGTGAGGGAGGGGGATGAGGAAGGAGCAGGAGGGCAGGCTCGGGGGAAGAAGACGGAGGAGGTAGAAGAGCCGAAGACAGGAGAACAGAAGACAGAAGAACAGAAGAACAGAAGAACAGAAGAACAGAAGACAGAAGAACAGAAGACCAGAAGAACAGAAGAACAGAAGAACAGAAGACAGAGGCACAGAAGATCGGAAGAGCAGAAGAACAGAGAAGAACACAAAAGAACACAGAAGAACCGAGAAGAAGAACACAGAAGCACCGAGAAGAACAGAGAAGAAGAACACAGAAGACCGGAAGAACACAGAAGAACAGAAGGGAAGAACAGAAGAACAGAAGAGAAGAACAGAAGAACACAGAAGAAGATTGCAGAGGGGGAGCGAGGAGGAAGAGACAGAGAGGAGGAAAAGAAGCAGGAGCAGGAGAGAAGGTGAGTGGCGCGGGGCAGGGCGAGGGGCTGGGAGGAGGGGGGTACTTACAGTTAGGTGGGTCTCAGGAACACAGGAACTCGGGAACTTGGAGGAGCTGCAGCGGCAGGGGGAGCGACCTACCCTTGGGTCAAGGGTCGCTACCACTGTCGCGCAGCGGCCGCCATAAGAGGTAGGAGGGGGGGGGAGGGGTCAGCTGGGGGCGAATGGGAGCTGGGGAGCGGGGGCGTGCAGGAGGTCGCGGCGGGAAAGCGCGAGGGAGGGGGGGGGACAGGTAGAGTGAGAGGAGTTGGGGGAGGGGGTTTAGGGTGGAGGAGGGTGAGTGTTAGGAGGTTTGGAGATTAGGGAGAGAGATAGGAGTAGGGTTGTGAAGATAGGGGAGGGGGGGTTGTAGAGGTGGGTGAGGGAGAGAGGTAGAGTGAGAGGATAGGGAGATAGGTAGTAGAGGGGGTGGCGGGAGGGGGGGAGAGATAGAGAAATAGATAGAGAAAATAGATAGAGAAGTCGATAGATAGGGAAATAGATAGATAGACAGATAGGTAGGTAGGAGGAGGTGGAGAGTGGGGGAGTTAGATAGTGAGATAGGGAGCTAGAGAGATAGGAAGATAGGAGGAGTGAGGGAGGTAGATAGCGAACGGGTTAGCTAGGGGTGAGAGAGGGGGAGGCGAGTGAGGGAGGGGGATGAGGAAGGAGCAGGAGGGCAGGCTCGGGGGAAGAAGACGGAGGAGGTAGAAGAGCCGAAGACAGGAGAACAGAAGACAGAAGAACAGAAGACAGAAGAACAGAAGACAGAAGAACAGAAGACCGGAAGAGCAGAAGACAGAAGAACAGAAGAACAGAAGAACAGAAGAACAGAAGACAGAAGCACAGAAGATCGGAAGAGCAGAAGAACAGAGAAGAAGAGAGAAGAACAGAGAAGAACACAGAAGAACAGAGAAGAACACAGAAGAACACAGAAGAACCGAGAAGAAGAACACAGAAGCACCGAGAAGAACAGAGAAGAAGAACACAGAAGACCGGAAGAACACAGAAGAACAGAAGGGAAGAACAGAAGAACAGAAGAGAAGAACAGAAGAACACAGAAGAAGATTGCAGAGGGGGAGCGAGGAGGAAGAGACAGAGAGGAGGAAAAGAAGCAGGAGCAGGAGAGAAGGTGAGTGGCGCGGGGCAGGGCGAGGGGCTGGGAGGAGGGGGGTACTTACAGTTAGGTGGGTCTCAGGAACACAGGAACTCGGGAACTTGGAGGAGCTGCAGCGGCAGGGGGAGCGACCTACCCTTGGGTCAAGGGTCGCTACCACTGTCGCGCAGCGGCCGCCATAAGAGGTAGGAGGGGGAGGGAGGGGTCAGCTGGGGGCGAATGGGAGCTGTGGGGCGGGGGCGTGCAGGAGGTCGCGGCGGGAAAGCGCGAGGGAGGGGGGGGGGCAGGTAGAGTGAGAGGAGCTGGGGGAGGGGGTTTAGGGTGGAGGAGGGTGAGTGTTAGGAGGTTTGGAGATTAGGGAGAGAGATAGGAGTAGGGTTGTGAAGATAGGGGAGGGGGGGTTGTAGAGGTGGGTGAGGGAGAGAGGTAGAGTGAGAGGATAGGGAGATAGGTAGTAGAGGGGGTGGCGGGAGGGGGGGAGAGATAGAGAAATAGATAGAGAAAATAGATAGAGAAGTCGATAGATAGGGAAATAGATAGATAGACAGATAGGTAGGTAGGAGGAGGTGGAGAGTGGGGGAGTTAGATAGTGAGATAGGGAGCTAGAGAGATAGGAAGATAGTAGGAGTGAGGGAGGTAGATAGCGAACGGGTTAGCTAGGGGTGAGAGAGGGGGAGGCGAGTGAGGGAGGGGGATGAGGAAGGAGCAGGAGGGCAGGCTCGGGGGAAGAAGACGGAGGAGGTAGAAGAGCCGAAGACAGGAGAACAGAAGACAGAAGAACAGAAGAACAGAAGAACAGAAGACCAGAAGAACAGAAGAACAGAAGAACAGAAGATCGGAAGAGCAGAAGAACAGAGAACACAAAAGAACACAGAAGAACCGAGAAGAAGAACACAGAAGCACCGAGAAGAACAGAGAAGAAGAACACAGAAGACCGGAAGAACACAGAAGAACAGAAGGGAAGAACAGAAGAACAGAAGAGAAGAACAGAAGAACACAGAAGAAGATTGCAGAGGGGGAGCGAGGAGGAAGAGACAGAGAGGAGGAAAAGAAGCAGGAGCAGGAGAGAAGGTGAGTGGCGCGGGGCAGGGCGAGGGGCTGGGAGGAGGGGGGTACTTACAGTTAGGTGGGTCTCAGGAACAAAGGAACTCGGGAACTTGGAGGAGCTGCAGCGGCAGGGGGAGCGACCTACCCTTGAGAGTGCATTTGTGTGTCATATCTTTACAGATATGGTGCATTCCTGCCCTCTCACCATTCATGCAGCACAGCAAGGTGTCTTGCTGCATTGCATTGTGTCAAATAATGATAAATATGGTCATGTGTCCCTTGGTTTCACAATTACAAATAGTTTATTATTAGATGGCACTGAGGTGGCAGTGATTCTGATGGCAAGGCCAGAGATCTGTCCTTCCCAGGGAAATGCATTGGGTTGTGGGCCCTGCCCAGCAGTACAATACAGTGTTAACTTCATTATATTTAGGCGAAGTAGAAAAGCTGAGATTAGATGTAAAATATCCTAGTTCCATGGCCAAAACACACCCACTGGCCCAGATCCTGTGGCAGTGGCTAGTAACTGGACAGTATACATGGCAGATACTGATATTTATCACTATTGTTTCATTTTATTTGGATGCCACAGTAGTTAGTTTTCTAAACTTCGCTCTCAAAATTTGCGGTAAGGAGCAGTCAAGGCTTACTCCAGGAGGTGGTAAAAAGATTAAAATTCCAACAGAGTATGAATAGTAATCACACTCAATAGGCTCAATCTGCAGCCAAGCTTTTTTATAAGATGGCTTGATTTTGAGCAGGAGTTAATTAGAACGGAACCCCAAAAATGTGTTATGCATCTCATAGTCTCCTCCTCCCTAAAAATATCTTCTGATGTCTCTGCACATGCAATGCGTTTCCACACATAGAATGTATCTCCAGAAGCACAGAGAGTGCAGTGAAGAGATAACAGAAAGTTGGCCTGCCTACTTGGGCCTCACAATCCTAGGCCATGGCTGTCCTAAAGTGCTGGGTCATGTCTGCAAGGCTACGAAAAGGGGACTTTCCTCCCTGAGTCTTGGAGCACTAGACAATGATTGTTACACCCAAGGAAAGGGACAGCCCTCCTCTGGGCTTTGGAGAGCTACACCTTGGCTGGGGACACAAGGGTGTAGGGCCCCCTCTCCCAGGCATCACAGCATCGGAAAACAGATGTAAGACTCAGGAGAAAGTGCCCTCCCCTCCTGGGCCTCACAGTTCAAGATCATGGTTCCGAGGCCAGGGAGAAGAAATCCCATCTCCTGGGGACTTGCAGCACTAGATGATGATTTCAAGACCCAGTGCTCTGATGCCTAGTGAATGGGGCGCCTCATTTAGGCCTCACAGGTATGGTCAAGCACTGATAATGCCCAAAGGAGATGGGACCGCTCCTCTATTCCTCACAGCACTGCACCATGACTACGGGGTCCAAGAGAGGGGGAGCCCTCCCCCTGTACCCACTTGCTATTGCCTCACAATACTGTACCATCTCTATGTGCATGGGTCCATGTTAGAGGCATAGCCATCAGTAGTCAGCAAGGGCAACGGTATTATGCCCCAGAAGTATTTGGTGCCCAACGCACACAAATTATGACTGTATTTTACTGTGCAGCTAGTGGATGAGGGTGAGGAGACACTTTTACTATGCACCAGGGCCCATGGCACTGATGGTATTTACTTACCTCTCTTCCATGTGAATCGCAAGCATGTTCCAGTGCTGTGAGGCCCAGGAGAGGTACTCCCTCCCCTGGGCCTCGCTACCATGGATGGGCACTCAATTGAGGGGCTCCCACCCATGGGTTTTGTAGCGCAGAACCATGCCTGTGAGGGGGGCTGAGCTTCTTTCCGGGGTGTAGCTATCAATAGTGTGGCAGGTACAATGGAATCAGAGCTCAGGGACCTTAATGACCCAATGTACCCAATTTAAGATTTTGTTTTATTGTCCAGCCTAATTTGCTTGATTTTATTCTGCTGGCAGTTCGGGCTGGACTGTTCCCATAGGGAACAGGTTCAAGATTGATTTGCATATGGCTGGGTCCAAACTGGAATGGCATGGCAAGCAAAAAAAATGATGGATTAAACCCAGATTTGTGACTGGGGGTGAATGTTTGATTTGTACTGCATTCCGTCCATCATCTGTCGTTTTTGCTTTTATTCTCCAGCATAATTGTCATTACTATGCTACTGGCCCTTTCTCTTAAGCACCTTGCAGTCTTGATCAAAAGCTGCTGTGATGCCCATCTTCCTAGGCTGTGCAGCAGTTATTCAGTGGTGAAAAGCTTGAAGGAGGGATCCTCCTTCCTTGGGCCTTGCAGCAGTGGGCTATGCCCCGGGGAAGGAGGCTCTTTTGAGAGGCATAGCTTTCAATAGTGCAGCAAGTGCCGTGACAACGTGGCCCTGTGAGTTTATGGGCCCAATGCACTTTATTGTCCGATGAGTGGCTGACGGGTGGCTGTTCATCTTGCACGCCCCAGGGCCTACTGCACCATTGATACATTACTGGATCCCTTCCCCTAGGCCTCCCAGCCTTGGTCCTCCACGTGGGGCTCAACGGGGTGGGGCTTTTCCTGGGCCTCCCAACTCATTACTATGGCTGCAAGGTGGATGAACTGAGACTCCTGTCAGCGGTATGTTGCTACTTGCCTTTTAATGTTGTACCAGGGAGCAGCATTATTACCCCATAGAACCCAAAGCCCTGAGAGCCTCATTTAATAACCCATGGAATCCTGAAATAACCCATCCTTGAAACCCCATCCAAGTTCCAAATTAACCTAAGGTTTTTCTTCAGAGCCCATAACCTTTCGAATAATGTGCTTCAGCAATTCTACTTCTCGACTTGGGACTAATGTGCAAGATTAAAATGAGATTTCCCACAGTCACATGACCCGTTGGCAATTCTGAAAAAAGCAACAGGCTATATAAAATGCACACACATTTTATGAGCTAATTGCTCGGGTTTCCGGTTACCTGAGAGGAGGAGATATTTTCTTCATCTACCTTGCTTTACCCTGTTTCTCTTCTTGAACTACAGTCTTCAGTTTTACTCAGCACCTGCCAAGCACACACAGAGAAAAGCAAAGTTTATTAAGATTCGTTGATATAGACTCAATTGTAAAATCAATGTGAAGCAAGCCGTAAACCAATGTGCAATTGTAGTACAAACGAGAAATGGCAAAGCCACAATATCAAGCTTGCATACTAGTGCACACTTGGGAATATTTAAAAGTGTGTTGTCAGGCTCCAATCCTCCTTGAGAGAATTACCAGGACTATAATGTAGTGGAACAAACTGAATTTGGAGGAATCGCCTTACCTCCAACGTAGATCTCGTCACAATATAGTACAATATAGTATATCTGCTCCAGAAAACTTTTGATCTTTTAAATCCTCTAAAACATCTTTGCATAACAAAAGAAAACACACCCCTTCGATGAATGCAGGATTTTAAAAAATCAAAAAACAAATTGCTAAACTTTAATGCAACTGGTTTACCCAAGCAAACCTCAAGACAAGATATGCCTACACAGACACAACAGACTATACAATTCAGCAATAAAAATGGTAAAAAATATACTATTCCATCCAAATCCACAATTTAAAGCATGGTAATAAATAAATTTATAAAATACTCATAGAATTTCGCAAGCCAAAGTGCACAGTATCTACCTACCCTATTTCTCAAGAATTTTGCAAAAAAGTGGCAAATCATTACATAACTGAAGCAAACATGTTGGACTCTTGTTTAAACAACAAAAAATACCAACAGCCTCAATTAATTTCCTACAAAATCCTCCAAGAAAAAACAAACACAACCTCTACGCCCCTTCAAAGGACTGTAATCAACTGAATTTCTGGATCTTGCCAAAGTGAGGCAGCAAGCAAGCTGCCCTTCTGACCCTTGTCCATCTCAAATCTTTAAAATCATTCTAATGATAACTTCTGTGGCCATCACTGTCTGAAAACACATCAGCAACCTATTAAGAATAGGTGTTTTACCGCAAGACTTACAAAAGGCATACATATGCACATTATTTTTAAAAAAAACAACTAACATGGGCAATCAAAACCCCAACAACAACAGAGCCCTAGCAAATGGGCCATTCCTGGGCAAACGTATAGAAAGATCAGCTTTTGCAAAGTTGTCACAATTCATTGAAGGCAATTCCATAGTTTCTGACATTCAAACTGGATTCCATCCAGAAAGGCGCACAGAAGTGGCTCTCATCTGCATCTGGGATGACATTAAATACACAGTGACAAGAACAGGATTGCTGCCCTTCTTCTCTTGGACCTTTTCACAGACTTTAACACAGTAGATAATGGCACACTTATCCAAAGACTTGAGGAAGCCAGAATAGAGGGCAGAGCTCTTGCTTGGATTACATTGTACCTACAAATAAGCACACATATTATACACACTACTCCATTCTTTTCTAAATCATACGGAATTAAAACAGGAGTCCATCAGTCCTCTATCATCTTAACCATGCTTTCCAACATCTATATGAAATCATTACCAAATCTGATCAATGGCTTTGACTTCATCTGGTATAACTACTCAGATGAAATGCAGACACTTGTGACATTGGAAAACTCAAACCACATTGCAACATTGAAAATCTTAAGTTGCCTCTGTGCCATTGACCGATGGCTGACATGGAATCACTTCAAATTGAATGCATCCAAAACTTAAATGCTCACCTGTGGTGACTGGAAAACCTAGGACCCTGACGATTTAGGACCACTGCCAAAAACATCCAAGAAAGTAAGTACCTCTGAATTACCATTGATGCCATGCTATCAATCAATGCACAAGTAGATAAAACAGTCAAATCAAGCTTTCTCTCAATGCAAAGACAATGGCACACCTTCCCACACCTAAGTTTCCCTCACAAGGTTCAAGTTACCGTTTTTCTTGTCCTTTCTAACCTAGATTACACTAATGGTCTGTATCATGGCTTAAGTTTGCCAATTATGAGAAGATTACAAAGAATTCAGAATAATGTTGCTAGACTCCTCCTACATGTAAAGCCACAAGCATACATCTACCCTGCTTTGAGGACCCTACTCCGGTTATCAGTTGGCAGAAGGTCCACCTTCAGGCTGCATTGTATCACACACAAAGCAATACTTGGCAAAAACAACTTACTACTTCCCCTTTCAAATCCATTCCCATCATCCTATTCGTACTCTAAACTTTTCCAAACACACAAGAAAACAAGAGCACAAAACTAACACAACTAATGCAAAAAAAATAACAAAAACCTACTACTGATCTACAAATTAACCTCTAATCTTGGGTTCCAGAGCAGCATGCTACTTACTACATATTGCTTCCACGCCTCGCCAGGGGTGGTACCATCAAAATAATGGAGTTGCCCTTTGTCCCTCAGAACCTGGGTATACAATATTGCAAACTACAATACGTTCTGTCGGGTGTTACAATTGCTTTGGATGAGAAATATGACTTAAATACTGTACCTGATTCTGAATAGATTACCTGTAAATGTCAAAGGCCAAAGGGAGTGCAGGCCTGCGTCGCCCTTTTCTTAGAACCCCCCAAAACCAGCACTCTAATAAAAATTAGAACACACCACAACAATCATGAACATTTCATATATTCAAGGTCATATATATAAATAGTACAAAAATCTTTTTGATGCACAATTATTTGAATAAGCCTGTCACACAACACATATAACAACAAAAATAAAAGTTATAACACAGTTCTCCAGTGTCAAACAGTGAATAAACAATAGTTAATCTAACATTCTAGGCTGCCTTTAGCATAATGGATAAAAGAAGAATTTTTTGAAAGTCCATTCTCTCACAAATCTACAGTTCCACTAACACTTATCACGATTGATTCCTCTTTAGGATGGTAGACAGCGAACATGGATCAATGAAATTGTCGTCGATGTTTTGACCCTGCGTGTATGTGTTGATATCTATACATCTTCAGGACCGAAAACGAAGGATGTAAACAGCCTTGATGTTAGGCGATTTTGAAAGCAAGAGACTCCTCCAATCCTGGATGGAGTTCAGCTTGAGAATCATCTAGTATCAATAGACATCTATTCAAAAGCAGGAGGGAACCCCACCACTGAGGTTCGCATTGGAATTCCTTCAAACACAGTCCGTGTTAGATTCTCGCATTAGCTCTGAGAGATACTATGGCCATATTTATACTTTTTTAGCGCCGCATTTGCGCCACTTTTTGATGCAAAAACGGCGCAAACTTACAAAATACATTTGTATTTTGCAAGTTTGCGCCGTTTTGCGTAAAAAAATGATGCAAATGCGGCGCTAAAAAAGTATAAATATGGGCCTATGTAACTTCACAACAATGGTTTTCGCATGCCGCAGGAGTATTTGAGCCAGCAAGGAAGCTGTATTGAAAACACTGGAGAATTGTGAAGTTATATTGTATCTCGCAAGGCTGATGCGAGAATTTGACATGTGCTTAGCCTTTCTCTCCATACCAGCCCAAGGGGATCACCCTACAGTATTGAAGGAACTCTCATCCCCTGGAATTCTAAGTGGAATGCTTCATCATAGAGTCCTTGTCCAGATACCTATTGTATCTGGGTGGACTCATCCTTGGTAGCCGAGGACCTCTTTGGTTATTGGGTGGAATCCTATATTTGAAATATTCTAGGGTGTCCTGAAGTTTAATTTTATTTCAAAGGGCTCCCTGATGGAGTGAAAGACAGGTGGGGGTGCAGTAAGGACATTTGTATCCTCTGTATCCCTGGATCATCATACAGGGAGTGCAGAATTATTAGGCAAGTTGTATTTTTGAGGATTAATTTTATTATTGAACAACAACCATGTTCTCAATGAACCCAAAAAACTCATTAATATCAAAGCTGAATATTTTTGGAAGTAGTTTTTAGTTTGTTTTTAGTTTTAGCTATGTTAGGGGGATATCTGTGTGTGCAGGTGACTATTACTGTGCATAATTATTAGGCAACTTAACAAAAAACAAATATATACCCATTTAAATTATTTATTATTACCAGTGAAACCAATATAACATCTCAACATTCACAAATATACATTTCTGACATTCAAAAACAAAACAAAAACAAATCAGTGACCAATATAGCCACCTTTCTTTGCAAGGACACTCAAAAGCCTGCCATCCATGGATTCTGTCAGTGTTTTGATCTGTTCACCATCAACATTGCGTGCAGCAGCAACCACAGCCTCCCAGACACTGTTCAGAGAGGTGTACTGTTTTCCCTCCTTGTAAATCTCACATTTGATGATGGACCACAGGTTCTCAATGGGGTTCAGATCAGGTGAACAAGGAGGCCATGTCATTAGATTTCCTTCTTTTATACCCTTTCTTGCCAGCCACGCTGTGGAGTACTTGGACGCGTCTGATGGAGCATTGTCCTGCATGAAAATCATGTTTTTCTTGAAGGATGCAGACTTCTTCCTGTACCACTGCTTGAAGAAGGTGTCTTCCAGGAACTGGCAGTAGGACTGGGAGTTGAGCTTGACTCCATCCTCAACCCGAAAAGGCCCCACAAGCTCATCTTTGATGATACCAGCCCAAACCAGTACTCCACCTCCACCTTGCTGGCGTCTGAGTCGGACTGGAGCTCTCTGCCCTTTACCAATCCAGCCACGGGCCCATCCATCTGGCCCATCAAGACTCACTCTCATTTCATCAGTCCATAACACCTTAGAAAAATCAGTCCTGAGATATTTCTTGGCCCAGTCTTGACGTTTCAGCTTGTGTGTCTTGTTCAGTGGTGGTCGTCTTTCAGCCTTTCTTACCTTGGCCATGTCTCTGAGTATTGCACACCTTGTGCTTTTGGGCACTCCAGTGATGTTGCAGCTCTGAAATATGGCCAAACTGGTGGCAAGTGGCATCGTGGCAGCTGCACGCTTGACTTTTCTCAGTTCATGGGCAGTTATTTTGCGCCTTGGTTTTTCCACACGCTTCTTGCGACCCTGTTGACTATTTTGAATGAAACGCTTGATTGTTCGATGATCACGCTTCAGAAGCTTTGCAATTTTAAGAGTGCTGCATCCCTCTGCAAGATATCTCACTATTTTTGACTTTTCTGAGCCTGTCAAGTCCTTCTTTTGACCCATTTTGCCAAAGGAAAGGAAGTTGCCTAATAATTATGCACACCTGATATAAGGTGTTGATGTCATTAGACCACACCCCTTCTCATTACAGAGATGCACATCACCTAATATGCTTAATTGGTAGTAGGCTTTCGAGCCTATACAGCTTGGAGTAAGACAACATGCATAAAGAGGATGATGTGGTCAAAATACTCATTTGCCTAATAATTCTGCACTCCCTGTATTTCAGTCATCAAACCAATGCCTGATCAGGCTAGTAGGCATTTGTCAGGGCCTTACAAGGATCCTGTCACTATCATATTTGTTTGCATTCAATTGTGAAATTTCCATTCACTATACTCATACATGCCAAACATTTTTACCCATTTGGTCTATACGTTTTCATTTCTTTAGTAGTGTCCTATTTAGAGCTCCATGAGGATGAGGAGGCAGGTGGACCTTGTAATCAAACTTTCATCAAAGGTCTCCTCCCGGCTGCAATCCTCTATGGTTCCTCCTTCCTCTGCATTCTAGGTTCTTATTCTACACGGTGCAGCATTAGAAATTATTAAATCAGACACAGGAGAGAGATTTGCCTAGGATCAAAGAATTGGTAAACTGGGAAGCAAGGATTGATCCCAGGTTTTCTTTTTTCACATTGTTAATTTCAGCCAATAGATGGACATCTCTTTATTTCTCCTGTTTTACATCAAAGGTAATGCTTTGTCTTTAATTCTTGACACATGATGTTGAAGCTTAACTGCTGCAACTGTGCTCTGTTTGCTTCAAATAAAGGACTGCCTTCTATAATTCTGCTGCTCCTCCATGACCCAAATATTTAAATTTTGTGCAGAACAATCCAAATCTGTCACATTACATTAAAAATACTTTCTAAACATTTGACATTATGTGCTTTATTTACCAGTTCCAACCACTGAATGCTGAAGAGCTGTTTTCCTTGAAAGGAAGACAAGTTATTTTTTTTGTAACTCTGGAAATTCATGAGTGCTGGATATGGCTGTGTTAATTGTGCCAAGTTGTTACCCTGCTGAGGTGTGGGTGGTCTGGTTTTTTGACATTCTCACACTCCCTACTGCAGCAATGCTTCAAAGTTTGCAATGCATTGTGTTGTAACACAATAAACAGGGTAGCTTATATTCCTAGGATGCTCCTAGGTCTGGGAGACTGATGTAAACCAGAGTTATGCTACGTATTAAATGAAAGATCATGTGTGCTTACCTAAGGCTGACTTTGGGACGAGGTACTGTAAATGGGCGAGCCCACAGGTCAGTGTTACTGTAAACAGTGCCATGTTGGCAGTGTAACATGTCTAGGATATGCAAAGTTCCTATTAGCTAGCGTACTCTAGTGTAGATAGTGTAGATTCTGATTACTGGCCATAGTCTGTGTTGTGTATTGCTGTTCCTATATCTCTCCAATTGGACAGTTTTACTATGAAAACTAGTAATATTTCCTTGTGAAGGCCAATATGTTCTTGAAAGTGCTAGTTGGGACAGGAATTACAAATGTCTTTTTTCTTATGAGTTGCCTTTGTCACCATACCCTACTCAGGCTTGGATACTGTGCAGCTTACAGTTATTTTATTGTGGAGCTGATACTTCTTACTTTGAAATTTATGGTTGATTCTTGGTGTGGGCATTCTGGTGGTACTGATTCCAGACTGACCTTCCAGGTTGCCCTGGTAAATGCGAGGGTGGTTTAGATATATTTGTGCCAACAACAAGAACATGAGAGATGTCTGTTACCAAACGTGAAAGGGGCAGTGTGTAATTTGTAAAACCATAAATGCAGAGCCTCAAATCTTTTCTTAGGTCCTATCACTGAATGCCAAGGTTGTCATAACCTTTTCTTTTTCTTTCACTAAGCTACAATTGCTTATTCATGCAGGTCCTTTCTTCATCCTCTTTACTACCTTCATTGTTTTTGTAGGAGGCTGGCCCTGTATGAAGTGTGCAAAACTAGGCACACTGTGCAGAAGGTCCAGGCAACCACACGTTGGTTTACAGAGGTAAAAACTAGACCACCTAATGCTCTAAATTTTATGGTAGATTGGTTGAGCAGTTAGGCTAATCTTGGAGCATTTGTTGTACTCACATTATCATAAATCCAGACACACACTCAAAAGGATAACTCAAGACCAATTTAGAAAAATACTTCAGATTTTTATAAAACGTTTAAGACCAAGATCATCAACATTTTTTTGTAAGTACTTTTTGAGTTATGATTTTTTTAAGTTTAATAAAATTAGTCTTTTTGTGTGTAATTACGCACCACAGGAATCAAAGGTGGATATGCTTAAAAATTACATATAAAATCAGGCAATGTATTTACCAAGTTCTTCTTTTGCAGGTAAGTCAAGGTCATTGATGGCCATTATTGGTCAGATGCAGAAGTTCAGCTGACTGCCAGTTCCGGTGGGAGCAGCAAGAAGTGGTCTTTGGAGCTGGTACTTGGCCACTGCGCGGAGCCACTTGGAAAACACTGCACAGGAGGACTTAAAGTTAAGCCCAGTGGGTCCCCTTCAAGTGTCGAGGTCACAAGGGGTTGGGGACCCTTAGACCACAGCTAGATCTTCAGTGCAGGGCACAGGGTGGCTGGGTGCAGAGCGAATCTGTGAGCCAGGAGCTGTGTGCAAAGTTGCCCTTTGGAAGCAGGAAGTAGGTCGCTTTGAGGGTTGCTTACAAGTCAGCAGGGGCACTCTGAAGAGAGGTCCTGGTGTTTTCTGAAATCCCTCAATTGAGGCTTCCTCCTGGTCCTTTTACAATCTAGACTGGACTGTCGGTCTTGGGGTCTGATGTGAAGAGACCATTACCCAGGGCAATGGCACAGTTCAGCCGCTGGAAGATGCAGTGCCACCGAACTTGGCACACTTGCAGGATTTGTCCTCATGGTCCATTGAGTAGAGTTTGGTCTAGCTGTGGTGTCCTGTTCAACAATCAGCAGCTAGTCAGTGAAGTGGGCCTCACTGGCTTGTTGGTTCCTTGTGGTTGTTGAGTGATGCCTACACTCTGAAGGGAGCTCTTTGGCAATTTTTGAAGTGTGGAGGTCCTCTGGAAGTTTTGAGAGTTCATCTGATGCCCAAGCATTACCTCAGCAGCGATTGTTGAGTCCTGGGTGTAGCAGGCAGGGTTTGGTGCCTTTTCTTTGTGCAGGAGGCCTTCAGTTCTCCAGCCTTAGGTCTTCTTTATTGCTGGTCTTCTTGTGCCCTTAGAATCTAATTTCTTGCTCTAGGGATGCCCACTAAATATTGTATTTAGTGGGCATTTAGGGGAATACCTGGTAATGACCAATGGGTCATCTACCTTAGGGTGGCTACACCCACAAAGTGATCACTTCCTGTGGGCAGAGGTCAGTTCCTTACACTTGATTGGTTATTTTCCTTCCATGCAAGATGGAGGAAAATGAAATGGAAAGGTCACCTCGCATGCAACAGCTTGGGGGTGGTGCAGGCTGAGGATGACCATAGCTCCTATCCTCTGTGTGGTTGCTCCCACCACAATTGGGGATTTGCAACAGGGGTGGCCATCTGCTGCTAGCAGCAGGCTTGAGGGTCCAGTTTCAAGGGTGATAAGTACTTTGAAGCTCGCTAGCAGGGCAGTGCACATTCCTGAGGGAGCGGGTGTTTGCACCTCCACCCAGGAAGAGCTTTGTTATGGGACCCCCTGAGAGCAGGATTTCTCACCCCAGGGTTCCAAAATTTTGTCTGGTGGTGGCAGGCCGGTTGTGACTGGCTAGCAAACATGCCGGGGCAGTTCGCTTTTGCAGAGGGCACCTCTAAGGTGACCCCGGGTACATTTTGTAATAAATCCAATACTGGTACCAGCTCGGATTTATCGTTCTGTGTTATTTGATATCAAACAACCCATGGTTCAGGGTAGCCATCATGTAGCTGAGAAACTCGTACTGACCAGTGTCCAGCACATGTATTAAAATGGATGCCCTGGTCGCTTACTATGTCACAGGTTTGGCAAGGACACAGTAGAGGCATATTGCTCATGCATCTGTGCCCACACATACAGTATAGTGCACCCTGCCTTCGGGCTGGAAGCCTGCCAGATTGGTGACTTACCTATAGTGCATGCAGTGTGTAGTGAACAGAGCACACAGGCTGTCTGCCATGTCGAGTTTGCAATTTAGGATTGCATCAGAACACCCAGGCTGCAATGGCAGAGCTGGGTGCTTCTGACTGTATGGCCCTAGAGGGTGGCACAATCTGTGCTGCTGTCCACAGGGGCCTACCCTTAGTACCCCATGCTCTGGATACCTAAGTACCATTTACTAGGAACTTTTAGTGGCAGCTAGAGGTGTTGATAATTGTGCCAATGCATCACAACAGTTTTAGGGAAAGAGATCTGAATCAGGGAACCTGGTTAGCAGGGGCCCTGGGCGTTGACAACTTTCAGGCTACATCAAATACCAGGCAAAAAGTGGGGGCTAACCATGATAAAAGAGGCCTTTTCTCACATTTCTTATCTCTCATCCTCCTTTCTTCCCTTTCTGTCTTTCTATCTTGCTTTAGGTCAAGGTCTGTTGTTGAAAAGTGAGTCCTATATCCTAAAATTAGTGCAGGTTGAATACTTTGCATAGGAGAGGGGTCCCACCTCTAGAAAGCGCAAGCTGCTAAAGCAATCACATGCACATGGAAATGTGCTGTATATGGAATATTGTGCCTTGTTGAGTAGACTGGCGGTGGAGATAGATTGTTCTAAGGAAGCTTTACGCAACATTGTTTTATGTGTAGCTTACAAAAGTGTGAGTCTTCTGCCTAAATCAGGAGAGTTTGCATGTATACACATAATGGGGGTCATTACAACCCTGGCGGTCGGTGTTAAAGCAGCAGTAAAACTGCCAACAGGCCCGCTGTAAAAAAAATGGAATCACGACCGTGGCGGAAACCACCAACATAGACAGCCACTTTAACACTCAGACCGCCATGGCGGTACAAACAAACACCGCGCCGGTAACAGCCAACAGACAGGCGGAAGACAAGGTTCCGCCCACTGTATTACAATAGTCCAATCCGCCAACTTTTCCGGGATGGATTCACCGCGAACAAAAACACGGGCGAAACAGGACTTTGAAGGGAAAACGCTCACCTCTACACACCCCACGAGGAACCAGGACACCATGGAACCCGAGCTCCAGATACTCCCAGCCTTTATCTTCCTGCTCCTCTACCAGGATCAACAAAGACGGCGGCGAAGACCACAGTGAGTACTGCACCTACGACACAGGGGAGGGAAAAAAGAGTGACACACACACGCAACACACAACACTCCCACCCCCACCCTCACCCACTACAACACACACACACAAGTACATGTTGATACATTACATTTACAACCCCCAACTCCCCACTGGAAGAATGCAAGGACAAAAGGAAATGAGTTGAACATTTGTAATCTATTAAAAAACAGTAATCAAAAATATATATAAATATATTTACACTATAAACAAATATATACACCAAGAATACAAGTCCAAGGTATTCCACCATTAAAGTCCGTGGACCACTGGGCCCAAAATGCATGAGCGAGCCCCACACTCAATACCCGATCATAACGGAGAGAACACTGCTGGGGCATCAGATAGAAATACAACAGGCACCTCAGGGGGAAGGGAAGGGGGGGCACCTCAGCCGGATGAGTGCACGACGCCAGATCCACGAGGGGGCTCAATGCCCACTGCTGTATTCCTGCGGAGTGCAAAGCCACAGTCTCTCAAGTCTTTCCAGTGTGTGGGTTGCCCACTGCTTTATCCTGGGTAGTGCAAAGCCACAGTCTCACAAGTCTTTACAGTGGGTTGTTTGTCCACTGCTCCATCCTGGTGATGCCAAGCCACAGTCTCTCAAGTGGATGCCTTACTCCACTGGTTCTGGAGGGGGCTTTGTGCCCAGAGTGCTTCATCCTGCCAAGGACAGAGGTAGTGGATGTAAATCTCCACTGGTTCTGGAGGGGGCTTTGTGCACAGAGTGCTTCATCCTGACAAGGACTGAGGTAGTGGATGTAAATCTCCACTGGTTCTGGAGGGGGCTTTGTGCCCAGAGTGCTTCATCCTGCCACGGATTGAGGTAGTGGATGCCTTTCTCCACTGGTTCTGGAGGGGGCTTTGTGCCCAGAGTGCTTCATCCTGCCAAGGACAGAGGTAGTGGATGTAATTCCCCACTGGTTCTGGAGGGGGCTTTGTGCCCAGAGTGCTTCATCCTGCCAAGGACTGAGTTAGTGGATGTGAATCTCCACAGGTTCTGGAGGGGGCTTTGTGCCCAGAGTGCTTCATCCTGCCAAGGACTGAGGTAGTGGATGTAAATCTCCACTGGTCCTGGAGGGGGCTTTGTGCCCAGAGTGCTTCATCCTGCCAAGGACAGAGGTAGTGGATGTAAATCTCCACTGGTTTGTGCCCAGAGTGCTTCATCCTGCCAAGGACAGAGGTAGTGGGTGTAAATCTCCACTGGTTCTGGAGGGGGCTTTGTGCCCAGAGTGCTTCATCCTGCCACGGACTGAGGTAGTGGATGCCTTTCTCCACTGGTTCTGGAGGGGACTTTGTGCCCAGAGTGCTTCATCCTGCCAAGGACAGAGGTAGTGGATGTAAATCTCCACTGGTTCTGGAGGGGGTTTTGTGCCCAGAGTGCTTCATCCTGCCAAGGACTGAGGTAGTGGATGTGAATCTCCACAGGTTCTGGAGGGGGCTTTGTGCCCAGAGTGCTTCATCCTGCCAAGGACTGAGGTAGTGGATGTAAATCTCCACTGGTCCTGGAGGGGGCTTTGTGCCCAGAGTGCTTCATCCTGCCAAGGACAGAGGTAGTGGATGTAAATCTCCACTGGTTTGTGCCCAGAGTGCTTCATCCTGCCAAGGACAGAGGTAGTGGAAGTAAATCTCCACTGGTTCTGGAGGGGCTTTGTGCCCAGAGTGCTTCATCCTGCCAAGGACTAAGGTAGTGGATGCCTTTCTCCACTGGTTCTGGAGGGGGCCTTGTGCCCAGAGTTCTTCATCCTGCCAAGGACTGAGGTAGTGGATGCCTTTCTCCACTGGTTCTGGAGGGAGCCTTGTGCCCAGAGTGGTTAATCCTGCTCGTGGCGGCCTCAGTAGCATCGGAGGCTTTGGCGCTCAGTGTCCTGCGGTGCTTGTGGCGGTGGTGTCCTGTTCAGCGGTGCTTGTGGCGGCAGTGTCCTTGGCAGCAGTGCTGGTGGCGGCGGTGTCCTGTTCAGTGGTGCTTGTGGCGGCGGTGTCCTTGGCAGCGGTGCTGGTGGTGGTCTTGTCCGCCATGCAGGTTTTCACCAACTTGCCTGTTTTTCTGTGCCCCTTCCCCACCTTGGATGGTGGCGCAGCTGTCTTCCCACTCCCAACTCTACCCCTGGGAGAGGCTTTGGTGGTAGATGTTTTGCCTCTCTCCCGCCGGTGCTTTTGAGGTGGGGGACTGTCCATGGTCTGGCTCCTTGGCACACTGGCTGCCCTGCTGTTTGGCGCACTCCAGAAGCCGGTTACTACTGGCACCACTGTTCCCGCAGATGTTGTGGCTGAGGTGCTGGGTTGGGACCTGGAAAGGCGTGCCCTAGGGGACTGAAGGGGTGGGGGAGGTGAGGGGAAGAGGTCAAGGATAGAGAGGAAATCTTTTTTTGGACACACTGGGACGGGTAGATGGAGGGGGTTTGGGAGTGGAGGAAGAGGTAGTGGTTGTAGGAGGTGTACGTTTGCTGACTTTGGGTGAAGGTGCATGGGCAGGAGGCTGTCGTGAGGTGGATGGCTGTTGGGTGGGTGTGTGGCTGCGTTTGTGTACCTTGGGAGGTGGGCTCACAGACACACTGACATCCCGTGTGAATGGTAGTGAGAGTGGTGACTGCACGTAAGCGGGGTGTGGTGGTGGGCAGGCTGGTGATGGAGGTAGTGGCTGAAAATGTAGTGCATGCAGGTGTGAGTGGAGATGAGACTGGGAGGGAGGAGGGAGACGAGGAGGAGGGGGACACAGTGGAGAAAGTGGATGTTGGTATGTCTGCATGTGTATGATGTTTGCGTGAGTGCCGGTGCGATGTGTGGTGCTCATGTTTGCCTGAGCTTCCCTTGTGTGTTGACGTGTGTGCATGCTGGTCTGAGGGGTTTGGGTCTGGGTGGAGGAAGTTGGAGGGGGGAGGCTGGACACCGGGACAATGGCTGCCATCAGTGCTGAGGCCAGAGTCTGAAAAGCTCGCTGTTGGGTTGCCTGACCAGAATGAATGCCCTCCAGGTATGCATTGGTCTGTTGCAACTGCCTCTCTACACCCTGGATGGCATTCAAAATGGTAGACTGCCCAACAGTGAGGGACCTGAGGAGGTCAATGGCCTCCTAACTGAGGGCAGCAGGGCTGACTGGGGCAGGGGCTGAGGTGCCTGGGGCGAAGGAGATGCCCACCCTCCTGGGTGAGCGGCCACGGGGCACACGCTGAGGGGCTGCTGGGAGGGCGGTGCTGGTAGGGGGGGTGGCGGCTGTACCTGTAGATGCGGGTGGCACAGAGGGGCCTGCCACCACAAGGGAGCTCCCATCAGAGAAGGAGTCTGTGTCGCTGGTCTCAGCTCCTGTCCCCGCCGTGGAGCTCACCTCACCCTCCGTCCCACTGGTGGCTTCTGACTCCGTTGTCTCGCCCTCCAGGGCCATGTGGGATGCAGCTCCCTCCTGCTATGGTGGCACTGCTCCTTCGCCTGATGATGCTAATGCACACAAGAACTTTGTGGCTGCTGTGATGCCTTCAAGCGCCCATCCAACTCCGGATAGGCCACCACCAGGATCCGGAACATCAGGGGGGTCATGGTGCGATGGGCACCACTCCCACGTTGGGAGGCCATCCCCAGCTGGGCCTCCGCCGTCTTCTTGCTCCAGCGGCGAATGTCCTCCCATCTTTTACGGCAGTGGGTGCTCCGTCTGTGGGGGACCCCCAGGGTCCGAACTTCCTTGGCGATGGCACGCCAAATATCCTTCTTCTGGTGGGCGCTGACCTACAGGAATAGTACAGGGGAAAAGGAGAAAATAAAACCGTCCGCACCGTCACAGTCACAGTCATTGGCCCGCATCCCTACCCTTGCCATGACGCACATGCACTCACCGTCGTATCATGCACGCCTCATTCTCCCCCCACCATCTTTCATCAACACCACTCCACACAGGCATTGCCCATTCGGCATGCTCACAGTGTACTTACCTGTTTGTCTGGAGGACTGTAGAGTAGTGTGTACTGGGGGAGGACCCCATCCTAGTTCCTCCAACTCCTCCATGCTGAAGGCAGGGGCCCTTTCCCCAGACACATGAGCCATTGTCTCTTCCAGACTGAGGTCACAGCAGCACTTGCAGTGTAGGTCCTCTCCTGTCGAAGATCAGGTATCAAGTGAGTGAACAGAGAGAAAATGGCGGTCATGTCCGCGGCAGTGCGTACCGTCACCGCCAGCGTACATCGTCATTGGCTCCTGGGACCCATAGGGTTCAATGTTAACCAATGTAGGATTGTGCCGCGGTCTTCGACCGCCTACCACGACGGTGTACAACGCCAACGCAGTTACCTCATATCCCCTTGTCCCACATTACAGGTCAGGCAGCCGCCATTTCAGGGGGCCACATGGCATTGATTTTGAATGCGTCACACATATCTAGGCATTGCTTAAACACTAATACAGCCATATATCGATTTTCAAACATTTTGCAATAAAGTTGTGTTTACGTACCTCAGTGTTGGTTGACTCTCTGCTCGCTGTTCTCCTCCATAGAGCACGTCCGGTGGGGCAGGTAAGGATATGGCGGCATCCTCCGGTGTACAGACCACTGGTGGACCTGTCGACAATGGAGGAGCGACATGTAATTGTCACATACAGACTTGATCGTACCACAATCCTGGAACTGTATGCCCAGTTGGAGCCAGACCTGATGTCAGCTATCCGCCATCCCACAGGAATCCCCCCTCTAGTGCAGGTCCTGTCAGTACTCCATTTCCTGGCAAGTGGGTCTTTTCAAACAATAGTTGCCATGGCATCAGGGATGTCCCAGCCTATTTTCTCCAACGTGTTGTCCAGAGTGTTGTCTGCCCTGCTGAAACACATGCTCAGCTACATCGTTTTCCCTCAGGTGGAGGATTTGCCAACAGTGAAGGTGACTTCTATGCCCTGGGACATATCCCCAACATCATAGGTGCCATTGATGGGACACATGTGGCCTTTGTCCCCCCCCCGCAGGAGTAAACAGGTGTACAGAAACCGGAAGAGTTACCATTCTCTGAATGTGCAGATGGTGTGTTTGGCTGACCAGTACATCTCCCATGTAAATGCCAAGTTTCCTGGCTCAGTGCATGACGCTTACATTCTGAGGAATAGCAGCATCCCTTATGTGATGGGGGAACTCCAGTGGCACCGTGTGTGGCTATTAGGTGAGGACATGGACCCAGTACAGTGTGACTAGGTGTCTGGGTCTGGGGATGTCCCTAAGAGTTAGTGTGTGTCTAACACTTGTCCCTCGCCATTTGCAGGTGACTCTGGTTACCCCAACCTGTCATGGCTACTGACCCCAGTGAGGAATCCCAGGACAAGGGCAGAGGAACACTACAATGAGGCCCATGGGCGAACTAGGAGGATTATAGAAAGGACCTTTGGCCTCCTGAAGGCCAGGTTCAGGTGCCTCCATCTGACAGGTGGTTCCCTATTCTACTCACCAAAGAAGATGTGCCAGATCATCGTGGCCTGCTGTATGCTTCACAACTTGGCTTTGCGACAACAGGTGCCTTTTCTGCAGGAGGATGGTCCAGATGGAGGTGTTGTGGCAGCTGTGGAGCCTGTGGACAGTGAAGACGAGGAAGCAGAAGAAGAGGACATAGACAACAGGAACACGGTGATCCAGCAATACTTCCAGTGAGACACAGGTAAGAAGACAACACTGCCTGCTACATCTGATATAATTCTTCTACCTCTCATCTGTCTGTCATTTTCACCCAGTGTATGGACCCTGATTTGTCACTTTCCCTTTCAATTTCAAAGATGTGGGTCCCACTGTGTGACCTCTGCTTTGTTTCCGCATGGACTAGAGCTGTCTGACATAGGTATGTTGACAATACATTGGATATAGCATTTTTGCTCAGTTATTGCAAATACACATTTTCAAAAGAACAGACTGACTCTAGATTGTTTTGTGATTTAAGGGTGTTTATTTAAGTGCTAAATAGTGGAGGGGGTTGTAAATTGGTCAGGGGTGATGGTGGAGGAATGTCCATGGCAGAGTCCAGTCTATTATTCTCACAGGTGCATTGTCCAAAGGGGCATAGGAAGTGGAGCTAGGGCAGTTTAAGTATGGACTGGGTGACAAAGTGGGACAGAAGGATGACAATCAGGGTGGTCTCATTTCTTGGCGGGGGTCTTGGCAATGTTCTCTGTCTTTGTCCTGGATCTCAGGGACCGTTTGCGGGGTGGTTCTCCATCTGCAGGGGCTGGGGTGCTGGTGTCGTGGTCCTGTGGCGGTGCCTCCTGTCCACTAGCGCTGGCAGAGGTGGTGGACAGTTCATCGTCCAGGCTAGTGTCAGGGGCCCCTTGTTGTGCCACAGTGTCCCTCCTGGTATTGACGAGTTCCTTCAGCACCCCTACAATGTTGCCCAGGGTGGAATTGATGGATTTGAGTTCCTCCATGAACCCCAAATACTGTTCCTCCTGCAGCCGCTGGGTCTCCTGAAACCTGGCCAGTATCGTTGCCATAGTCTCCTGGGAATGGTGGTAGGCTCCCATGATGTTGGAGAGGGCCTCGTGGAGAGTGGGTTCCCTGGGCTTGTCCTCCCCCTGTCGCACAGCAGCCCTCCCAGTTCCCCTGTGTTCCTGGGCCTCTGTCCCCTGAACCGTGTGCCCACTACCACTGCCCCCACGTCCCTGGTGTTGTTGGGGTGGTGGGTTAGCCTGGGTTCCCTGTAGTGGTGGACACACTGCTGATTGACGTGTCCTGGGGACAGAGGGATGGGCCCACTGGGTGGGTGCTGTGCTGGTGTTTCCAGAGGGGGGAAGCTCTGTAGTGGCCTGTGCCAGTGTGAGGGGAACCGACTGTCCCGAGGTCCCAGATGGGCCGGGCTGGTCATCTTGATCCAGTTGGACAGAGCTGCTGTCATCACTGTGGGCCTCTTCTGTGGGTGGAGTGGACATGCCTGAACCCTCCTGTCCGGTGACGTTGGGTAGGGGTCCTGCAGGGGTGTAAAGGCATGATTATTGCATCTGTATGTGCCATGGTGTGCAATGGGTGGGTCACCCTGTACCCCAGTGATTGCATTCTTGTGTGGGACCTTGTGTGATAATGGTCTAGGGGGGTGTACGGGTATGTGCAGTGGACATGCTTTGGTGATGGGTGTCCATGCTTTGGTGTTGCATACAGGGTTTGGGTTTGGGATGAGTGGTTTGTGTTAGTGGGACATGTGTGAGGAATTGGAGTGATGGGGGTGAGGGCGAGGGTGGGGGTATGTGATAGCATGCAGGTAGGGTGGGGGATGAAGTAGTTAAGATTTGACTTACCAGAGTCCATTCCTCCAGCTTCTCCTGCGAGGCCCTCAGGATGCAGTATAGCCAAGACCTGCTCCTCCCATGTTGTTAGTTCTGTGGGAGGAGGTGGGGGTCCGCCGCCATTCCTCTGAACTGCAATCTGGTGTCTTGAGACTACGGAACAAACCTTCTCCCGTAGGTCGTTCCACCTCTTCCTGATGTCATCCCTAGTTCTTGGGTGCTGCCCCAATGCGTTGACCCTGTCCACGATTCTGTGCCATAGCTCCATCTTCCTAGCTAAAATAGCTGTGGCTCTACTCGGATGATTTCCTCCGCCATGACCCTGAGCTCCTCCTCAGAAAACCTGGGGTGTCTTTGCGGTGCCATGGGGTGGTGTGGGTGATGTGTGGGGTGGTGTGTGTTGTGATGTGTGGGGTGATATTTAGGGGTGTGTTGTGTGAGGTGCATGGATGTTGTGTGGGTGATGGTGTTGAGTGCCTGTGGATGCTAGTGTTCTTTCTGGTGGTGTCTCTCTCTGGCCTTCTGTCGCAATTGTTGTCGTAGGGGTTTGTGGGTGATGTGGGTGGGTGTTTTATATTGTATTTAGTGTGTGGGAGTGGTGTGTGTATGTGTATCAGGTGTGTGTATTTCGATTTGTCCAATGTGGATGTGTTTTGTAAGAGTGTGTGTATTTTGAGCGCGGCGGTGTGTACCGCCAATGGAATACCGCGGTTGAAAGACCGCCGCGTGGATTCGTGGGTCGTGATAGTGTGGGCGTATTCCTGTTGGCGTGACAGTGGAGGTTTTGTTATCGCCAGCTTATCACTGACCTTTGGTATGGAGGACTTGTGTGGGTGTCTAAATTTTGGCGGATTCCGAGCTGTGGGTCATAATAGCTGTGGCAGAATTCTGCACGGCGGTAAGTGGCTTTTACCGCCAATGTTGTAATGACTCCCAATATGCTCAAATGTACTCATGATAGACATGCTAAACATGTATGTGAGGTCTCAAGATCTGATGTCATTTTTTGTGATGCTACTTCCTGTAAGGTTATAGCTTGTGAAGCCGCTGACTGTGATGTAAATTCCTGTAATGCCACATGTGATGTCGTGCACCGTGATGCCATGTGCCCTGATGCCACTTGCATACTGACTAACTAGGTTAGTGCCCGCTTCTTTTTTTGGGTCAAGCCTGTGAGTGCATGCACTACCACATGCTTCTTGCTTTCAAGGCTCTGTTGTGTACTGTTGTGTACAGTAAAGTGTTTGGAGCCCCCCTGTTGCTTTACTGTTGTTGGCTTGTGTGGAACTCTTCTTAAGAGCTACATAATTTGTCACTGCAGGGAAAGCATCATTTCCATTCAACTCTGTGGAGCAGGGACCAAGCACTGATTGATTCAACTAAATCAGTGCCTGTTCACTGCTCCCGACTTTATTGAGGTACTATTTGGTTCTAGTGCCATGCAAACAGAAGACTTGTAACTGGGAAAAACGTGCTCAGCAGGACAAACAAAGCTGCCAAGTTTTATTTTTTTATAGCCAACTTTCTTTTATTTTGCCAAGTCGTTATTTTTTCAATTTGTACTTATGTTTTCTTTTGTTTTTGCTCATGGGTGCACTTCTCAAAATGTGACAATTATCTTGTTAAAAATATTGCAAACCAACATTGTTTCTTTATTATGTGTCATTTTTTTAATGATGCTTAAAGTAAATTGGCACCTTGTTGCAGATACCCCCCCACCCCACACATACACTTTTTGCCTGATATTGATGCTGACTTGAATGAGAAGTGTGCTGGGATCCTGCTAACCAGGCCCCAGCACCAGTGTTCTTTTACTTAAACATGTACCATTGTTTCCACAATTGGCACACCCCTGGCACACAGATAAGTCCCTTGTAAAAAGGTACCAGTGGTACCAAGGGCCCTGTGACCAGGGAAGGTCCCTAAGGGCTGCAGCATGTGTTGTACCACCCTAAGGGACCCCTCACCTAACACATGCACACTGCCGTTGCAGATTGTGTGTGTTGGTGGGGAGAAAAGGGCAAAGTCGACATGACATCCCCCTCAGGACACCATGCACACTAAATACTGCCGTGGCGTAGGTAAGTCACCCCTCTAGCAGGCCTTAAAGCCCTAAGGCAGGGTGCACTATACCACAGGTGAGGTCATAGCTGCATGAGCCCCTACAGTGTCTAAGCCCATTCTTAGACATTGTAAGTACAGTGTGGCCGTATTAAGTATATGATCAGGGAGTTTGTCAAAATGAACTCCACAGCTCCAAAATGGCTACACTGAATAATGGGAAGATTGGTATCAAACTTCTCAGAATAATAAACCCACACTGATGCCAGTGCTGGATTTATTACAAAATCCGCACAGAGGGCATCTTAGAAATGCCCCCTTATTTTACCCAATCCTTTAGTGCAGTACTGACTGGTCTGTGCCAGCCTGCCAGTGAGGGACGAGTTTCTGACAGTCTGGGGTGAGAGCCTTTGTGCTCTCTGATGCCGGAAACAAAGCCTGAACTGGGTGGATGTGCTTAACACCTCCCCCCTTGCAGGAACTGTAACACCTAGCAGTGAGCCTCAAAGTCTCAGGCTTTGTGTTACAATGTCCCAGGGCACTCCAGCTAGTGGAGATGCCCGCCCCCCAGACACAGCCCCCACTTTTGGTGGCAAGTCTGGGGAAATAAAGAGAAAAAAAAGGAGGAGTCTCCCCCTCAGCAAGGTCCACCCCTAAGGTGACCAGAGCTGAAGTGACCCACTCCTTGGAAAATCCTCCATCTTGTTTTGGAGGATTTACCCAATAGGAATAGGGATGTACCCCCCTCCCCAAAGGGAGGAGGCACAAGGAGGGTGTAGTCACCCTCAAGGACAGTGGTCACCCTCAAGGACATTGGCTACTGCCCTCCAGCCCTAACACACCCTTAAATTCAGTATTTAGGGACGACCCTGAACCCAGGACTTCAGATTTGCTGACAACCTGAACAAGAAGAAGGACTGCTGACCTGAAATCCCCGCAGAGACGACAGAGGCGACAACTGAGTTGGCCCCAGCCCTACCGGCCTGTCTCCAGACTCAAAGAACCTGCAACAGCGACGCATCCAGTGGGATCAGTAACCTCTGCCAACTCAGAGGACTGCCCTGCAACCCAAAGGACCAAGAAACTCCCATGGACAGCGGCTCTGTCCAAGCAACAAAAAAGAAACCAACTTTAAAGGGACTCCAGCATCACTCCAGAAGCGTGAGTCACCAACACTCAACACCCGACGCCCCCAGCTCATGCCCAGAGAAACCAACACTGGAGTGAGGACCCCCAGCCGACTCCCACAACGTGGACACCCTGAGACAACCTCTCTGCACCCCCCACGGTGACGCCTGCAGGAAGAATCCAGAGGCTCCCCCTGACCTCGACTGCACGGTAACAAAGAACCCGACGCCTGGAAGAAGCACTGCACCCATAGCCCCCAGGCCCGAGAGAAACCAACTACCGGTGCAGGAGTGACCAGCAGGCGGCCCTCCTCGATGCCCAGTTGGTGGCTGGACCAAAAAGCCCCCCTGTGCCCTGCCTGCATCGCCAGAGTCACCCCCGGGTCCCTTCATTGGTTTCAATACTAAACCCAACACCTACTTTGCACACTGCACCCAGCCGCCCCTGTGCCACTGAGGGTGTATTTTGTGTGCCTGTTTGTGACCCCCCCCCCAGTGCTCTACAAAAACCCTCTGGTCTGCTCCCCGAGGATGCAGGTAGTTACCTGCTAGCAGGCTGGAACTGGAGCACTCCTAGTCTCCACAGGCACCTTTGTTATTTGGGCTCAATTTTGACCTCTGCACCTGACCGGCCCTGTGTTGCTGGTGCTGGGTGTTTGGGGTTGACTTGAACCCCCAATAGTGGGCTGCCTATCCTCCAGAGATTGAACTTGTAAGTGCTTTACTTACCTGCTAAACTAACTTGTACTTACCTCCCCAAGGAACTGTTTATTTTTGCAGTGTCCACTTTTAAAATAGCTTATTGCCATTTTTGCCAAAACTGTGCACCTTACTGTTTTACTTCAAAGTTCCATACTTACCTATGCCAAGTACCTTACAATTTATGTATTTACTTGAATTCTGAATCTTGTGGTTCTAAAATAAATTAAGAAAATAATATTTCTCTATATGAAAACCTATTGGCCTGGAGTTGTCATTGAGTGTGTGTTCTCGTGTATTGCCTTTGTGTGTAGAACAAATGCTTAACACTACCCTCTGATAAGCCTAACTGCTCAACCACACTACCACAAATAGAGTATTAGTATTATCTATTATTGCCTCTGTCAAGCCTCTTGGGGAACCCCTGTACTCTGTGCACACTATCTTTCACTTTGAGATAGTATATGCAGTGCCAACTTCCTACAATGCTTTAACACATAACCGAAAGTAAAAACAATAGATGATTAACAGAATGCAGAGCAAATCAAACATTCACCCCCAGTCATAGATCTGGGTTCAATCCATCAGTTTTTTTGCTTGCTATGCCATTCCAGTTTGGACCCAGCCATATGCAAATCAGTCTTGACCCTGTTCCCCAGGGGAACAGTCTAGCCCGAACTGCCAGGCCAGTTCCTCCCTGTACCAGAAAAAAGCATCCAGGGACCAGCTTCAGGGTATCACCCTTCATCAGCCAAGCTAGCTTGAATCTGGTGGCATAACAAGCACAGGACACACGTCTAAGCATAACCTTCCCACTTGGTGCAACTAAAGCAAAAACAACAGATGATTGACGGAATGCAGAGCAAATCAAACATTCACCCCCATTCACAGATCATAGTTTAATCTATCAGTTATTTTGCTTGTCATGCCATTCCAGTTTGGTCCCAGCCATATACAAATCAGTCTTGACCCTGTTCTCCATCGGAACAGTCCAGCCGGAACTGCCAGACCAGTTCCCCGAACCAGAAAAAAGCATCCAGGGACCAGTTTCAGGGTATCACCCTTCAACAGCCAGGCTAGCTTGAATCTGGTGGCATAGCAAGCACGGGACCCACGTCTGGGCATACCCCTCCCACCAGGGGCAACAAAAGCAAAAGCAACAGTTGATGGACGGAATGCAGAGCAAATCAAACATTCACCCCCCCAGTCACAGATCTGGGTTTAATCCACCAGTTTTTTTGCTTGCCATGCCATTCCAGTTTGGACCCAGCCATATGCAAATCAGTCTTGACCCTGTTCCCCACGGGAACAGTCCATCCCCAACTTCCAGGCCAGTTCCTCCCTGGACCAGAAAAAGCATCCTGGGACCAGTTCAGGGTATCAACCTTCATCAGGCAGGCTAGCTTGAATCTGGTGGCATAGCAAGCATGAGACCAATGTCTGGGCATACCCTTCCCACCGTGTATTGGTTGCCCCAAGTGGGAAGGGTATGCCCAGACGTGGGCCCCTTGCTCACTGCACCACTTGATTCAAGCTAGCCTGGCTTATGAAGGATGATACCTTGAAACCGGTCCTAGGATGCTTATTTCTGGTCTAGGGAGGACCTGGCTTGGCAGTTTGGGCTGGACTGTTTCCATGGGGAGCAGGGTCAAGACTGATTTGCATTGGGCTGGATCCAAACTGGGGTGGCGGGGTGAGGAAGAAAACAATGGATTATACCCAAATCTTTGTGACTGTGGGTGAATGTCTGCATTGTTCAGCATTCCGCCCATCATCTGTTATTTTTGCATTTAACACATAATCATGCAGTGCACCCGAATACACCCCACTCCAATCCGCTTTACTACAATCCACCCCACTTTACCCCACTCCGATCCAAACCACTCACCTCATTCTAATCTAACCCAACCAGTAGCACAACTAGACCAGAATGTCCGGGGGGGGCTAGT
Source organism: Pleurodeles waltl (assembly GCF_031143425.1). Taxonomy (NCBI): domain Eukaryota; kingdom Metazoa; phylum Chordata; class Amphibia; order Caudata; family Salamandridae; genus Pleurodeles; species Pleurodeles waltl. The sequence continues at coordinate 266,884,295 of NC_090437.1, forward strand.
ATAAACAGTTGTGGGTGTGCTACAATTTCACACACTGGGGACTGGGTAAATTTCAAAGGCCAATAGATCTGGGTTTTTATGACCTAACTCATAGAATGTGAATGCCTGTTCTTAACTGATTTAGCACGTTAAGCCAAAACTTTTATCTTTGCCAATGAATTCCCCTGAGACATTGAGCACTGCTGGAGCTCAGACCGTGTACACCAGGCCTGCGAGCATCTGATGTCTGCAAGATGGTTGGTGTAGGAAAGTACCATCTTCCTTGGCATGTTACCGCCAATTTTACCTGTATGTCAGTATGTTTTTGCCTGTCTCACTGGGATCTTGCTGGTCAGGACCCCAGTGCTCATAGTTTATGGCCTAATGTGTGTGTCTATATTATGCTTGACTATGTCACTGAGGCTCTGCTAATTAGAACCTCAGTGCTTATGCTTTCTCTGCTTTCAAATTTGTCACTGTAGGCTAGTAACTTCATGTACCAATTTCAATTGGCACACTGGATCCCCCTTATAAGTCCCTAGTATATGGTGCCTAGGTTCCCAGGGCATTGGCGTTCCAGGAGATCCATATGGGCTGCAGCATTTCTTTTGCCACCCATAGGGAGCTCAGACAAACCCTTGCACAGGCCTGCCATTGCAGCCTGTGTGAAATAACGCATGTGTTATTTCACAGCCATTTTCACTGTACTTAAGTAACTTATAAGTCACCTATATGTCTAACCCTCACTTGCTGAAGGTTAGGTGCAAAGTTACTAAGCGTGAGGACACCCTTGCACCAGCAAAGGTGCCCCCACATAGTTCAGGGCCATTTCCCGGGACTTTGTGAGTGCGGGGACCTATATGTAGCTTCACCATGGTAACTCCGGATATGGCCATGTAACATGTCTAAGATCATGGAATTGTCCCCCCATTCCAAATCTGGTATTGGGGAGCCAATTCCATGCATAATGGGGGCTCCACCATGGACCCCAAGTACTGCCAAACCAGCTCTCTGAGGCTTGCACTGCAGCTACAGCTGCTGCCACCTCAAAGAAAGGGTTCTGCCCTCCTGGGGTCTGAGCAGCTCAGTTCCAGGAAGGTAGAACAAAGCATTTCCTCTGAGAGCAGGGTGTTACATCCTCTCCCTTTGGAAATAGGTGTTACCCCTCCCCCAAGCCTCTGGAAATTCTTTGAAGGGCACAGATGGTGCCCCCCTTGCATAAGCCAGTCTACACCGGTTCAGGGACCCTTTGTCCCCTGCTCTGGTGCGAAACTGGACAAAGGAAAGGGGAGTGACCACTCCCCTGTCCATCAACACCCTAGGGGTGGTGCCCAGAGCTCCTTCAGTGTGTCCCAGACTTCAGCCATCTTGCTTTGGAAGGTGTGGGAGCACTCTGGAGGACTCTGAGTGGCCAGTGCCAGCAGGTGATGTCAGAGACCCCTCCTGATAGGTCCATACCTGATAAGGTAGCCAATCCCCCTCTCAGGGCTATTTAGGGTCTCTCCTGTGGGTTCTCTCCAGAATCTGCTTGCAAGTTTCCTTCAGGAATCCTCTGCAACTACTACTTCATCCTCTGGCCTCTGATCAACCACAGCCTGCTCCAGGAACCGCTGTAACAGCAACAAAGTATCCACAAGGGATACTTTTCTTCTGCAACTTCAGCTCCAGCCAGCAACTGCGACAGTTTCCATGGTGTGCACGCTCTGAGGACTCCCTGTCTTCATCCTGTACCAGAAGGACCGAAGAAATCTCCTGTGAGGTGACAGAGTCACTCCCCCGCTCACACAGGCACCTTCTAAGACCACGACCAGTACCCTTGGACACATCTCACAGTGACGAGCGTGCTCCTAAGGACACAGAGGGTGGACCCCATCAACATAGACTGTCCTGAGGTCCTGCTGATGCCATTTGGAGGAGGTAAGATCTTGCCTTCCCTGAGAGCGATGGTACCCCTCTGTACTGCGTCTTCTTCAACTCCTGAGGCCTCTGTGCACTATTTGCAAAATTCCTTCATGCACAGCCTGGCCCAGGTCCCCAGCACTCCATCTTGCGATGCTCAACTCGCTGAGTTGTTCTCCAGTAGCGTGGGACCTTCCTTTGTTGTGCTGCACCAACCGCATTTTGCACCTCTTTTGTCCCCATGTCCTGGGACTCCCGCGGGTGCTGCCTGGCATCCTGAGGGCTCTCTAAAGTGCTGAGAGCCCCCTCTTCCTCCTCACACAGAGTTGAGGCCCCCAGGTCCCTCCTGGGTCCAGCCAGCGCCATTTTGATGCAAAACGCATATTTGTCGTATCCAAGGCTTGTTAGCGACTTCCAACAAGAAATCACGTCTGCATCCATCTTCACGTCGTGGGACATCTTTTGCAAGCCCAAGAACACACTGGCATCTTCCTAGGGTACATTCCTGCAGTCTTCGACTAACCGGGGACTCTTCTTTTGCACCCTCTTCTGGGTTGGCAGGGGCTCCTGTCCTTCCTGGAACTTCTTTTGACTTCTGGACTTGGTCCTCTTCTTTTGCAGGTCTTCAGGTCCAGGAATCCAGCAGTTGTTGTTTGCAGACTTGGTTGGTTACTGCAATAATCCATATCACGAGGTGTAGTGTGTCCTAAGGAAACTTACAGTGCTTTACTCCTGCTTTTCTAGGCTCTGGGGTGGGGTAATTTACTTACCTTTACTGTATTCTTACTCTCCCAGCGATTCTGCACACACTACACTTGTCTAGGGGGGAATTTGTGATTCGCATTCCACTTTCTTAGTATATGGTTTGTGTTGCCGCTAGACCTATTTTCTCCCATTGCATTCTATTGCATTTCCTATTGTTTGCACTGTTCTATGACTAATTACTTGTATAATTTTGGTGTCTAGTGAATATATTGTTTATAATACTTACCTCCAGAAGGAGTACTGTCTCTAAGATATCTTTGGTACTGTGTCACCCAAATAAATACCTTTATTTTTGGTAACACTCAGTATTGTCATTACTTGTGTATAAGTACTGTGTAACTATAAGTGGTATTGCATGAGCTTTGCATGTCTCCCAGTTCAGCCTACGCTGCTCTGCTATAGCTACCTCTATCAGCTTAAGCTGCTAGAACACTACTACTTCACTTATAAGGGATAACTGGACCTGGTATAAGGTGTAAGTACCCAAGGTACCCACTACAAACCAGGCCAGCCTTCTACAGTTGGGACCAAGCGCATCCTGTGCATGTCTGATGGAGTAGCGTAGCAAGGATGCCATGTGCCCTAATACAAGCAGAGGAAATGGATACTTTGAATGCTGGTGTGTTAGTAAATGCAACAATTATCAGGGTTCAATGGTTCCTCAGGCTCTGGACTTCGACGTCACTGTACCTGTCCACCAATGGTAGCTACCCCTGGTCTGATGCACAAAAAGGAAAGCACTGAAGGCTTACTGGAAAGGCATCTTATATGATTAAAGGGAGCATGAACTGTGTAGTGTTAAAATGCTTCCAATGAACAAGAGGATGTGTGTGTGAGGAATCTCCGAGAGTGCCCATTAAAGTGCTCCCAGAGACATTGAGATGTAGACTTGAGGTGTGAAGAATAAACAGGGATACATAAAAATTGTGGGAAGCTTCTATCTGGCTGTCACAAAATGAGCGTGGTTCACCAACAGCTACAAATGAAGAGTTTTCCAAAGAGAAGAGAATCATAAGCTAAATACCTGTTTACAATCTAAAAGCATGCATGACATGGTATTTCTAAAGCATAGACCTAGCCCAAGAGCAACAGGGTGTTGCATATTATGGGAGGTGATGGAAAATGATGCAAGTTTGTATTCATCAAGTGGTGGCTTAAATATTTGTGTAATACACACACTTACAGTAATATCTCATGCATTTACATTTTAGGCACATTGTAAATAAGTGATTTCCCACAACTGCTCAACTTTCAGTCAAGGCCAAACTGGATACAAACCAAGGTCCTCAGATCAACAGCTTAGCAACTAGACCATACCTCCTTCCTTGGTTGATGTATTAAAGCTTTCAAAAAAAGCTTCAAACGTTTGATTTTGCCACTCTTTGTGAATGCCATTGTTCTGTTGATGTTTTAACATAGCCATGAAGCCATATTCCTCATGCTGTCTAGTGAGTCGACTGAATGCAAATTATTTTGGTTTTTATGTGTTATACTTGGTTAGCACCTAATTGAGTAGTATCTTGTTTAAAGTTGAGTTTTATCTATTTGCATCTACAAAATGGTTTAAAGTTAACTACACACAGAGGATACTTAACAGGTAACTGTGCTTTTTGGTCCCATATTATCATTGAGGGGTTCTGGAGATATCTTTGGCCGTTTGGTTTGTAAATGTCACCAAAGCCCAAGATGGCAATGACAAGGTATGTATTAAGTATTTTTTATATTACAAGCTGTTTCATTTCAAGTACATCCACATAACTTGGATAACCTTGATCCTCAAATCTGCAAATTCTTAGCAGTCTAGACACTGTAAAACCTCTGCACAGTGGTTTGGGGACTACCATTATGATGACAAAATTTGAATTTCACACATAACCGTGAAATATTTTCCATATTTCATGTTTAATTGTACTACATCAATTTTATAGCATTGCTTTTTGTGTGATACAAGCACAAAAATAATGAAATATATGCATTTTTACTCAAAATTATCAGGACTTCTCAATAAACGTAAAATGGCTTTGCACTGTTGTGAAGGGAGTAAGGAGTTTACCTGCATCAACCATGCCAGGGAAGTGAATATATAAAACTTCAAACACCTTGAGTACTTCAAAGGTTTACGTTTGATGTTCCATGTAAAACACAATTTTTAATTGGACTCGATCACCTTTTACAATTCTAAAACATAGTTGTCAAGTGGATTTGTCACATGCGCGACACCTTCAGTGCTTAATTTGCCTTCCAATAAAGTGTGCTGGTGCCCAAAATGTTTCTTTGGAGATTGGTATTGGCACCATCCACAGCCAGCAATGCCCAGTTACGCAGTAAAAGGAAGACTTCTGATAAAGGGAGCAAAGGAATGGGGGATGGTGGTGTAAAGTTTACTTTAGTCAATGTAGTCATGCCTCCTTCTTTCACACCCTCAAAATTTTCAATGAAATCTTCAAATGGTTCCCAGTCAACACATGCATGATGGTCAGCCAGGCCCTCATCATCAGCAAGCTGGACTGTGGCAATGCACTCTGTTGGGATCGCTCTCTAACTGCTAAAAGACTTCAGACCATGCAAAACCCAGCATCTGAACACACACTCAGGCGTTCACATCACTATGCACCTCAAAGACCTCCACTGGCCCTCCATCCACTAACCCACACTCTTAAAGTTGCTCACACACACACATGCAAAGTCCTGTACGACCTCTGCCCCACCTACCTCAATTGCCACATCATCTAAAGCACACCCCCCAGACATCTATGCTCAGCAAGACTTCTGCTCACACACATCCCCTGCACACATGGAAACAGAATCAACCTTCTTGCTTTCTCCTACCTCATGCCCAAAGCCTGGAACGACCTGCCCCTACACATTAGAGCTAGCTTCTCAGTACTTGAGTTCTGCAAGAAACTGGAAACTTGTCTCTTCACCTGGACAAGGCCCAGAGTCAACATTTTTGTTAATCTGGGCCTAAATGTATGAGCGAGTAAGTATGAGAGGGTCAATTTTCGAAAGAAATGGGGCGAACTCTTGGGCGGTATTTCAGCCCACCACTTTCATAGATCACCAGCAGCCACTGATGCCAACACTAACTGACGAGAGGTGGCCTAAAAGCCTGAGCTGTTGACTTTGGAACTGGGGAATAAGGTTTGAATCCCAGTGTCAGCTCAACATTCTGTGTTCCTGGGCAAATCATTGGATCTCCCCATGCCTAAACATTAAAAGAAATATTTTTTGTAATGTAATCTGGTGCTCCTGTAAAGCACCCACCCCTATAAATGATGCTATTGCTAGAAAAGTCTGGTCACTGCATTTAAAAAAACACAAAAACTCGTTCTTCCCTTTTTAACATTTGTTTAGTGCTTTTTACCCATCACATGGGTCGTAAGCACTAAACTAATGCAATTACAAATCAAGACAGCTTGCAATGTTTGCCTTCTTTGCTTGAAAGCACAGTAAGATGCAGAGTTTTTCTTTGAAGAGCAGACACTGTCTCTCATACCGGCAACCAGCAATAATGGGCAAGCATTGTCTCTCTTTAAAACTATGGTAATCAGTAAAGCACAGTGCCTTGTACAACTGGAACCCCCACTGTGAGGTCTTTTTGTCCTTGATATAATTCATCTGTGACTCCCTTCATTTGAGGACACTTCAAAAACAAGATAAGCTGAAGGAGCCTGTCAAAGAAAAGAGAATGTTCTGACGCTCTCTTCTCCAGCCGTACTTTGCCCAGGATTTCCCTTGGACAGACAACCACACTGCGGCAGGCCTGCAGCATGAGCTGTGGAAGACGACATGGGGGATGAAACCCTTTCAGCTTAATGGGTGTTGCAAGTCTGACTCCAACTCATCCCACTCCAATCCTCCCAACCCACCCCACCCCACTCTCATCTACCCCAACTCCAATTCGCCCCACTCCAATCCAGAACAATCTGCCCCACCCCAAAACAATCTGCCCAATTCCATTAAAAAACAGTCTGCCCCATTCCAATCTGTCCCCACTTCATTCCAAAACAATATGCCCCACACCATTCCAAACCAATCTGCCCTTCTCCAAGCCAAAACAATCTGCCCTACTCCAATCTAAAACAACCTGCCCCACTGAAATGTGCTGCACTCCAATCTAAAACAATCTGCCCCACTGCAATCCATAACAATCCCCCATTCAAATCCAAAATAATCTGTCCCACTCCAGTCCACCTCTCTCCAATCTGCCCCACTTTAATCCAAAACAATCTACCCCACTCCAATCTACCTCACTGCCATCTGCCCCACTCCAATCCAAAACAGTTTGCCCCTTCAGTCTGTCCCACTCCAATCCAAAATAATCTGCCCCACTCCAATTCGCCCCACTCCAGTCTGCCCCACTCCAAAACAATATGTCCCACTCCAATCCACCCCACTTCAATGTGCTCCACTCCCATCCAAAGCAATGTGCCCCACTCCAATCCAACCACCTTAATCCATCCCAATTCAATCCACTCCAACCAACCCCACTCCCATCCAATCTGCCCCACTCCTACCCACCCCACACCAACCCAATCCGCTCACTCCAATCCAATCCATCGCACTCTAACACACTTTAATATAATCTGCCCCACTCCAATCCAAAACAATCTGGCCCCACTCCAGTCTGCCTCACTCCATTCCAAAACGATATGCCCTACTCCAATCCAAAATAATCTGCCGCACTCCAATCTGCCTCACTTCAATTGAAAACAACTTGCCCCACTCCAATCCATTTCAATCTGCCCCACTCCAATCAGCTCCATTTTAATCCAAAACAACCTGCCCCACTGCAACTTGCCCCACTCTACCTTGCCCCACTCCAATCCCAGACAAACCACTCCAATCCAAAAAATCTGCCCAACTCCAATCCACCTCACCCCAATCACCCCAATCATCCCAAATCACCCACTCCAATCCACCACAATCCACTACGCTACAAGCCACCCCAACCCACACCAATCCAATCCACCACACACAATCCAGTCCACCACAATCCAGCCCAGTCCAATCTACCTCACTACAGAACAATACACTTCACCCCAATCCAAATGACCCACCCCAATTCACCACAGTCTAATCCACCCCACTCCAGGCCATTCCATCCCACTACAGTCCAATCCGTCCCATTCCAATCCGATCCACCCAACTCCAGTCTCATCCACCCGATCCAGCCCACTCCAATCATCCCACCTCACTCCAATACAACCCACCCCACTCCAACCATGTGCACCACTACCCAATCCCCCTCACTCTAATCCAATCCAAACCGCCCCTCTCCAATCATGTCCACCACTATTCAATCCACCTCACTCTAATCCAATCCACCCACACCACCCTAGTCCATTCCACTCCAATACAATCTACTTTAATCTACCCCACTCCAGTCCAGTCCAGTCAACATTAATCCACCCTACTCCAGTCCAATCAACCCCACTCTAAACCACCTAAATCTACCCCACTTCAATCCAATTCACCCCTCTCCAATCAATCCATCCCCACACCAATTCAGTCCAACCCACTCCAATCCAATTCACCCCACTCCAGTCCAATCCACCACAGTCCACTCCACTCCAATCCATTCAAACCCACTCCAATCCACCAGAATACAATCCACCCCTGGCCAGTCAATCCATCCCACACCAATCCACCTCACTCCAATCCAACCCACTAAATCCAATCCACCCCACTCCAATACACCCCACCCCAATACAACTCACCCCACCCGAATCCAATCCATCCCTTTCCAATCCAATCCAGCCCTCCGGTTCAACTCACCATAATCCATCCCACCACATTTCAATCCACTCCACCCTACTTCAATCCACCCCACTCCAATCCAATCCACCCCACCCTATCCCAGTTCGTTCCACAACACTTAAATCCAAACCACCTAGCCTACCCACTCCAATCCACCCACTCTAATCCAATCCATTATAATCCACCCCACTATGATCCAATTCACCCCACCCCATTCCAGTTCAGTCCTTCCCACTCTAATCCAACCACCCCACCACACTCCAGTCCACCCCACCTCAATGCAATCCACCCCACTCCAATCCACCCCAATCGAATCCACCCAAATCCAATCCAACATACCCTACCCAATAGAATCCACTCCACCCAAACTCATCCCACTGCAACCCGCCACAACCCAATCAGTTCACTTCACCCCAATCCAATCCTCCCCACCCCATCAGTGTCCATTCCACCCCACTCCATTCCATCTAGCCCACCCCAATCCAATCCACCCCACCCCACCCCAGTCCAATCCACTCCACTCCAATCCAGTGAATCCAATCCAATCCACCCCACTCCAATCCACCCCACTCCAGTCCAATCTAATCCACCCCACTCCTTCCCACTCAAATCCACCCCACCCAATCCAATCCACTACATCTCAGCCCTATCACTCCAATCCAAACCTCCTATCCCAATCCAATCTAATTCACCCCAATCCCATCCACCTCCCCCATTTCAATCCACCCTACTCCACTCTAATCCAACCACCCGCACACAAATCCATCCCACTCTACCCCACCCAATCCACTCCACTCTACTGTAATTCACCCAATACCTCAATCATCTCCAAACCACTCCACCCTATTCCACTCCACTCCACCCTACAACACTCTTTGCCATTGAACCACTGAACTCTACTCCCCTCTACTCAACTCTACAACACTCTACTCCTCCTACTTCACTCTATGACATTCCAACAAATCCCCTCTACATCACTCTACTCCCCGCTCCACTCTGACATTCAACGCCACTAACTTTTAGCCATGCTAAACAGCAGCCGCAGTGGTGTACAGCATGGCAAAACACATTTCCAAAGCCAATAGCTCTCGTATAGGCGAGACCTTTTGGCTTTGCCATTGCTTGTTTAAGACTTGTGCCCTACGTGCTCGCTCCAACCCCTTAGATTACCTTGAGATCCGGTTTATTTAATCTAGTCATTTGTAAAAGAAAGAATGGAAATCATTCCTACAGTCAACAAGAGCGGCCATTCATGAGCCTACTAAAAGTGAGTCAACTGAACAGCACAGGAGTTTATAAAACGAGTAAAGTACGTACATTTGACTCAAACACTGAACTTAAGAGGTTGCATTTCAATAATTGTGAGGGGAAGTGGTGTTTTTTTTTCTGTAAATGTATATTGTACATGAAATCCTTAGAAGTATTCGGCACCAGGTTGAAAAAATATGAGAGGACGAATTTCACCAAAAGATAAAACCTATGAGTATTCGGACGCAGATGGCATCTTTACCAAAACTCTCCTAGAACCGTCCCTGCGGAACAGGTCCCGTTTTGCTTTGCCTGCATAAGAGGCCATGTCACTTTTGCTGCGCCGCCACAGTGCCAGTGGGCGAAAATAAGACACGTGCACTCATGTGCCACCTAATGTTAAGTACCACAGAATGAGAGAATGAAGTCCAGACAACTCGGCAGAAGTCGGCGCTGATGCCGAGCACGCTTAGTAGTCTCTGCTTTGTTACCCTGCAATAATTTCAGCGCACACGCTGCGCCTGGGCTTTTTGTGTCCTACAATCCAAGCCTGTCTACTTGAACTAGGTTAGAAGGACCCTGGTGGCCTCTCGGCTTCCTTGTCTGTCCCCTCTCGATTTGCAAGATAAATCTCCACAGCTTTCCTTTGTCGGGAGCTTCTTTTCTACGTGAAAGGCCGGCTGTGCTAAAATGAAAGGGATAAAACATGTATCTCTAATTGGGGAGGGAGGCTACCCCTCATGGGCGGTAAGCGATACGTGCCTCTGTTTGAACCGCCTCTGCGGTCCCCACCCTCTTGTTACCCGAGACCCGTGGTCCCCAGGGAGGCGGCTCCAGCGGAAGACAAAGGGGGAGCACTGGCAGTGAAAGACTTCTGACTTCAGTCCACACCAGGGCTGCAAAGAGATGGTCATTACATTGAAATTGAAATTACATTTATGTAGTGCCTACTACCTCAGACAGAGCGTTGCCATAGACAAAAAATACAACTTGTGCATTTGACATTACTTGGATTCTGCAATCACAATTAAAGTGAAGCAACGTTAAAAATACAATTCACGAGACTCAAATATGTTTGAAGATAATTGTGAGCACGTTCTTTGAAAGCATTGGTCCAAACGGGCATATGCATCCAACGGGCATTCCCTGCCATCTCTTGGTTTGTGGTCGGCATTTCATCACCAAAACATTGAGCACAACGGAAGAACTTATACATGAGAATTGAGGGACTGGCATGCTTCCCAGGAGCAATATTTTTCCGCACTAGAAAATCATGCCATAACCGTCAGAACATTCTAGGCCCTTTACATCCGTCTGGGTGCTCAGAGGTCAGATATCTGCGTCACAGAGGAAGTAACGGCTATCTGGTGCAGTGTCCCACTATTTAAAAAATGCACATCAAACATACAACGCTTAGAGAAACAACGCCTGGGTTCAATCAACACTGTGCCCTGACATAATGCCAATAGCTGGTCTTCAAAATGAAAACAAATATAAAGAGCCAGAAACTAAAATACTTCATAACTGATTGTAGTTCTTACTATGCTGATTTTATTATATGCTGCGGTACTCGCAATGCGCAATGCGTATAAATGCGTTGCCCAGTTATTCTACAGAAGTGTTCTTACTCAGGATGCTTGGATCAATGTATATTACATATTAAGACCAAGTAATTGATCTTTCAGGCTCAGGCCTCAAACAGTAGTGGTAGCCAGCAAGTTATTGTGTTAGTGTCCACATTACTCAATGTGCTAATAGCCACTGCCCTGTCAGCTTCCACAATGCCTTATTATGTAATTTGCAATTTACCATTGATTGTACCAGTTTAAACAGCCTGTTAATTAAATCACCATTGCCATGCCATTGTCAACATTACCCAAGTATGTCAGCAGCATTGCCATTCTATTGTTCACATTACCCTACTATCTAAAATTACTTTACTATGTCACTGTTTAATTTACCTCCCTCCATGGAACTCACCATTAATTTGCTGTGTCTGCTTTGGCTCAGTATGTAAAACACCATGTGTAAGTCTGTATTGCCATTAGCACATTTCTATGCCCATATTCACATTGTTCCAATTTGAAAAACATGCCAACGTCCACAGTGCGCCTAATATGCAAAGCACCATTTTAAGGTCTCACCTGCAGCAACACATGCGCTGCATGCACCTTAGATGTGAGAGATGTTGTATAAACAAGGGGGTTGCAGCCCCCCATTGCTTGCCAGTTGTTGGTTTCATTGCCACTCTTAATTGCTGGCTTCTAATTTGGCCAGTGTGTGCTGGCCTCATGTCTTCTTTCAGATGGAGCATGGACCAAGTACTGGATGCCATCCTTCCATTGATCATGCTCGTATTGAGGTACTACGTTTATTTTTTCTGCTTCCCTGTCGTCTGTTCAACCTCATGCCATTTGTAGCTATGTTTTACTATGTCACATGCATTCCAAAGAAGCCATTTTCTCCTTTGAAATGGATGTTTATTGTGAAAACAGATGTTATCTTCTTTAATTGTGGCAACAACTGCCATCTACTTCCCAATGTTTTTACACAAAGACATTGCTTTCTCTATGTGATACGATTTTGTTTGCCAAATGTAATTTCTTTTTCTTTTTACAAATGGGGAGATTAACTGATTTGCTCAGACTCACAGGGGTGTTGTGTCAAGATCTAACAGGCATTGTCAAAGCTGATAGGTCTCCTATTTAAGACTATTGGCTCTGCCATTTCCTGTGTTCCTGCTTTACAACATGGGCATGTTGAATTTGGTAATGATTTGTAGCCATGCAGTTAAAGAGTGTCTGATGTGCAGCATGCCTAAAAATAATAATAAAAAGGACTCTTATGCACCCAGCCCTAATTTACTTTTAAACACTTGTGTTCTTATAAAATTAGCTTTAGCCACCTTACAAAGCATCCGCACTGCTTTACAGTATGGCTACAAAATATTTTGAAAGTCAATAGTTCTCATTGGTGAGACCTGTTAGCTCTGTCAATGCTTGTTGAGTTAGTCTCGACACTACAACAACCATCATTGTTAGTTAGGCCAATGTTACCAATGCAAGCAAGTATGTAAGGCCCATTGCCATCCAAAGTGCCCTTTACCCTTGAAATGGTACAGAACATTTTCTTTGGCAATAAAGACAGAACACCTCGATTTTCATCAACCATCACTAGTGACTGGGCCATTAGGACTCACTGTGTCTCCTGAGTCACTGGATGAACGACCAACTCGATTTCTTAGCAGTAGGAGCAATAGCTGCATGCAGATGCAGTCAGAGCTGGGATCATATCAGCATGCTTGCCCAGGTCTGCAACAAACTCAGGTGGAGTGTCCCACCAGTGGTTTACTCCCAGTTCTGTGATTGCTTAAAAATGTGCACCCCTGGGGGTGCGGACTGTACAAAGACTTCTCTAGAGCAGATGCAAGCATGTGCCGTCAAAAAAGCAGCACCATGTCACAAGCAGATTGATATTTCAGATATCTTTTGCTCTGGAATATGATGCTACTTATGCATTATAGTAATGCTGTTTTCCATTACCTATAATTTCTCGCTGTTACTGTGACCCAGAGTTCACTCCCTTAAACTGTAAACCTTACTGACTTAATATTACATTTTTACCATCTTCATGGTGCCTTACCTTTTAATCTGTCTGACTCCTGGTTTTATACTGTAGGTATTTTTTCAATTTGAGCAGGTCAGTTTTATGAATTGGTAAACTGTGTAACTAAATCATCCAAGTCAGTTGTTCCCAACCTTTTGACTTCTGTGGACCCCCATTTTATCAATACTGGAGCCCGGGGACCCCCACTGAATCATTATTGGAACACGGGGACCCCAAAGGAGTCATTACTGATAGCTGGGACCTAATATTACATTTTTTAAGCAGCCGCGGACCCCCTCAGGAGGCTTCGAGGAACCCCAGGGGTCCCCGGCCCACAGGTTGGGAACCACTGATCCAAGTCATTTATTTGGTCCAATGCCGACCCATTAGTTTTTAATTGAAATCTGCGTTTCCATCTATTCCCAGCAATCATAACCATGGTTTTTGCATTCATCTACAGTTAATCTTTATATTTATCATTAAATAGTTAGCCTTTCAAGCAGGTTTGCATCAACATTTCTGTTTGTGGTAACAGTATTGCAACATTTGCAGACAATAGTACTGGAACAGACCTGTTGTGGATGGTGAAGGCTCAGAGGAAGTGAGGATTTTAAGTAAGCATTTAATCAAATAACTTAAATAGGGGCCATAATGCATCCTGCCCTCCCTCTGCCAATAATGCTACAGATTCAATCTTACTCCCCTACAAATTAGTTCTAACTCGTTCAAGCGTGTGCATTTTTGTACAATGTACAACAATTCTAACAATTCCACGAGGCGTTGATCCAACCCTTCCTGCATTCTTTCACTCCTTAGTGGAGTTCAACGTTATGCGCAGGTAACTGCAGCAATGCTGATTTCATATGTCTATAAGCAAAATGTATAAGTATTACCTACCCTAACCTCTCTCCAGTATGTCAAATAACCCAAACAAATGATTAATTCAACTAGCTCGACTACAGACACCAAGATGGAAATCACTCATGAAACATTCCTCATCCACCAAGTTGAGGATTTTGTTTAAAAGCAATCAAGAAAATATCTTTCCCATCCAATCCAGAAGGTATATCGCCTATACTTTGCTGGATTAATCTTCGTACCTTTCTTATACAAGGGAATTACTAAAACACTAGACGTGATAACAGCAACGTCCTTGATTCCATAAAGGCATTCCTTAATAGAATGAGGATAGTTACTCCTATCTCCGGATGTTACTAAAAATATTCAACCGCAATAAAGTCTGGGTCTAGGGCTTTGTTTCATTTGTTTTCAAATCTAGAGCATTCTCAGCCTCCACTAAGCTAAACAGGGAGACCTTCGGGCATTTACTAGCATTATGTGTTTCTCTTTGGTGAGCTATAATCACTCTATCCTCACCACGGTTATACAATACAATAAAGTGTCGAACCCATCCACAATTTCCGATATCAGTTTCAAATAATGATTGGTAATCATTATACCTGTTAGCTAGTACCTCCCACATGTTTTTGCTATTTTCAGAACAGGTTATCTAATTTATTGATCCTACAAAGGCATTTGCATTTCATTTTTCTCATCCTTAATCAAAAATGTATAATTCTTTTTGCTTCTATCCATTAACTTGCGCACCCCAGATCATCTCTTTTTTCTCTCTGAACTATTTTTGATTTTCCAGATAGACTTGGTCGTACTTTTATTCTACTTTGGCTGAACCCTTTTTACAAGGTCATAGATGCCTCGTTTTTCAGGTTCATGCATAATGTGCATTTATGCACAATGAGTTAATCCTGTCTAGTTTTTTTAATACTCTGACTTGTGGTCCTGGTCTTATAATAAAATAAAACAAGACAAGCCCCAGTCTTCAAAGAAAACAACCTGGACTAGGCCAGATAGTCAGGCAAGGACCTGGGAATCTTGCCAGAGCTGCAATGTACTATGACTTCAGCCAGTATCTTCCTTACTTCAGTGTCATAAATAATACTTATCTCTTCAGTTTCTGGAGTGGGAAATCCCAATAAGTATTCTAAATCTGAGAGAATATCACACATAATCGAGGGGATAACATCTGTTTAGCATAGAGTAGACTACTGATTTTCTTTATTGTTATCGAATTCTATATTATCTATTAGCTGAAAAGCATCATGTTCAATTTTACTAATCCACCCTGTATAATTCAATTGCAAGGATGCTATCACATGTTCGTGATCACTTTCTAGTCGCCTAGCTATTGGTAAGTTATCTACTGTATGCAATGCTTCCAGGTTAACTAAGCAAAAATCTGTCTCCCTGTTTGCTCTTTGCCATAATTTATTTCTGTTGATGTTCTCTCCTCTGCTATCCTTCACCTTTGCAGCCTGTCTCCGTGTGCTATTCAGATAACCTTTTTTGTATGCACCCTCTTCTTTCCTCACAGCTAATAATTATTTCTACTCTCTATATCCTTATGATTCTTCCTCTATGCAGCCTATCTCTCTCTATTGCTCTGATACAATTTCTCTCTGTAGTATGTCTCTGTATCTCTACCATTATGCTATCTTTCCTCTATGCAATCTGTTTCCCAACATTGTTCTGCTAATCCTTCTGTAGTCTCTCTAGTTTGCTCCTCTGATTTCCATCTGCATTTTGTAGCTCACTGTCCCATCCATGGTATCATTCCTTGCTGTATATATTGTCATAGGATGCAATGCACTTTTAATTAGGAGGAGGAGATATGTACCATATGTGTAATGGAGTAACCTATTTTCTAAACCCTATATCAGTCCCTCTGTCTCTCCTCTGCTGTCCTTTATCTATACAATTTCTCCACATCTACCTTTTGACAGTAACCTTTCTTTTCTGAAGTCTTTCTCCTCTCTCCCTCACTCCACTTTCTCTCATTAACCTGTCGCCCCGGCTCAGCACTGGCATCAGCTAAACATGAACTAACCACACACACGAACATCCAGTAACATTTGGTGATTCTTGATGATAATGCCCTGTGTTTTATAAGGCATAGAGGGGACCACGGGAACTTGCAGAGGCTGCAGTTGCAAGTGATCTTGGGAAAACTGTGCGAAAAAACCACCACAGTGCCATTTTGAGTATCCTGTTTACACCATATGCTGTCCAGTTATGGCAAGCAGAGATATTCCTAGCACGTGCAACTCAAAATCGTACTTTTGAATACTACATGTCTGCAAGAACCTTTCCTCATTTTTGGAAGTTTTTCTTTCTTTGGTAAGCAGAGTTCTTTGAAAATGTGGCACTACCGTCAGTGAATAGCTGTCAACAGCATTAGCAAACACTGAAGGATGGCGAGGACGTAGCTGTGATCCCCAGAGACACAAATGACTCCCATGTTTTACTTTCTTGCTGGCAGGGTTCTGCACAGCTCTTCTCTGCTGGCTGGCTCCACATTTTCAATCCTCGCTGCAAGAGGAGCCTGCTGGTAATCCTACCAGAAGCCTGTACAGGCGTGAAGCCACCTCTATTTCACCCTGCTCTATCCTCTTTCTGATAGCAATTGTGAAGACTTTGCTGAAAGCACATAACTAACTTGGAGGCTCCTATCCTCAGGCATAGAACACTACTTTTAGAATGTGCAGCACGTCTATCAATTGTGAATTTGTGAGGAGGCAGAAATGAAAAGTGCCTCTCACAGATGTACAATCTAAGGGGTCCAATGCTCCCTCCTCTGTGCTGCTGACATGCATATTCACAAACCAGAAATTCAAGAATACTGACAAATCTGTCCGTTCATGTGTTTACATTTATGTGTTCCGAGCTGTGAAAGGCACCTCTCCTTTGTGTGCAGGTACAGCTGGGACAACATCTCGTGCCTTCTATGCTTCACTCAGCATTAATGTGTGGCATCCTTGCATAGCTCTACAAAGCGTCACTGCCTCAATGGAGTTGCTGCAGAAAGGTCTTCACAGACGACCTAGAGAACCCAGTAAGGCAGGTGGTCCTCCACCAGGGGAACAGACGCCGTAGCATCTGCTGACCCTGAGGGCTACCCATCATGCTCTAAATAAGATTCAGAGCCTGACAAATCTGGCCCTCCCAACAAGTGACAAAGAAGAAAGGTAGTGAATCAATAAGGAAGAGAGCTAGAGAAGCCAGCTTCACATCTATGCTTGGAAAACCAGCAGTAAGTCAAATGGTTGTGTCTCATTTTAGAAGCAAGACCCAGATTGGATATGACAACAATTGACTAGTGGTCACTTGCCCATCTCAAATAAGATGGTTCACCAAATTTTGATTAGGTCATCTCTATTAGCCAAGGTAAGCAAGAGAGCAAGGAGATCTCTTGGAGAGCCTCAGTGCATCTGTTGGGAGATGTGGGAAAAATAACACTGAACTTTCTCCTGTTCTGCCCACCTTCAGCTAGCTGAAAAAGTATTGATTAGTTCAAGACATATAGAAAATGGATCATAAACTATGGGAAAGGGAATGCTCATCTTAAACAATGCTGATGGCCTCACTTGTTTCCAGAGATAGCCCTTTCCCAAAGAACATTTGCAAATAAAGCACAAGAGTTGCACCATGGAATCAAATCTCACCGTATTTCATAACAACCAGTTAGGGCTGTATTCCACAAGGGGGTCTGGGTGGTATTTTCTTGTTACACCATACGAGAGAATTCTAATCTGGATTACCTTGTCATCTTTAGAAATATACTGCGATTTAAAAAAAAATGTGTGTAGATATTTTTTAATTGGTCTGAAATGGGAAAGACGGCATGCAAATGGAGGTCAGAGACACTGGAAAACAAACCAGTGGAATCTTTAAAATACTGGAACCTTAGACCACTAACATCCCATTTGACACTTGGTTATTCACTTCCTGAGTTAGGATCATTTTCAAAGCAAGATTGGCAGAGCCCTATTGAAGATTCCTGTTGGGCTTTAGTCTTTGCCAGGCAATGAGTTGGTGGTTAAATTGGCTTTCCAATTTTCCATTCAGTTTGCATCCATTTTGCATCCCTCACTGTTATTAATTTCTTTCCCCTTGGTTGCTTAAGTTCCTTTCAGTTCCTCCTGAGCCTTGTCCTGTTGGCTGTGCTGCTGCCTGTCCGCTTTTTTGTAGAGTCTTACAGTGAGTGTTCAGCAGCATCCAGAGGCCTTCATAAGATTCATGGTGAGCTCCTGTCTTGTCAAAGCACCATTTGCTGCTGGAACCGGTAAGCCTTGATTTTTTGTTATTTAATCTTTGTTACTTAGCTGGTATTATTTGCTGGCCATCTGCCTTCTGATTTCCAGTCGGTCAGATCTACCTATCCCTGTACCATCAAGATGAAATGGTGCTGTTCCTTGAAATAGATGAATGCAAAGCAGTGGTATAACGAAACTTGAGGCGGTCACCTGCAAAGTAAATGGAGGGCCCCCTTCCGGACTTATTCACGAGGTCTCAGGCCCAGGTACGGTGATGAGGGGGGGACCCTGGAGCTCGAGGGCCCGTCCGCACCGCTGCAGGGGCCTTTGTTACACCCATGATGCAAAGGGCTCCAGTCCAGGATTTCTTTCATACTTCCTTTCCCTGTTTCTCCCCCAGTTTCTGTGTCCAGTGGCATGTTTCATTCTGCTGATCAGCACACAGATTCATGGTGGGCAGGGGGTTTCAGCAGGTCAACAATTCCAAAACCTGACATTAGCAGACTTATTGTTGATGACAATAAAGAAACTTTTTTTTAACAAAAATTAGTGGCACTTTGATTCTAAATCAGTGGTATTTTGCTTGTGGTTCAACTATAACAGTCCCTATATTTTGTGGGGCAAAAAAAGAATTGGAGGTGAAAAAACATGCAAAATTGTAGGTCAACACGTGGAACTGTTCAAGGACCCACTGAAGTACATTTTTAAACCAGGTCCCAATGCAGCCAAATGTAAGCTCAATCTGAGCATAACATCAGTTCTAATTAATTGAAATATGTATTGTAATGCTCACCTTGAAAAACTAACCTGCTCAATGCATCGCGTTTTTCTACATCTGCTTATTAAAAAATAAATCCGGCAGCACCATTCTGACATATGTAAACATTAAACATCAATAGAATAGATGTTCTTTCTGAAAACGAATCGTTTGGTTTTTGAAAGGTGTATATTGGGAGCAGCGTGCGCTATGCACAGTAAAACAAGCAGGCTGACAAGAAACAGTCAAACTAATATTTGAGGAAGGAAAATATTAAGCTCCTGTGACAGACAGCTGGCCCTGTTAAACATTGTCCAGACCCTGCTAAAACGATGTCATTCATTAACACGCAATAAAGTATTAGCTGAAGGGCAATTACATGCTTAGTTGAGAGATGCATCGTTTGAAATTGCAACCATATATTACAAAGCTGTCCCCCTGATTATTTATGGGGCAGCATACCTCCACTAGACATAGACGTATCTACACCAGTACTGGTGAACCTTAAAAGCCGCCTCTACTCTACAGGAAGAGCCTTCTTGACCCCGGATACTAAATGCTTTCGCTGCTACGGGCGTGCCTGCAGTAGACAGAATACAGCGGCTTTCTTTGTTTACCACTTAGGTTCATGATTTGCATGCTAACATCGGGGTCATGCTTAGCTCATTCTCAGCCACTCTAAGTCAGATCGCCCGTTCAGCTGCAACATTGCCCTGATGACACCATGTGCAAATGTCTTCCTTGGTTGAAATGTGTTTGTCTGATGTACTTCTTTTGGTATTGGTATTTTGAGCACTTCGGGTTTTTCATGTGCAGAATGGACTGAGCTGTGTGTACATATGAAAGATGGTCCCCATTTTATTGGCAAATGTCTGAGTGTCCTGGAATCTTTACAAAAGCCAAGCAATCTGCCGGTGGTAAGGGTAAGATTCTTTAAGACCCAGAGTAAATGGGCTACAAATTACTCCCATGTAGTGATGAAGGGAATTGAACAATTGGGCGCTTGGACTGAATTGTTAGGAATGTTGTTAGGAATGGCAGCATTTCGTATTAAGGAGACCCAACCTTTCCCCTTTTCACCCTCGTTTGTCTCTTACAAGCTGAAGAAACATGAAAGGCAGTAAATCTGATGTAACACTGGACCATACAACAAGACCTGCTCACCTGGACTTAACTCACCAGGCTGGACTCAACTCACAAGGCTGGCCCACCTTCCAGCCCAGCGAACATAACTGGAGGAGAGCTGCCAAGAGCTGTAGAAGAGCCGCTAGTTGTTAGAAACTTTTAAAGGATTAGAGACACTCAGTAATCACTACATTGTGGCAACAAGAAAGACAAAAGAGTAAGCAAGAGAGTCCAGAGGGTCAGTCAAGGCTGTTTCCTCAGAGAATTGGAGAAGGAGAAGCAGGTACATTAAAAAAAGAAGAGGACAGGATAAGCTAACACTGGAAAATACCAGAATAGAAGAGCCTAGAGCAGTTCGCTGAGGTAGGGTTGTGTGTGCTGAAGCAGTTGTCTGAACTGGAAATAATTAATGATTGTTTATTTGTTTTGAATAATTAAATATGTAGAAAATGAATAACGTAGAGAAATAATGCACGCCTTTGAAAATGTGACCTTGAAGAATGGCCACCAGTGTTCACAAAATGTACTAATTGATGATTAATACTTATGAAAAATTGAAAATGTATTAGATTAATGTAGTAATATGTCATATTTGGGGTTATGAAGTATGCTCTAGCTTATTAATTATAGGCCTTAACTTAGGGAGTGTCTTGGCCTAGCTTTGCCAGGTCTCATGCAGGAACTGTATTTCTTAGCGTTTAATAAAATGCTGACCGATTGAACTAAACTGTGAAATGTCCATTGTCTTGTTAAAAGTGCTTAACTGAAGCTTTCTGTGATAACCAGTAGACAGGAGACGATGTTCCTAGTAAAGTAACAAAATGTGTGTAATGTGTGTGAGATGTACTTTCCCAGGACGCGAACAATGAAGACACTGACTGGAGATGAAGATGCAACAAATTTGTTACCTGACGAGCCAGATGATGAGGACATCGTAAAGTGGGCCAATCAACTTTGTGTGAAGAGTGAAATATTTGAAGTCCTAGATTTGGTGTGCAAATATGAGTGGGTAGTGTATTAACGTACGATTAATTGACCAATAGTGAATTAGGGGATAGTTTAGGTGACTTTGTTATAACAACGCAACAGAGAGAAAAGACTTCAGCTCTTACCCTGTTTTGATATGCGATTTGGGAGAAGAAGAGACTCGAGATTCTGTCATTAGGCTCATACTCTCTGACTGAGAGCCTGATGCTTTGCTGATCGATTGATGACTTGAGGACGAAGACTGATTCAGCTTGCTGACCCATACCGTGGATAGGTAGATATGACAATATGACTGAATTTGCATTTTTATGTCTTTTCTTTCTGGGTACCAACTGCGCTGTCTTGATAGTTTCCCAAGCTAGATGTTTTCTAAATTTGTGTTCTAAATTGATTTGCATGAAGCCCAACATGCTGATGCTAATCTGGGTTAGTTGAGGTGATTCACATGACGGCTGACGGATTTTAGGGACAAATGTTTGACGAGTTATCTTGCTGAATTCTATGTATGTGATTACTTCATTGCAACTGACTCTGCTATTAATAGGTACTGTAACCTTAGAATGGGTTGTGGTTCAAGCTTTGATTAGATTGCGTTTCTTCTGTCCTCCTGGTCAACCAGTATTGTTCTTATATGTGTTTTGATTTGATTTTGAGATTAATCTACACGACTTTAGCATTGTTAATATAAGGGAAATAAACTTACTAAACTTTACTAAAGATGTGATTATTCATGGCTGAAAAGTCATGGTGCGTGACAATTACTGGCTCCGTTGATTATTGATTTTGACTAATGATTATTGATTATTGCATATTGATTATTGTTTATGTATTGGAGCTATGGCAAGAACATCTAAAAGAGTCAAAAGGTTCATCGACCTATTCGCTTACCCTTTTAAGTTTACTTAATAAGGTCTGACGCGCTAAATGATAAAGTAACAAACTGATGGTTTGTCCCGTTAAGAGCTTGCCATTGGTGTCTAGAACAGAGTAATAGGTGTTAACAGTTGTGGTAAGAGACTGGACAACTGCCCCTAGTTATGGTAATAGTTTGAAGACTGATCCGTTAAGAGTTCACTATTATTGAGATTTGGATTTTGTTTTTCAAAGATGACATTTGTGGAGAAAATGATGTTCCCTTAAGCCCAGAAATGACTTTCCCAGATCCTGGATCCTGCTAGTGATGTTGGGTATGTTCCTGGCGTTCTAGTGATAGAGTGAGAGAAATAGGTTGCGCTTGCACAGCTTATGCAAATTGCAGGTGAATTGTGACGTATGTGAGAATTTAGGGAGTTTGCGTACTCCAAATGAAGTTTTAGTAGGAGTGTGCATACTCCACAGTATTAGAGTAGGGAAGTCGTCGAACTTCACATGTGTGTGGTGCTTTGTGCTAAAAAATTGTCAACTGGGTTGTTGATGTACGGAACCTGCGTGGTCTAAGACTCCGGAGTATATTGAAAAGTGTATGAGACACTTGGTTATATGTTGTAATTTGTCTGGTTTAGTAGGTTGATCGGGCGTGGTTAACAAGTCAGTGTGTGAGTCAAGTGGGCAAGAGGAAATTACGACTGAGATTTGGCGAGTCCTATGTGCACCAGGACAGACCCATTGATCAGTTGAGAGTAAAATTTGCGGGTCGAATTTTGCTTGCGAATCTGAGAAACCAAGAAAGAGAAATAGCTGCATGCGCGAAAGGGCCATCAGTGAAATTCCGTAAGGTTTCTGTAGCGATTTTGTTACCTTTCCTGTGATAAACCAGCAGATTTGTTTGGGGTTTTTGGTTTTTGATTAGTGCCCGCAATATTTTGCATTCGTTTTGTGTGAATTGGAGTTTGGGAGGACGAGCTGCAAGACTTTGTCAGCCGCAGTACATGAGAGTGTGACGTCATTGGAGCCGCGCTGGGATAGGTCAGTTAGTGAGAATGGTTGCGCACGGATTGGCAGCCGTCCATGAGAGGCAATTGGTTGGGAATGTGGTGAAAGGAATCTTGGGAGTAAAAGTCATTTCCTGATTTGATTTTGAATAAATAAAAGTAGAAAAGATTAAGTTTTTCAAGGCGTTGTAAAGTGCCCTATGGGGAGATACGTACATTAGAGAGAGTTTAGGGGAGCCTACACCGCGGGAGGGTACACCGGCTTATATTGTAATAGAAGAGCGAGGTGCCACGCCATGTCTTTGGCTAAAGCAATGGTGCAAGTTGACAGAGAAAAATGGGAGCTTAGCGCTTCACGAGAATGGGACGTTCAATTTGGGAATTTTGGAGCAATTGCGGAAGGCGCTATATGAATTAAAGCCCCTTCCGAGACCAGCACAGTTTGAGGTGTTAGCAGTTTGGGAGCTGGTACCTAGACAGCAACAGCAATTTAAATTTGAGAAAAGAATAAGAAGGGTAGAAAAGACTTTAGCAAAAGCGAGATGGGATTGGGAACAGAAGAAATGGAGATCAGTGACTTTGCAGGATGTTAAGTTGTTTCCAGCTTTTACGCAGGAGGATGAGACGGAAGGAAAGAAAGTGACTAGAAAGACTAATAAAAGTTTGCCTGAGAGTAAGGAAGCTTAAAAGTCTTCCATAGCGGAGGAGGAATCAGATGCTGAAGATCTTGTTATGCAGATATTGAGAGATGGACCACCATCATATGCAGTGCAAGAGAGCGGTCCGAGTACTAGTGCTGATCTAACAGCCCCGGCACAGGCAGCGGGGACAGTGAGCCCGGTACAGGTTAATGCTAAACTGATACAGGGTGCGGTGCAAAGTAGTCCTAATGTGCAGACAACTCCTGTAGTGCAGACACAGATGCAGCCGACACAGAGAATTTATCCTGATGTGCCTATTCTAGAGATGACTTCAAACCTAGTGGTGCCTACGGAGCAAGTAGTTCGAGTTCGATGCCCCTTCCGAGACGAGCACAGTTTGAGGCATTAGTGATTTGGGAGCTAGTAGCCAGACAGCAACAGCAATTGAAATTTGATAGAAGGATGAGAAGGGCAGAAAAGACTCTAGCAGAGGCTAGCTGGGATTGTGTTCAGAAAGCATGGAGAATGGAGACTTTCCAGGGGATTAAGTTGTTTCTGGCAATTACACAAGAGAATGAGAAGAAAGGAAAGAAGGCGACTAGGAAAACTAATAAAAGTCAGTTCGAAAGTAATGAGGCTAGAAAGTCTTCAACTGTAGAGGAGGAATCGGACGATGAAGAGTTCATTACACAGTTATTGAGAGATTGACCACCGCCATATACAGTAAATGAGAATGGTCCAAGTACCAGTGTTGATCTGACAGCTCTGAAACAGGTTAATGGGGCAACAAGTCCAGTGCAGGTTAATGCTAACCTGACACAGAATGCGGTGCAAAGCTGTCTTAATGTGCCTACTACTCCTGTAGTGCAGACCCAGATGGAACCCCCACAGGTTCAGAGAATTTATCCTGATGTGCCCATTATGGAAACAACTTTGAATTTAGTAGTGCCAACGGAACAGGTCTTTCCGAGACCGATATTGGTTCAGACTGAGTCGACTACAATTTTGTTGCCCCAAGTGCAGCCGCAGGTAATGCCGAGATTTACATCAATGACAGGGACACAGTCAGACTTGATTCCGGTGATTAATCAAAATATGGGAGATACTCTCCCACAGAGTACAGGTGCCAGAGCAGCCTCAGATGCAATATCACTGCCGATTTCTGTTTGTCCAGCGGTACCATTATTTGCGCAAAAGAAACCAGTTATGAGCGAACAAGGAGCTATGTCTCAGAGTTTAATGAGGAGTGGGACCAGGTGAAAAAGTTCAGGTAGTCTCTTCTGTGGGTCTGACCTTTGATGGATTGAGATCATTGTTAGATCTCAGTCCACTTGTTGCACTTCCAGATGCTGTGAATGGACCAAGTGCAGGTCAGAGACCGAAATTATTGACACCGCAGACTCCGAGTGAAGTGGTACAGCAGGTGCCACCAGCCCATGCAATAACATTTCGTTACAGGGACTGACAGCTCAGCAGCTGACGGAATGGTTAGACAAGCTGAACACCCCGCAGAATGCTTCTAAGGGTGAGGAGCAAATAAATTGTGTCAGGCTAAGCATGGAAGCGGGTGAATTAGTTGAGGGAGCAATGGGAGTTAATAGATTAGAGTCCTACACAGAAGCAGAGTTGAGATACTTTTGCCCAAGGATTACAAGAGAGCTGGGAAAGGTGCATCAGAGATTGGCAGATTTGGCAGAGAAGCATGGTATAGAAATTGAGAAAATGAAGCATTTGAAGAGAAGTTACAGATTAGATTTCGAAGCAAAAGATTTTGAACAATTAGGTCAGCCGGAATGAAGGTGCATCTAAAAGAATTATTGCAGAGTGCTCAGGTTTGGGGAGCTTTGGAGAAGTGGGAAGGCAGATGGGTAACGAAAAGAGGCAAGAGGACAAGAGATTCTCTAGAAGTGACTAAGAATGTACAACAGGACAAGGATCCGGTGAAGATTCTATCAATGAGGGAAATCCCAAGGGGAAATTTTGTTTATGTTCCTTGGAGTAGGAGTGGCATTTTATCATTTACGAATGATTATCCAAAATTGAGGGAGAAGCCAGTAGAGTGGTATCAGCAGACAAACAGATTTATTAAACTTGCGAAGTGTTTGTGGTAGGACTTGAACACATTACTGGAGATAGTGGTTCGAGCTGACTTATGGGTTGAGCGTAAGATGCACTGTCTCCTGAGGTAATGAAATATTACTATAAGGTGATTGAGTTTCTGAAAACAAGGCTTTCCCCCAAGAATATTGATTGGCAGAGAATTGATAGGACAGTGCAGGAAGTAAAGAAGTTGATACAAGCATACTATGAGAGATTGCTGAAGGCATTCAAGCAGTATAGTGGCAAAGAAGCAATTGAGCCAGAAGACATGCTGCATTTTCTGTTCAGATTTGTGGAAGGACCGAGACCTGAAGTAGGTCAGAAGATAAAGAGTCATTTGATTTGCTGGCAAGCAAAGCCGATTGATGAGGTGTTACAGTAAGTGAAATACTGTAGTGATGAGATTTAGTTGAAGCAGAAAGAGTTGAAGGAGAAGGCGATTGTGATGCAGATGAAGGCAACTCAAACGGGAGTGCAAGGAAACTTTGTGCAGCAGATGCCACAGCAGCAGGGAAATGTCATATTTCAGCCTCATATGAGAGGTAGGGATCGCAGAACCAATATGAATCATGGTCCAGATTTGAATACTGTTGTGGTTCAGAATGATGTGCAGGGAATGAAGAAGCTATTGCTGTGTCACATTTGCAGAGCCGTGGGACACTGGAAGCGGGAGTGTCCGATGATGGTGCAGGAAGGTGTTGTTCAGCAAGGTAATTACATCAATACATTTCAAAATGTGAGAGGACCGAGATGAAGGGGTCCAATGCAAATTTTCTGAATAATGTGAATCAAGTGCAGAACTTTCAGCCCATGCAACAGGTGCAAATGCCCGTGCACAAGTGTCACAGTTGCAGCCAATGCAGCAGCAGGTTCCCATTGGACCAAGACAGCAAATGCAGATAACCTCAAGCCCTGATGAGGCAGCAACAGATGATGCTTTTTCAACAGGTCACAGGTCAGAGACAAGACAGAAGTAGTAACACAGTGCACCAATTCCAGTTACACAGTGAGAATGAAATAAATGGTGAATAGACAGGTGACAGTTCAGATGAGGAGCCATGTGTGCTTGCGACTTCTTTAGAGTTAGATCAGAGAGGACCCTATGTGAGGGGAAAGGTAATGGTGACAGTGTCTCATTTCTGGTGGACACGGGAGCTACACGCTCTACAGTGAGAAGGGCAGAAGTTCTGAATTTGCCACTTTCAGGAAGAACAGTTCAGGTTGTGGGGGTGGAGAATCAGTATTTGACAAACCCGATTACAGATCCAGTGCAAGTTAAGATTGGCAATTTTCAGGGACTGCATAAGTTTGTAGTCTGTGATTCGAGTCCAGCATCCCTACTGGGAAGGGACTTGCTGTGTAAGACAAAGTATTTGATTACTTGCTCAAAGGATGGAATCAAAATCCAGACAATTAGTGATGATGAGGAAGACCCAGCCCCAGAAACTGAGTATGAAACTACAAATGAGGAGTACGTTTAAGATTTGACAGGAAAGGAAGCAGGGTTGATCAAAGGAGTGGAGCCAATCAAGGTTACCTTAAAACCGAATGCAGTGTTTCCACAGTTTCCACAGTAGAACATGACACAATATGTCCTGATGAAAGTGGCTCAGATAATTGCAGATTTTGTGAAACAAGGAGTTCTAAAAGAAGTGTTGAGCAGCCCATAAAATTCATCGATAATGGGTTTAAAGAAGCTATGTGGGAAGATTTGGATTGTTCAGGATTTGGGAAAAATAAATGAGATTGTGGTCAAATGTTGTCACATAGTGCCCAGTCTAGCTGTGATAATGTTCCAGATTCCATGTGATGCAGAATGGTTTACAGTCATTGATTTGTCACAAGCATTCTTTTCTGTGCCCCTTCATGAGGATAGCCAGGCCCGTATTTATACTTTTTTTAGCGCCGCATTTGCGCCGCTTTTTGACGCAAAACGGCGCAAACTTACAAAATACAGTGGTATTTTGCAAGTTTGCGTCGTTTTTGCGTAGAAAAACAACGCAAATGCGGCGCTAAAAAAGTATAAATACGGGCCCCAATTTCTCTTTTGTTTCAAATTTTTGGATAAGGTGCAGACTTCCTCAAGGGTACACAGAATCACATTTCTTGTTCAATCAGATCTTGAAAAAGAATTTGGAGTTGTTAGAATTGCCTTTCCAACCGACTCTGGTGCAGTACATTGATGATTTATTGATTGCGTCCAAGACAAGGGACAAGTGTTAGTATGACCCGATTGCCTTGTTGAATCATTTGGGAAAGTATGGTCATAAAGTGTCTCCACTGAAATTGCAGTACTGTCAGAAGGTGGTGAAGCATTTGGGTCACCAAATTGAGGAAGGGTCGAGGAAAATATCCAGAGAGAGGATTACAATGATACTGCAGATAAGTCCCCCGACTACACAGAGAGATGTCAGGATGTTTTTAGGAATGGTGGGTTACTGTCGCCAGTGGGTCCCAAATTTTCAGAAATGTCAAGACTATTGCAGAAGCTGACTCATAAGAATGTCACAGAACCCATAGTGTTCGATCAGGATGAAATGAAAGCGTTCACTGAGTTGAGAGAGAGTTTGTGCAGAGCTCCAGCACTGGGTATGCCTGACTACACGAAGCCTTTTATATTGTTTTGTCATGAGCGTGATGCATGTTCTTTGTCTGTCTTGACTCAGGTCCATTGGGGTGCTCATCACCCAGTAGCATATTTTTCAGCTACCTAGGACTCAGTAGCAGCAGCCTTCCCAGGTTGTTAGCGTGCAGTTGCCGCAGTTGGTCAGAGTCTTTCACAGTGTGAAGGTGTGGTGATGGGATGTCCCCTGATTGCAATGGTCCCTCACTCGACTGAGATTTTACTGACAAGGACGAAAACCCAATACTTTACTGGTGCGAGGTTAATGAGGTATGAGACAAGTATTTTGGGAGCACCAAACGTGACACTGAAAAGTTGTACAGTGCTGAACCCCGCAACTTTACTTCCAAGTGATATTACTGAAATTGAAAAAGAGGAAGATGTCGAACATGATTTTCTTGAAGTAACTGAGTTGTGCACAAAACCGAGACCTGGCATTAGAGATACATGATTGGAAGAGAATGATCAAATTGTTTTTGTTGATGGTTCTTGTCTGAGAGACAACACAGGGACATTGAGAGCAGGATATGCTGTGTGCACAATTACAGGTACCTTGGAAGCTTCCTGGCTTCGAGGAGTGTATTCTGCCTAGGTATCAGAATTGGTTGCTCTTACCAGGGCGTGCCAAGTTTCTGCTCGATTGAGAGTCATTATCTACACAGATAGCCCATGTGGATTCGGAATAGTTCAGGATTTTGGTCAGTTGTGGTCGCAGAGAGGTTTCCTGACCTCTTCTGGAACACCAGTGAGAAATGGTGAAAGAATAAAGGAGCTGTTATAGGCAATTTAATTACCTGAAGAGATTGCCGTGGTAAAATGCAGTGCCCATCTAAAGTCGCAGGACTATGTGTCATTGGGGAATGGATATGCGCATCAAGTTGCAAGGTTTTGCTCATTGACCTGTATATCATTCAAGGACGAGTGGGAATTGTTACCTGAAGAAGACACCACAGAGACCATACGAGTTCTGCATTAAAAGTGATTGACACTTTGGAAGAGTTAAAATTGTTGCAGAGTAATGTCGACAAGGAGGAGAAACGTTCATTGACTAAAATGAAATGTGTTCAAAGACAGGATGAATTATGGGTTTCTGAAGAGGGTCAGTTGGTTTTGCCAAACAGCCTGTTGTCTCAAATGGCAAGGTACTATCATGGTCAGGCACACATTGGAAGGGATGCCATGGTTCATCTGTTCAAAATTGATTGGTTCAACCCTAAGTTTAGACAAGCCGCTGAAGCAGTATGTCATTGTTGTGTCATTTGTCAGCAATTAAATGTGGGAAAGCATCAGGACTAGTGGAGCAGATGAATGGTACCTTGAAGTCAAGAATTGCAAAGATGTGTGCAGCTATGAATTTGAAATGGCCCGATGCATTACCTTTGGTGTTGATGTCAATGAGAAACACACCCGATAGGAAGACAGGATTGTCGCCCCATGAGATCCTCATGGGTAGAGCAATGAGATTGCCAGCAGTACCAGCAAATGCACTTGTCAACATTACAGATGATATGATGTTGGATTACTGCAAGGGTCTGGCTGATGTAGTCCGCTCTTTCTCAGATGTAGGCCACCACACTGCCACCGATCCATGACCCAGGGCACAACCTGAGAGCATGAGACTGGGTTCTTGTCTGAAAGCATGTGAGAAAGATGTGTTTGGAGCCTCATTGGAAGGGACCGTACCAGGTGGTCCTAACAAGTACAACAGCTGTGAAGTGTGCTGGGATCCAAAACTGGATTCACGCAAGTCACACGAAGAAAGTGGCATGTCCACTGGATCATGAAGAAGCGTTGAGAGTGCCAACAACAGCGAGACAAATCACAGCACCAGAAAATTGACCAAGAGGAACTGAGACTGGATCTGAGCTTCTTGAGGACCAATCAGTTACTCCTGTGAGAGACGAGGATGGAGACCTCCAGGAAAGTGTCGGAGAACCTGTCTCAACTGAAGCAGCAGGAGAGCCTAATCCAAAGGGGACTCTCCCAGAAGTACACAATTCTGAGAGACAAGAAAAGCAATTGCCAGACCAAGA
This sequence comes from Pleurodeles waltl, assembly GCF_031143425.1. Classification (NCBI taxonomy): domain Eukaryota; kingdom Metazoa; phylum Chordata; class Amphibia; order Caudata; family Salamandridae; genus Pleurodeles; species Pleurodeles waltl. Next base: position 266,914,800 of record NC_090437.1, read on the forward strand.
AGGGGAAGGAGTTGAGGTGGATCAAAGTAAAAGTGATCTGACTCCTCCTGGACCGGTTGCAGATCCGTCAGGAGAAAACATCATAGAGAAAGAAAAGGGTTTGAGTTCAGTCTTGAAGATAATACTGACAGAAGGTACACTGAAAGGAGATAAGTGGCCAAAATCGCAAGTGGAGAAAAGGAAAGAGGTGGTTGTCAAACCAACAAGCGAGGAAGAAGTAGACACTATGAGACACTATGAGAAAAGAGGAACTAAGTGAAGGAGAGCTGAATGGTTATTGAAAATTGAAGAGAAAAATAATAGCAAGTAAAAATATATGCAGGTCCTGAATGGGCGTATGCAACTACAAATGAATGGCAGCAAGAGTTCATGTCTTTTTGTTTTGATAGGGAGGTTCCAAGTCAATATTTTGAGGTGCCGTGATGAAAATTGATGAACTGAACTATTTAAATAATCTGGGAAATATTTTTGAGAAAGAGACAGTTGAAAGAAGCCGGGAAAGACATTGATAACCTGATTTTACTTTTTGAAACCTGATTTTGACAAGCTGCTAACTGATTTTAACAAGGAAGAAGGGTTACTGGAAGTGAAACTGAATTGCTGAAAGAAGAGTTGTCTATTTTTGATTTTTGCTGCAAGTTTTTATAAGTTACTTCTGCTTTCTGATTCTTTACAGATCATGGCTGATTTAGATTAGCAGGTTAGAGATGCTAGGGGCTGTAAATATATGAGCATTGGTTTGGCAATCATGTGTGGGATATTGTTTATGGTGTTGATTGTGGGTATGTCTGTTCTTGATGCACAAGGAGCCAACCATACTTCTGCTTTTGAGACTACTACACTAACAGCTTTAGAGAAATTTAAGTTAGATGAGAAGTATTTGCATGATTATACTAATGCGCAGGGAGAACTTTCTTCTAACATTTTCTTTTTCGCTTATTGAGTGAGTATGTTGAGACAATGGATGTGAAGGATTGTCTTGTGTGTACGCAGATACCTTCATCAGTCGAGGAAGGAGTCACCTATCATAGTTTACCGTTAACATATGGAATAGCCTGCTAATAACAAGGTTCTGTAACCAGGAGTATATTCAGTATTTCTACTCTAATCATGATCTTGTGTTTTTGTTTGTTTCTATCATTAGGTACCTAAGTAGAGTAGCTAGGGATTATTACATAGTGTTAGTTAGAGGATTCTTTGAACCTACATTGACTTTTGGCACAGCATATGCGCATAAAAACAACCTGGCATGCTTGCTTGCACCTTTAGAGAATAGCTTCTTAGGTTATGCTGATGATAGGAGAAAGGCACTAAAAGAGAAGTTAGAAAAGGGCTTAGAGAAAAGGGCTAACAAGAATGATTATGCTTATACTCCAATTAATATGCAAGGGAAACTAGCTTTAGATGCACTACACATAGGGAAGCTTTGTATATATAGGCCAAAATTGCGCACTGACACTTTATTTGTGGGTACGAGTGAATGCAAGCATGTGTTTTTGTTTTAGAGTGAATGGACATTTATGTTGAATGGTCAGGACCCTGCGATTCCGGGAACTATTATATCTGTGGACTTAATGCTCATTAACCTTCTTCCAAGCGGATGGTATGAGTTTTTTGGGGATAGTTTTCCCAAAGATTTATCAGATGGAGGATTTGAAAAAGTTTCCAAAAGTGACTGAATAACATCATAAGAGACAGAGGAGGGAGTCCTCTTCTGCGATAGTGGGAGATATATTTGGTGCAGTGATTCCTTCAGTGGGAGTCTGTACGAGGCTGGCCTGGCTTATAGTGGGTACCTGATGGTACTCACACCTTGTGCCAGGTCCAGTTATCCCTTATTAGTAGATTAGTAGTGTTCTAGCAGCTTAGACTGATAGAGGTAGCTATAGCAGAGCAGCTTAGGCTGAACTAGGAGACATGCAAAGCTCCTACTATACCACTTATATCATATAGGTACTATATCATAAGAAAGACAATACCCAGAGTTACTAAAACTAAAGGTACTTTATTTTAGTGACAATGTGCCAAAAATATCTGGGAGTGTAAGAAAACACTAAGGGTGTCCAGGATACCCCACCCCAAGACCCTGGAAGGTAGGAGTAAAGTACTACTATTTCCCCAGAAACACACTAAACTCGTGATAGAGTATTTTGCAAAGACCACAACAGACTGCAACACACTGAAGATGGATTCCTGGACCTGAGGACCTGCAAAGGAAGGGGACCAAGTCCAAGAGTCGGGTAAGTGTCCTGGGGGGCAGGAGCCCACTAAACACCAGATGAAGGTGCAAAATGGCTGCCTCCAGATGGAAGAAGCTGAAGATTATGCAACAACGAAAGGTGCTAGGAACTTCTCCTCTGTGCAGGAGCTGTCCCATGGAGTGCTGGAGGACGCAGAGTTGTTTCTTTGGCAAACAACCGCAAACAAGCCTTGCTAGCTGCAAGAGTCGCGGTTAAAGAAAAAGGGTGCTGCCCGGGCCCAGGAAGGACCACGATGTTGCCACTTAGGAGCTACAATGTCGCTGGTAGTCTTCTTGCTACTTTGTTGCAGTTTTGCAGGCATCCTGGAGCACTCAGCGGTCGATCCTTGGCAGAAGTAAAAAAGAGAGAGGTGCAGAGGAACTCTGGTGAATTCTTGCAAGTCGTTATCTGAGGAAAAGTCCACTGGAGAGACCCTAAATAGCCCTCAGAAGAGGATTGGCCACCTAGTCAGGTAAGCACTTATCAGGAGGGGTCTCTGACATCACCTGCTGGCACTGGCCACTCAGAGGCCTCCAGAGTTTCCTCACACCTCTGGATCCAAGATGGCAGAGGTCTGGGACACACTAGAGGACCTCTGGGCACCACCCCTGGGGAGGTGATGGACAGGGGAGTGGTCACTCCCCTTTCCTTTGTCCAGTTTTGCGCCAGAGCAGGGACTGAGGGTTCCCTGAACCAGTGTAGACTGGCTTATGCAAGGAGGGCACCATTTGTGCCCTTCAATGCATATCCAGAGGCTGGGAGAGGCTACTCCTCCCCAGCCCTTAACACCTATTTCCAAAGGGAGAGGGTGTAACACCCTCTCTCAGAGGAAATTCTATGTTCTGACTTCCTGGGACTGGGCTGCCCAGACCCCAGGAGGGCAGAACCTTGTCTGTGGGGTGGCAGCAGCGGTAGCTGCAGAGAAAACCCCAGAGAGCTGGTTTGGCAGTACCCGGGGTCCATAGTGAGCCCCGGGAATGCATGGGAGTGGCACCCCAATACCAGATTTGGCATGGGGGGACAATTCCATGATCTTTGACATGTTACATGGCCATATTCAGAGTTACCATTGTGAAGCTACATATAGGTAGTGACCTATATGTAGTGCACATGTGCAATGGTGTCCCCGCACTCTCAAAGTCTGGGGAAATGGCCCTGAACTATGTGGGGGCACCTTTGCTAGTGCAAGGGTGCCCTCACACTTATTAACTTTGCACCTAACCTTCAGCAAGTGAAGGCTAGACATATAGGTGAAAAAGGATGTGAAATAACGTGTGCTTTATTTCACTCAGGCTGCAGTGGCAGTCCTGTGTAGGATTTGTCTGAGCTCCCTATGGGTGAGAAATGCTGCAGTCCATTGGGATCTCCTGGAACCCCAATACCCTGGGTACCTAGGTACCATATACTAAGGAATTATAAGGGTGTTCCAGTGTGCCAATTAGAATTGGTGAAAATGGTCACTAGGCTATAGTGACAATTTTAAAGGCAGAGAGAGCGTAAGCACTAGGTTCCGGTTAGCAGAGCCTTAGTGACACAGTGAGGCACTAAACAGGTATACACATTCAGGCCACAAACTATGAGCACTGGGGTCCTGGCTATCAGGGTCCCAGTGAGACATATAAAACACACTGACAAATAGGGTTTTCACTATGAGCACTGGGGTCCTGGCTAGCAGGATCCCAGTGAGACAGTAAAAACACTCTGACATATACTCACAAACAGGCTAAAAGTGGGGGTAACAATGCTAGAAAGAGGCTACCTTCCTACAGAGTCATCCTGAATTCGATCAAGATTTGAAATTGTCTACTATTGTGGATAACATGCTAATACATTTTCAGTGGCTATGCTCCTGATAGATACTGAAGTAGCTACGAATAGAGCTATGACTCTTCAAAATCATCTTGCTTTAGACATTATTTTAGCAAAGGTTGGCGGAGTCTGTAAAGTGATTAACCCTAGGCATTGTTGCTCGTACATTCCTGACAACAGTAAAGAGATAAGAGACTTAGGGACAGATGTATCAAACTTTTTTGAATTCGCAAATGGTGCGAATCGCATAAATCGGCCGTTTGAAAATGCAAAAATGGTAAATACGATGTATGAAAGACATTCGCAGTGCGAAAATAAGTAATCACTAAAATAGCGATTCCTTGAGACTGCGTCATTATTTTGTTTGTCGCAATCTGCGTATCGCAAATAGCAACATGATTTAGCGAATCGCTATCTGGTTTACGCTAATTGCGACCCATATTTGTGAATCGCAGACAGCGATCCACAAAATCATGAGGCTATTTGTGATACGCAGATTGTGACACGCAAATTCCATTTTGCACTGCGATGCATCAAAAATGTGCAAATAGCGAATATTCGCAGAATGGGCTTTTGCACATGCAATTTACCACAATTTGAAATCAGGTGGTAACCAGGTGCAACCTATATAAAGAGGCCCAGAATAACTCAGCCCTTTTTCCACAATGGCTGCACTCTACGTTATGGTAAGGAGAGTGAGGATCCTGGCAGGTTTGAGGAGAGGGAGGAGGAGAAAGGAGCGCATTTTCAGAGTGCGCACTACTCTTTTTGACCAGACAGAGGAGGAAATTTATGAGAAGTACAGGTTAAGCTCAGCCATGATACTTGATCTGATAGCTGATCTACAACCCCTACTGCAGTGCACCACACAGAGGACCAATAGTATACCCACCCATGTACAGGTATTATGCTCCCTGCACCTATTAGCCTCAGAGAGCTATGAAGGGGTCATAGCAGCAACAGGAGGGGTCTCACAGAGTGCCCTCTCACGATTTTTCAGTGCATTTCTCAATGCCATGCTGAGCAAAATTCAACAGCACATAAGATTCCCCAACACCCCACAAGAACTACTACAGACAAAATTCCCACATGTCATGGGTGCCATCGATGGGACACATGTAGCAATCTGTCCACCATCGACCAGCGAGTATGTTTATCGAACCCATAAGAACCATCATTCAATGAACATACAAGTGATTAGCAATGCCTCCAACATCATAACTGATCTTGTGACCAGATACCCAGGTAGCACACATGACTCGTACATCTTTCGCCACAGCGGAATTCGCACAAGACTACTAGCTGGGGAGTTTGTTGAAGGATGTCTACTGGGTAATTTGATAGTTGACAATGTTGCGTTGATGTAAATGTGACATCAGATATCACAAGTACTCATTTTACTCTCTTTTCATTCCAGGAGACGGTGCCTATGCAGTGCGGACCTTTATAGTCATGCCCTACCTGAGCCCTGCAATGCCAGCCAAGAGGAGGTACAATGCTACATACAGGGCAACCCGCAGTGTGGTGGAGAGGGCCTTCAGACTGCTGAAGAGGCACTTCAGGTGCATTCATAAGAGTGGATGGTGCACTACAGTACAGCCCAGAGACGGCCTGCAAAATTATGGCTACATGTGCTATGTTGCACAACATTGCAATGACAATGGGCATACCTGTGGAACCCACAGAGCCGGACTCAGATGAGGATGGTGATCCCTTACCACCCCTTCACCCAATAGACAGAAGCAGTGCAGCAGAGGGAAGGCAAAGACATGCTGATATCATGTGCAACAATTTCTGATGTAAGTAATGACAACACCACTTCAATATTATGTATTTCTGTACTTGGCATCTTTATTACCTTGACTTCAAGTAACATGTGTCAATAGGACATAGCTATGCACTACAGGCAAACATGTGCGAGTAACAGTGTCACACTATTATCATCATAGTATAACTGTATTGCTACATGTTAAGGTAGTCCCCTGTAGCCCTCAACATTACTTCCTACATCCATGCACTCCACTTGAGTGTTCAGTGGCCTCGCTGGCACCTCTTGTAGCGGGTTCCAAGACAGTACTTTGTCTGGTACTGCGATGCCTAGGATCCATCACAGGGGCTGTAAGACTGCTGAGGCTAGAGAGCTCCTCACTATCCCCACCACCATGTTCGCTATTTGTAGCACTGCATTGCATCCAGAACATTGTATTTTTTGCACCAATCCCTGTGCAACATCCCGACTGCAATGTGCCATCTCCACCTGTATGCCCACAGCACGTCGTGATATCAAGGCAGTTGAGCTAGCGAGCCGATGGACCGATCTGCAGAACCCATCAAACCTCTCCATAAATTGGTGATGGTGCCTACTGTGGCTGACACGCTCCTGCTGAATCTCAGTGCAGAGTTCCCTAATGGCATTTGTCAACTCCTTTGTGTTTTCTGCTGATGTTTGCTGTTCCTCATTCAGAGACCCCAACTGCTTGTTTTCATTGAGTACATCCAACTGCTTGTGCATTACTCCCATATTGTCATTGTGAGACACCAACTGCCTGTGCATTGTCCTCATGTGTTTGCATTGCAGGAGCTGCACTTTCAGCATGGAAGCTTCAAGGCCGCCAAAGATTGATGGGCCCTTTCCTTCATCTGTGCACTGTCTGCCTGCATCGTGACACCTCCTTAGGGGAGTTGACTGACGCTGGGGCAGGGACTGCTGTCGTCCTGTGGATCTAGCCTCTGGGGATGGTTTGGGTACTTCATCCGGCATTTCATCTGAGTCCCGGTTATACTCTGGGAGAGGTAACACCCTTGCCCTTCGTCTAGTAGGTGCAATACTGAAGGGCTCACTGGTGTTTGAGTCGGACTGTGGCTGTGTTTCGCCATCCCCCACATTTCCACCTTCTGCTGCGTTAGGGCCCGGACATCTACAACGACAATGTGCAACATGTCATTTATGAATATTTCACAAAATGTTGCACAATAGTGATGAATGTACACTAACATCGTATCACTGTGAGTTCTTTGTGTTGTTATTCTGTGTGGCTGTACACTAACTTGTTATATATGTGGAATTAGCACCTTAGGGGTGTGGATTACCACTCCCAGAAGGCATTGTTGCGTTGTATGTAAGATGTGGCATGGACTACTTATCACAATCCATCAAGCTAATAGCTATTTTCTAAGGCCCATTTGTACATGCATATATGGGGATACACATCATTACTGCCCTTACCTTTGCTGGTGCTGGGTGTCCCTGAGGTGTCAATGTCAGTGACACCACTGACAGCTTCAGGAAGCAGGGTGGTCTCCACCATGTCTTCCATTGGTGTAGACGGTGTCTGGGTGGGTGGTCCTCCTCCGGTGCTCCTTGCCTCCTTGAGCCTGCTGGCCACCCTCTCTTTGGCATGGGAACGCAATCATACCATTGCTTGCGTATCTCCTCAACAGAGCGCTTCGCAACACCCACTGTGCATATTTTGGTCTGGAGTTCTGACCACAGTTTCCTCTTCTCACTTTCAGGTACCTGGAGTGAGTTCTTCCCAAAAAGTTTGTCGTGATTCCTTACCACCTCCTCAGTGAGCACCTCCAATTCCTGCTCACTGAATTTGAGCTTGCACGTCCTGTCTCCTTTCTCCGTAACATTCCCATCATTGGCCATGTAGCTGTTTGGTCCTAGCTGACTCACACAGCTGCCACCCTGGTGGGCTGTGTCTCTCTGCCTGCTCCTGCAGGTGTAGCTCCTGGAAACAGCATGGGCTGACTCACTTCCTGGTTGTGATGTCATCAGCCTGCTCCAGTTGGCCTTTTTCACAATTTGCGATTTTCAAATACCAATTCGCAAATTGTTTTGCGATTTGGTATTTGCAACGTGCTAATTGCATTTGCGAATTTTAAGGAATGGCTATTACCGAATTGCAATTTTGATACATCCCATTTTGCATTTTTAAAATAGCGATTTCTTAAAATTCGCTATTTAAGAAATGCAAACCGGGTGCTTGATACATCTGGCCCTTACTTACTAATCTGACTAATGCAAGTAGTGATTTGAAGGAGTTGAAAGAACCAGGTGTTTGGGAAAAGGTTGGTAAGGGATTTGCTTCAGTGGGAAATTGGCTAAGCAGCATTTAGAATGGGGTACTATTGAAAATATTACAGGGAGTTTTAATTGTTGAGGGTTGTCTATTGGGGATATGGGGATTATGCAAATTATGTAAAAGTATTACATTGGAAAGGTCTAAGAATAATCAGAGGAGGGAAGAAAAGAAAAGGGAAAGAATTTACAGGGAAATTTCAAGGAGAAGACAACATTTTGAAGAAATTGAATCATAAAATTATGGGTGGTAATTGGTGTGATGACACATTTAGTCATCAGAGGAGGGAATGCTGAAGCAGGTGTCTTAACTAGACATAATTAATGATTGTTTATGTGTTTTGAATAATGAATTATGTAGAAAATGAATAACGTAGAGAAATAATGCACGCCTTTGAAAATGTGACCACGAAGAATGGCCACTAGTGTTCACAAAATGTACTAATTGATGATTAATACTTATGAAATATTGAAATTGTATTAGATTAATGTAGTAATATGTCATATTTAGGGTTATAATGTATGTTCTAGCTTATTAATTATAGGCCTTAACTTAGCGAGTTTCTTGGCCTTGTTTTGCCAGGCCTCATGCAGAAGCTGTATTTCTTAGCATTGAATAAAATGCTGACCGAGTTAACTAACTGTGAAATGTCGATTGTCTTGTTAAAAGTGCTTAACCGAAGCTTTCTGTGAGAACCAGCAGACAGGAGATGATGTTCCTAGTAATGTAACAAAATGTGTACAATGTGTGTGAGATGAACTTTCCCAGGACGCGAACAATGAAGACACTGACTGGAGATGAAGATGCAACAAATTTGTTACCTGAGGAGCCAGATGATGAGGACATCGTAAAGTGGGCCAATCAACTTCGTGTGAAGAGCGAAATATTTGAATTCATAGATTTGGTGTAGAAATATTATTGGGTAGAGTATAAACGTATGATTAATTGGCCAATAGGGAATTAGGGGATAGTTTAGGTGACTTTGATATAACAACGCAACAGAGAGAAAGGTCTTCTGATCTTACCCCGTTTTGAGATGCGATTTGATAGAAGAAGAGACTCGAGATTCTGTCACTGGGCTCATATTCTCTGAATGAGAGCCTGATGCTTTGCTGATCGATTGATGACCTGAGGACGAAGACTGATTCTGATTGCTGACCCATACCGTGGATAGGTAGATATGACAATGTGACTGAATTTGCGTTTTTATGCCTTTTCTTTCTAGGTACCAACTGCGCTGTCTTGATAGTTTCCCTAGCTAGATGTTTTCTAAATTTGTGTTCTAAATTGTTGTGCATGAAGCCCAACATGCTGATGCTAATCTGGGTTAGTTGGGGTCATTCACATGATGGCTGACGAATTTTAGGGACAAATGATGAGTTATCTTGCTGAATTCTATGTATGTGATTACTTTGTTGCAACTGACTCTGCTATTGATATGTACTGTAACCTTAGAATGGGTCGTGGTTCAAGCTTTGATTAGAATGCGTTTCTTCCGTCGTCTTGGTCAACCAGTATTGTTCTTATAGGTGTTTCATTTGATTTTGAGATTCATCTACTTGACTTTAGCATTGTTAATATAAGGGAAATAAACTTACTAAACTTTACTAAAGGTGTGATTATTCATAACTGAAAAGTCATGGTGCATGACAATTACTGATTCCATTGATTATTGATTTTGACTAATGATTATTGATTATTGCGTATTGATTATTGTTTATGTACTGGAGCTTTGGCAAGAATATCTTAAATGAGTCAAAAGGTTCATCTACCTATTCGCGTCCCCTTGTAAGTTTACTTATTAAGGTCCGACTGGGCAGTCAAATATGTGCATGGTAGGGCATTTTACTGTGAGTTTGTGTGGGGTGTTTCGGGATGCCCTACATATCTGGCTTAATAGTCTGCTAGATGTTGCTTCTTCAAGGCCCCTAAATCCCTCAAGCATCCCATATACTTGAGACCACCGACGCATTATCCTTCTATTTTCAGTGGCAATATTGGTAACAAAATAATGGAAGTTGATGCTGTTAAACTGTGGTTGACTATCTAACTTTACTGTTTTTGGAAAACCCATGTTGCATACATGTCAACTTTGAAGGCATTGGTAGGTGAAATGATTTTCACTGAGGGGAAACTTAAATATTCGTTTATAGTTTGTACATAAGTATTTGCGTGATGACGTAGGGCCACAGAAGTTAATTACATTGGGGGTCATTCCGACCCTGGCGGTCCAAGACCGCCAGGGCCGGGGACCACGGAAGCACCGCCAACAGGCTGGCGGTGCTTCCCAGCCCATTCTGACCGCGGCGGTAAAGCTGCGGTCAGAAAAGGGGATCCGGCGGTTTCCCGCCGGATTTCCCCTGCATGGGCTGAATCTCCATGGTGGCGCTGCAAGCAGCGCCGCCATGGAGCTTCCGACCCCCTTCCCGCCATCCTGTTTCTGGCGTTTTTTACCGCCAGGAACAGGATGGCGGGAACGGGTGTCGTGGGGCCCCTGGGGGCCCCTGCACTGCCCATGGCACTGGCATGGGCAGTGCAGGGGCCCCCTAACAGGGCCCCATAAAGATTTTCACTGTCTGCTTAGCAGACAGTGAAAATCGCGACGGGTGCAACTGCACCCGTCGCACCCCTGCAACTCCGCTGGCTCCATTCGGAGCCAGCTTCCTTGTTGCAGGGCCTTTCCCGCTGGGTCGGCGGGCGCTCTTTTGGCGGTCGCCCGCCGGCCCAGCGGGAAAGCCAGAATGGCATCTGCGGTCTTCTGACCGCGGAGCGGCCATTTGGCGGTTCCCGCCAGGCGGGCGGCTCCCGCTGTCCGCCAGGGTCAGAATGACCCTCATAGTCAGTTCAGACATTAGTAGTGCCAGTGTATTTGAGTTTGTGGCACATTGGCACGGTGGCATTCTTAAAGCACAATATTGACCATCGTATACAGTACTGAAAACATTCTTTGGCACAAACTCTCTTTGTTGTGACACTTCCTCTGTGGTCTTCACTTATTTGCTTGGGGAGACCATTCGTGGTGCACTGAGAACCAGTACTTCTGTCATCACAGATAGCTCCTCATGGATGTTGCTAAGCGTTTCAATTTCCTGTGCCTCTGTGTCTTGGAGTTTTGTATTTTTTTCTTTAATATTTTCCACTTGTGTGATGCCACCATATGTTTGGGGCAAGTTGGCATGTTTCTTGGGTGCTTCTGTGCCTTACTGTATTGAGGAGCTCTCAGTATGTTCACCTGTTCTAGCTACTGATAGCACACACTTTGTGGATTCCAGATGGTATCTGGAGATGTTCTTAGGAGTATTTGGTTCTTTACCTCTGTCATGAAGGTTGTTGTAGTTGTACACTTTCAGTTGTAGTCCCCACATGTTAAATCTCAGTAGCATGTTGAATTTTCATATATGGGTATTAATGCTTGGTTATCCCTGATGATGGTGAACCTTTTTTCTGTAGTCAAAGATGTGAAAAACTTTGCACACCCACACAACAGTTAGACTTTTGTGGTTGAGAGTGGGTCCTCTACACTGTCTGATAGGCTTTTGCTATGATATACCAACCCTTGTCGGATCACTCAATACCTTCATTATGCGGTGCCTTTAGTACTGCTAGTCATACGGGGCTGGAGTCACTGGTTACACCTGAATGCAATGACTGTATGAACCTTAGAGCTCTGAGTCATTTTGGTGCTAGTGTGTTGGTAACTGCCTTTACCTTTCCAGGATCTATTTTAATGCCCTTTTCTGAAAATATGTATCCAAAAACGTTTCTGCCATGAGTGGCATATGGACATCCAATAAAGATTGGCATACTTGTTTGAACAGTGTGTCACGATCTTGTTGTGAATATTCAAGCATGGGTTTGTCATCACTGTAACTGAATGTATTCAGTATTCATGTGTCAAATTATTTTGTGGATGGCTTACTGCATGATTTCTGTCGCCACAGATACTCAAAAAACAGAGCTTGGTCTGTGGAAAACTTTATGTATCAGCAGTTACAACTTCTTGAGAGAAAACCTGGGTTCTGTTTAGTTGCACTGTTATAACCAGGATGTGGGGACATAGACGCTGTTTTCAAAATATGGCTTTAACACATAGGCCCTCATTACAACCCTGGCGGTCGGTGTTAAAGTGGCGGTAATACAGCCAACAGGCCGGCTGTAAAAAAAAATGGGATTTGGACCCTGGCGGATACCGCCATCCAAGACTGCCACTTTAACACATCGACCGCCAGGGTGGTAATGGCAGCTGGGATGGAGACTTCGGTCTGCAGCCCGGCGGCCATCACAATCCTACCCTCGGGATTACGACCTGGCCTACCACCATGGTTTTCGGGTCAAACTTACCACCACAAAAACCATGGCGGTAGGCACTATCAGTGCCAGGGAATCCCTTCCCTAGCACTGATAGGGGTCTCCCCCGCCCCCTCCACCTCCCCAGAGTCCTCCCCCACTCTCCCTCTACTGCCCCCGCACATATACACACCCACAAGTGCTCTCATATACCCACGCATTCCCACCACCACCCACGCATGCACACATACATACCCACACACCGCAAAACACTCCAACATAGCTTGTCACACACATGCATTCACAACACTCACAATCACTCATTCACGCATGCATCCAACGCGACTCACACCTGCAAGCATGCATACCAAAACATACCCCCCCCCCCCCACATACACACAACACCACCCTCTCCGGTCGGAGAACCCGACTTACCTGCTTGCAGGGGGTCCTCTGGCTGGAGATGGCCTGCGGTGCTGCTGTCAGCAGCAGCATCCGCCAGCAAAACACCGCCAGCCCGTATCATTGCTCATGATACGGTCGGTGGTGTTTTTACTGGCGTTGCGGTGCTGCTGTCAACAGTGCCGCCTTACCGACGTCCACCGACATGACCATCAGCGGTGTTCCACCCGCATTCTGGCGGAATACTGTCAGCGGTCATGATACGCGTAGACGGCTGGTAGCCACGGCGGCGGTATGTTGGCAGCCGGCGCCGTGGCGGTAGGCAGTCAGTACCGTCAATGTTGTAATGAGTCCCATATTCTTACTTAATTTATATTGCTCCTCATAGGCACCACTAAAAGAGTCTGTAAATGCATATTGTTACTACTACAATTGGAGGGATCAATGCATAATGTCAAGTATAAGTATTTTTTTAATTTTTCAATCTATTGCACCTTGCATGTGGAAAGCCACATTGCACACATAGTACTGCTCTTTGGACATGTATCTGTCCTCGAGTGCCATTCATCTCATTGAGGGATAGTTGATGGATCTCCTGTTGTATGGCTGAGCATTCTTGCAGTGCATAATTACTTGATGAGAGATCATTTTTCTCTTTAGTGGCAAAGCTTAATATGCTGGAGAGGGCAATATATATTCACATGAAGGGAACTGTAATTTTGATATATTCCTTAAATGACTTAAGACATTGCAGGAGTCCTGACGTTGCCCACATCTGATTTTCTTAGTTTTTGCTGCACATTCTTTTTTAATTCTTCTGCTAATGTTACATTCATAGAGGCACCTCTTTCCAGGATAAAACTGATCTGTGTGATTGTCAACTTTTAGGAAAATGTAGGGGACACTTCTGCATTTTAACAGAGCTGTTAAGGTAATGCATCTCAGTGATCTGATAGCTTTCTGTGTCTAGCCTCAGAGTGGTGACAGTCTTAAAACACAGAAAGCAGAGCATATATTTATACTTCCAGATTCCTTCCTTTTGTGACTTATTATGCTCAGACCAGTGGCCCTGATGAACCCCATGCATGTATGTGGATGTTGAATGCTTCTAGCACTAACTTGTGCTTTGTTTCTGCAAATTTAGTGACTCATATTGCATTCACCAATGCTCCTCCTTCTAGTACTAATCTTGCTTGGTGTTGTTCCACCTATAGGTTGACTACTAGAGCTGTTTCCAGAGGGATTCTTTCTCACAATGTGAATATGTTGTCTCATTTGATGTTAATCATGAGATGCTGATAACCTCGCAGATGGTGATGTAGAGGCTCTTCTCTTGTCATTGAGTTAATGGCATGTGCCTTGGGTAGGAAATCTGCCTTTTTTGAGTGGTCACCCTGGATTTTTTGCTTTATGCTGGACTGTATATTTTGTTGAGTGTAGAACTCTGTGCACATTACCACTGCTATCTAGTAGGAAACCAGTGTTATAGTGCCAGGTCTTCCATCCTAAAACATGGCTGAATTATCATACTCATAATTTGTGTATTTAACATGCCTAAAGTCCCATGTATATGATACAAAGTGTACCGAGGAGGGTACATGCTACTAGTGGACTGCAGCACCTATTGTGTATCCACTAGTGTGGATCAGGACTATCACTATGGCTGTACCAGAGTAAAATATTCACAGCAGCCTGTCAAAATAAACTCTTTTCAACAGATGAAAACTTATTTATTAAAATATTAATATGGCACCTCGGTATAGGACTTGTACCTCCCAAAATGTAGGGTGCATGGTATTTAAAAGAAGGGCGTGAGTAAATTAAATTTTAACATGTCCTTTCAGTGACTAACACTCAAAAGCTATTTTTATTGTGGCAGGCCTTAGCTGTTGTAGGTAGAAAACAAAAGTATAGATTAAACTACTCGGGAATGGAACATGGTAGAAAAATAATTAAACTACTGTTTTTAATAGTTATTAAAAATTCAATTCAAAGGTGAAGTCAGGTTTTTAATAAATATTAACACACAATAACTTGTAGAAATTTATATTTTCCCTTCCTGAAGTTCCTGGGGGCTAATTTACAATTGCTGTCCAACTTCTCCCATCCAGTAATTAGACTTGAACGGGTATAAATAGCTGTGAAATGCCTCCCAGGAAAAAACAACAGGCTGTCTTGAATGGCCAGGGAATACTTCTCTGAACTCTACACAATATGCAGGGTGGGAGCTATAGCATCATTTTTGACACCACAGTGTCAGATCCTGATTGGTGAGAGATCTGCTGGGTTCACATATAAAACTTGGGCACACACAAATAAGGGGATAGAACTGGATGGCAATTCTTGTAGATCCACTTTCTGATTGCTGAGGGACTCTCCTTTTGTCCTACCAAACTTCTAACTTTGGGTTTGTTGTGGGCTCAGTGGATGCCTCAAACTGGATTTTAGTGTTAGATGTGAGAGACTAGGACTGCCATAGTACACACACCACATACACACCCAGCCCTCAGAGCCACTTTTACTGGGGCTGAAGCATTTCACAATCTTGGGAGTCCCCAAAAAGGATAAGGTTGGCCACAGAAATGTTTACCCCATATGATAGGGCATACCACATAGTTCTTTCCTCCCTTTAGCTAGAGCCAGACATACATGTGGCACCTTTAAGCACCACTTGGGAACAATTCCTGGACCTGGGAAGAGCAGAAGAGAACTTGACCTACTGCGTCTGACCTGAGAAGTTCACTGAAGGACTGGACCTCCTCCATCTTGTACCCAGAACCAAGAAGTGGACTCTAAAGGTCACAAGGCCAACCTCCTATTCATGCTTGTGTTTTTTATTATGGACACATATGCTTACATGGTCATTTGGAATATGAATTTTGCTGCAACATAATTTTTATTTAACTTCTGAAAAAGTGATGAGAATATTTATTTAAAAATCATTAGTGGCAGCACTTTAGTCGCAAAAGGAGCCTGCAAGTAACCATACAGTGGTCGTATAAATGAATGAACTGTTATCTGTTGAGAAAAAAATCATAGCACTAATATTAAAATAACTAAAATACCTTCACTTTGAAATAAAGCTATCCATTATCAATCCCCTCCTGATGTGCAAATTAATTCTTCAATCTCATTCATCAAGCTCATCTCTGCATGCAAAATGTAATCAACTCCTGAAAAATGTGACATGCACCACAATAATAAATGTTTCAAATGGAACCTTATGCCAAATGTGCAAAGTGTTTTCTATGTTTCCCGTTTGGGAATGCAGAAAGGCATATTCTCATGTACCAAGCCCAAATTGTGATTCCGTAACTTATTACCGAATCACAAGTTGGGTTTGTGATTCAGTATCAGGAAGGGGCGTGTTTAGGGCATCCCTTTTTAATACCTAATCGCAGTGATATGTATGAATGTTTTGCAACTGAAATGTGATTGTGAAACATTTGCATTTGCATAATACCACCAACTTCAAGTTGGTGGTACCCCATTCGGACATGAGAAGCGGTCCTTAGGGGACCCCTTTCTCTTTGAGAATGATTGTAAAAATATTTTTAAGAGCAGGCAGTGGTCCCAAGGACCACTACCTACTCTTAAAAAATGAAAAGGAAACTTTTTATTTTTATTTTTGAAACAGATCCCGTTTTCCTTTAAGGAAAATGGGTTGCATTTCAAAAAAAGATTGCTTTATTGAAAAGCCATCACAGACATGGTGGTATGCTGACCCCAGCAGGCCACCATCCCTGTGAGTTTTGCGATTCCCAACGGGACGCAAACTGAGACCTATCTTATTAATATTTCATGAGGTAGGTCTATTTGCGAACCATTGGGAATCACAAAATGTGTAAAATACACATTTGTACATTGCTGTTTGCGATTACCAAATAGAGAATCACAAGCATTCGCTATTTGCTAATCGCAAAAATGTACCTTCGAGCATCTAGCCCTAAATCTGTTAGGAAGCGCTGTTTTTTGACATTCCAGGATGTGGACGTCTACAGAAGTAAATGAATAGCAACAAACCTGTAAGTAAGAAGTCCTTCAAAGATATTTTGGCAGTTGAATTCCCGCTATCTATATGGTCCAAAGTTCACTCTTGTTAAAGGCAGGAAGAAGTCTATATACATGGTGAGTGGTAATGCAAAAACCTCAAAAGTGCTGGTAATGTAGAGCATTGGGGTTCTCCACAGTAAAAATGTTTACCGTGGAGAGGCGTTAAAAAGTTTGAAAGTGGAAATGTCGACACTGCTTATGAGTAGTCAGCAACAAGTTTCAAGAAGAACTTCGGACACTACTTGTGAGTTCCAGACCGGATAGACATTATGCAGATCTTATGCATAAGCCTTCCAATGTAATTTTGTGATAGTCCAAACATGTGTTCTTTTTATAAACTTGACCATGGGCCAGACATGCTGACATTTTCACATTGAATCTCAGATGCCATGCTTGCACAGCATCTCCGATACAATCCGACCATACTTTTTGCACTGTACTATATGTACTTCGTAAATATTGGCAGAAGTCCTGCCTCTTTAAGAATAAAAAGTTATTTCTACTTCGTCAATGATTGCAGATGTGTGCTTATACAGGGATGGAAGCCTTCAAGGGACACAGGACTCTTATCATTGCACTGGGAAAGTGCGGGTTTTGGCCTCCCTTGTTTGCTAAAGGGAAAGGGTGGCAGTATTCAACAAAATGGGTCACAATATGAAGGGACATCTCGAAGAGCATGCATGGTCTGCTTGCTCCATTGCTCATAATTACCATTCACCAAGTGGTAGCTGTCCCTCAGGGGTAGCTTCCGTCTTAAAAAATGGATAATTCCTGCTTTCAGAATGTGGTGATATTTAAAAAGGTGGCAACCACAACATCAGTCCCAAACCATTGATACATTTCCTTTGGCTCAGTTTGTAACTTTAGTACATCACGGTGTGGGTTTTTGCACCAGCATAGCAAAGCATACCAGTTAACACAAAACAGTTTTTGTGAGTGCAAAAACGTTTCTGCCATTCGACCCTAAATGAAGTAAAACTGATAACGTGAATTAAAAATATCAAAAGCAGTATATAGTGATATGAGTAAGTTTGTCTCTGGTCAGAAGTAAGGAGCATTAGAAGAGAATGTTCAGCTAGCATCATCCATGTATGGTACTCATTATGATTTTCATAGTATGTTGGGAGCTAATATCACATCTGCAAAACACTGATACTGCTGGAAGGAGTGAGTGGCAGGAGTACCTCACCTTTCCAAGTTCTGCACAGAATAGGGGATAACACAATAATTCAGCATGTTTCCCATATTCTGAGGCACAAAACCTGGAATGTTTCAAGTTTTTCCTGCACAAATTCAACAGGTTTTACCTAGCATGATTTTCAGCATGGAAACACTGCCGTATTTTTGCACCAGCTCTAAACCCGGTTTGGGTTCCAACTTTGCTTTCTGCCTGAATCAGCATTAGCATATGACAGACAATTAAGCCATAAAATGCAGCTCACTGCTGCCCATGTACAGGTGAGAAGCACAAGCTAAAGAGCAAAAGAAAAAGTGCCACCTCAAGCATAGGGCCACATGTACAAAGTTGTTTTCCAGTTGCAAACAGACCAATTCACAGAAACGGCCTGTGTGCAACTGAAAAAATGCTTTTTGGGATGTACAAAGCTCAAATTGTGGTTCGGTAATTTGAAATTGACTTGCAATTGGGTTCTGCAGTTCGGTACTAGAAAGAGGCATGCTGAGGGTGTCCCTTCCGAATTCTGAATTGGATTGTCATGTACGAATGTTTTGCAACTGAAAAGTGGCTGCAAAACTTTTGCCATTTACCACCAATAGGAAGTTGGTGGTAACCCATTTGCAAATGGAAAGGGGTCTCTAAAGGACCTCTTCCTGTTTGAGAATGGTTGAATAATTATTTTTTAAGAGCAGACAGTGGTCCCAGGCACAACTGCATACTCTTAAAAAATGAAAGTTTCAAGTTTCATTTTTTTCTTTTTAAATACATCTCGTTTTCCTTTTGGAAAACGGGCGGCGTTTAGAAAAAAATATTGCTTTATTTAAAAGCAGTCACAGACATGGTGGTATGCTGACCCCATAGAGGCTATTACCCCTGTGATGGCTGTGATTCATAAAGGGTCCCAAATTGTGACCTACCTCATTATTATGCATGAGGTAGATTGATTTGCTACCCACTACGAATCACAACGTAACTCAAAAGGGTTTCATACATTTGAAATTTGCAGGAAATCGCTATTAGGCAATCCCTAAATAAAAACTACGTACATGTACCCATAGCTCTCTGGATCCCCACTCAAAAATGTACAAAACAGAAGTGAGAAACATAAACCTGAATGAGTGAGTCAAAATGAGCCTGAGTCAAAATGCCTATAAATCCTGACTTTTAAGAAATCTCAAATAATTCCAGCAGTACTTGTGTGTTACAGCTTCGCAGCAGGACTCACATGCATACACATTTATTCCATTCTCTGGATTCTAATGATTATGTTTACATTGACACACGGGCTAATATAATTCAAACTA
This sequence comes from Pleurodeles waltl, assembly GCF_031143425.1. Classification (NCBI taxonomy): domain Eukaryota; kingdom Metazoa; phylum Chordata; class Amphibia; order Caudata; family Salamandridae; genus Pleurodeles; species Pleurodeles waltl. Next base: position 266,934,157 of record NC_090437.1, read on the forward strand.
TTTTCACTGATTAATTCATTTAATCTTTCTCCACAGGGTCAGCACTTCCACTTGGAGAAATGCATCCTTTGCTATGGGATTATCTTCCCTTTGCCACCCTACAAATAGGGCCCCGTGAAGAGCAGGATGCAGTACAGTCACTTCACGGGAGCTCTTGGGCCAGATGCAGACGGCCAGGATGCAGATAGGCTGGTGAGTGGGCGTGGGAGGGTTCTCTGGGGAGGGCATAAAAGGGTGGGGCTGGAGGATCGGCCTCTTCAGCACCAGCCAGTCACGCTGCGCAGAGGTTGGGCCGATCCAGGTAGGGGTACAGAGTGTTTACAAAAAAAAAGTTTTAAAAAAAAATGCGTTCCGGGCCGCGCTTTGCGTGGTAGGCGAAGCCAGCCGCGGAGACCTGCTCAGGCCTGGCGTTCTCGACCAGGCCTGGGTAGGCATGATGCACACACTGCACATGGCAGCACAGGGGATGGCGGCGGCGACCACCACTTGCCAATCCCCATTGTAAGGGGCAGAAAAAGAAGGCAAAAAGGGGGGTGAGGGTGCGTGGCATCCACCCCCCTCCAACTAATATTGATAGGGGGCCACTAGGAGAACCTCAGGAAGGTGCAGGGCTGGGGGGGACAAGGAAGAGGGGGGGTCATCTGGGGGCACGGCAGGCCCTCTGGAATTGGGCCTGGCTCACGTGGGGACTACTCAGTAGGCAGGACAAGAGCTAGTTGAGCCTTTGGGGCTTGAGCAGCCCCTGGATCTAACCTTAACTGGGGCCCCAGTCAGAGGTCACATAATAGGTAAAGGGCAGGGACTGGGGGGCACCAAGGGGAAAGGGAAAAAAGGTAGTGCTGCTGCAGGGGGCAATGGGGGAGCATTGACTGGCGACAAGGACGAGGCAGCTGGCAAGGGGGCTGGGGGCAGTTGGAGGAGGGCAGTCGAGTGCAGGAGGTGTTTGAGGCACAACACCCCCTTTCCACTGACTGGTCGGCAGAGGGTATTGAGGTCAGGATTCAGGAACAGAGGAAACTGGTGGCGGACACTGAGATCAGGTGGGTCAAGCTACGCAAGGAGAGGGGGGAGGCAGAGGGGAGGTCCATGAAGGCAAGGAGGACGTCAATGGGAGTTAGTGGGGGCAAGGAAGAAGGGCACAGGGCAGAGAAGGGTAGTTTGGTGTGGATTCCACATGAGGAGCAGGGGACAACTCAGGAGGCCGGTGCGGCTGGTAGGACAAGCGGCGTGACGCCAGTGCCTGGCGCACATGGCCAGGCGCGGCGAGGAGAGTCAATGCCAATGTCAGAGGCTGGCAGAAAGGTGGTGACGCCAACAGGGTGCAACACGGCCCCAGGATGTTGGGCGGAAGCAATGGAGGGGTCTTTGGCGGCCTTCCCTACATCATGGGAACGCACAAAACACACGCCTGGCTTACGTCATGGGGGTTTCAGGGTGGATGATGAATACAACATGGTGGTTGCATCTGGCGCTGATGAAGGAATGGGTGTGAATGAAGAGGAAGTGATCGAATTGGATTATGTGGAGGATCTGGACAATTGGGAAGAAGGGGAGATTCAAGAAAAAGAGGTGAGCGGGGTGCAAGGGAAGGGGCAGGGGTGCAGGAGCGGCTCAACACCCTCTTCTCTTACTGTTTTGCAGGCTACAACGTCATCCACACATGGGCACGAGGTCTCCCGCAAGGATGGAGGCAGGCGCAAGTAATTGCTGGACGCTGGAACGACTGGTCGTGCGGTCCAAGTTAAAGGAGAATGGTGGGCACCATGGGGTGATCAGAGGGGCAAGGCCGGCACGGTACAATACAAATCTATTGGTGTGGGGGATGATTCAATACACATGCAGACTGATACAAGTGCAGTTGTTGCAGGCGTTAAGGCTCAAGGGGGAGACAAGGTATTGCCAGCGCAAGGCAGAGATGGAGACACAGTGGTAAGTGGGGATAAGGAGGATGAGGACATGGGGGGGGGGGACACAAGAAGAGACTCCCCTACATGGGACTCGCTATGCCTTTGGAGTCACATGTAGCAGACAAGACAAAAGCGAGGATATGGAGGCATGAGTATGTTGATGTTTATAAGCTTTTGCACAGGGATATTCAGGGGAAAGAAGGTTCTAAGGAAGAGGAGTGGGAATTGGCACGTAGGCCTAGGGTTCCAATAACTATGGACAATTGGACCTCTGTTTTTTTTATTTACGCCAGTATCTACTGTGAGAAATACTTGGACAGGGCCATTGCCATGTTTAAATACATGGACATTATTCGGAAATCCCAAATGCACTTCAGGGGTTTTGCATGGCTGAACTATGATGAAGAGTTAAGAACCAGAGTTAGCATTTACCCCGAATAGCCGTGGGGGGATGTGGATTCAGAATTATGGATTCAATTGATGGCATCTTCGCATTCTGCGCCATCCACCCACACAGCTAGTGATCTCCTGGTAGTTTACAAGCCTTTTCAGCAGCGTCCCGCTCAGGGAAGGGCAGGTATGCCTCAGAGGACTCAGATACCTAGCTCAGGAGCATGCTTGAACTTCAACAAGGGGTTTTGTTCCAGGCACCCCTGTAAATTTAAACATGAGTGTTCCAAATGTGGGGGTAAGCACCCAGTCGTGCAATGTTTTTCACTCGCCAGTCCGGCCGAACAGTGGAAGTCTACCAGGGGCAGAGGTAGCCAAGGCACTCCTGGGCCAAAGGGCACCTACTACATTTAGGTTGGAGAGGTTACTGCCTTGGTTGCGCGTGTATCCGGATACGGACACAGCGTTCAAATTGGAATGGGGATTCATAGATGGCTTCCAGGTGGGATATCAGGGGCCACGCATAAGGAGATGGGCGGATAATTTGCAGTCAGCTAAGACCATGCCAGAGGTAGTGGTGGCAAAATTGAGCAAGGAGGTGGCAGAGGGCAGAATTTTGGGCCGCTTATACAATTGGCCAATGGAGGATTTGATGACCTCACCTTTGGGAGTGGTACCAAAAAAGAGCAGAGGGGATTTTAGGCTGATACACCATTTGTTATAGCCTGAAGGGGCATTGGTGAATGATTTTGTCACGCAGGCTCGCATTATTTCAATGAGACTACTGGATTTTGAGCGCCAGAATCTCCAGCGGTGTGGAAGACTAAATCTAACCCACTGCAGGTGACACCTGTCGCTCCAATCCGGGTTTTGCTCTGGCTAAATAGCAGTGCTTCCTCTCTACCCGAGGGCAGGGATGACTGGGCAGCTGAGCGCATGACATAATTGGTTTCTCAAGGAAGCCGTGGTCACTCAGGTCTGATCCATTTCTCTCAGTTACATTAGTCTCATATATACAATGACAAACAGAGGCAGTATATGTTTCAATAATGATTTTAATGAAGCGACTGCATCTTAGATAGCAAATTGTGAGCTGCAATAACCAGGACGACACAGCATGACTATTAAAATTGTGACAAGGAGAGTGAAGCATAAGAATAACGCTACCATATTGTCACTACAGTCAATAGACTGACTCCTACCTAGGCTATGATAGACCACAGCGTGTTAAGCTCTAATTCTGCCCTTTAGGTTCCCCTGGGAAGACATCATCCCCCATACCTGAGCAAAGGCCTGAAGTCTGCAAAATAGCTGTAGTGAAGCATTTGGCAATCAGAATACAGTTGTGGTTCTCTGGCTGGAACCTCCCTCTAATGTGTAAGGGACAGGGAAGTGTTTTTATAATAAAAGAGCTGATGTTCTGAGAAAATGTCCCTACGTAAGGATGTGTGTTTTCTACGAATGTCGGAGACTAAACTTATACCACGTTCGCCGGCAATGTACTTTGCTATAGCCTTGGAAGAAGCACAGAGTGAGCAAGAATGTCTTGTTTGAGAACAGAGTGCTGGCCTAGGCAAAAACAGTTAGATAAACAGAAAATAAAACCGTAAAAGTGGCTATTGTAACAATAATAAAATAAAGCTGAATAAAATATATCTAGGTTAGAGTGCACAGCGGCTTAGCCTAGTGTGTTAAAATAACGTGCATGGAGCTATAGCTAAAATGGCTACACAACAATTTCATTGCGCCGGAAGATACAAGGGATGGTATACGCCACTGTGTATGATGCCATTAGGCTCATACGGGGGTGTGGGAGAGGTGCTGAGCTGGCCAAGTGCGATATTAAGGCAGCTTTTTGGCTGCTCCCCATTCACCCAGATGATTTGTTTTCAAGGTATGCAGTTGGGGGGCACATACGTGGACAGAGTGCTGCCTATGGGGTGTGCGATTTCCTGCACGTTATTCAAGGCTTTTAGTACCTTCTTGCAGTGGGTTTTTGTTCAGGTGAGTGGACATCGGATGGTGTCATACTATCTAGATGATTTTCTTTTTGTAGGGACATCACAGTCGGACTCGTGTGGCAGGGCACTGCGGTGTTTTGAACAGTAGGCACAAGATTTTGGGGTACCCTTAGCCCCGGAGAAAACAGAGGGCCCTAGTAGTGTCTTGACTTTTTTGGGCATCGAACTGGACACAAGGGAGTTCATAGCTCTGCTACCGGCAGTGAAGGTTGAAGAGATTCTGCTGTTTTTGAGGGAGATCAGATTGAAGCTGAAGACTGAACTGCTTGTGGCTCAACAACTACTGGGTTTTCTTAATTTTGCATGTAGAGTGGTACGGGTGGTAGGACTTTTTGCAGGTGCCTGGGGTTGGCCATGTCGGGTGCATCCCTCCCACATCACAGGATTAGGTTGACCATGGGTCTGCGAGAAGACATTAATATATGGGACCTGTTTTTGACACAGTTTACGGGATCTCTAAGTCTTTCTGTGAGGAGGACACTGTTTGGCAGGTGCAGATTTTTTCAGATGCAGCAGGTGCATCGGGTTTTGGTCTGTTTTGGGATGGACGATGGTGTGCAGAGACATGGCCTGCCCAATGGTTGAGTAAAGGTAGAAGCATTGCCATTTTGGAATTCTTTCCTCTGCTGGTGGCTTTGTCGATGTGGGGAGACAAATTGGCTAACAGGACAGTGATGGTTCATGTGGACAACCGGACGGTGGTTGATTTGGTGAACAGACAGAGGGCGAGGGATCTTAGAGTACTGCGGTTGCTGAGGAGGTTTACGTTGTGTTGCTTAACTTTGAATATAATATTTAAGGCTGCACATATTCCAGGGGTAAACAATTCCATTGCAGATTCCCTGTCTCGTTTGCAGTGGCCGCCAGCTGGCACCCGGCACAGAAGAGCAAAAGACAGCAGGCCGGGCAGAAATTTGGGAGTGGGGGGCGTGATGGTCATGAGACTGGTGGAGAGGTCGCTAGCAGAATCAACCCTCAGGAGCTACCGCCTACCATGGTTGGAATTTCAGGATTTTGCAGGGGGCAGTTTTGGGGACAGAGACAAGGAACGCTTGAGGCTCGGGTGATGCATTTTGTTATATTTCTGATTCGGACGGGTTTATCACCAGCCACGATTGGTGGCAAGTTGGCAGGGGTGTCTTTTTATGGGAAGTTGTTTTTTGTCTGGGACCCGGCGAGGACTGACATTCTGGGCAAAATGCTGAAAGGTTGGGGGAGAATCCGCACAGGATCAGTTTTTGTTTGGGAAGCCATTACATTTGAGTTGCTTCTGGAGATCTTGCACATGTTGCCCATTTGTCGTTTGAATGCCAATGAGATGGCTCTGTTTCGCTTGTGTATAATATGGATGTTTTTTGGGGCATTCCGAATGTCTGACTTGTTGGGAGTGGGGAAAGCTTGTGGTCTAAGGGTGAGTGAGGTGCAACGTCAAGGTGAGAGACTAGGAATCTGGTTGAGGCGATCAAAGACAGATCAACTTAGTAAGGGTAAGTGGATATGGTTGGAGCAAGGGGGAGTGTTGGAAGCATGCCCGGTATGTGAATAGGACACTTAGCGCAGGTTGAGTCAAAGGGAGAGTTTATTATGTCATGAGAATGGCACGAAGGTTACAGCTTTTCAGTTGTTGTCCATCTTTAGAATGGTGCTGAGACGCCTGGGTAGGCAGACATGTAACTTCAGTACTCACTCCTTTAGAATTGGCGCAGCGACTGAAGCGGCCAGGTTGGGGTGAGATTGGGACCAGATCAGGCTCATTGGGCAGAGGCGGTCAAGATGTTGTGAGAGATATGTAAGGTCCTGATTCTGGTTAAAGGGGAAGGTAGAGGCAAGTTTAGGGGTAGTGAGCGGTTGTCAGAGGTGTGGCTTTTTTGCAAAGGGGTGGGGGTGTTTCTGTTTTACACCCTAAAATTTGTTTCTCTTTCCAGGTTGCGTGAGTGGCCCGGAGAAAACTAAGGTGATCACGTGGTTGGTCGGACACTCTTTTATTCATTGGGAGGCTAAATATGCAGAGAAGGAGGTCTATGGATGATCTCTGGGACCCCCGAGTAGCAGGCACGAGGTGTTGTGGTGGGGAAAGAGTGGCATGAGGTGGCGCTATTTGTTTCCTTTTATTACATCGATTTTGCCGACATGGGGATGTCCTGATGTATTGGTATTGCACCTTGGGAGAATGACGTAGTCCGTCTCTATGGGCTCACCCTAGGGTTCTGGCACTGCTGAGGCGCAACATGCATGTGACTTGTTTAGTGTGGACAGAATTTGTGCCCAGGAGGACATGGCGAGGAGCACTGAAACATGGGACTATTGAGAGGGCTCGGAGGAAGCTCAATAGGGCTATGCGGGTTTTCTGCTGGGCTCATGACATTAAAGTGCTGACACACGAGGGGATAAAAGAAGAAGAGCAGGTGCTTTTCTGGGCTGACGGTGTGCATCTCTCAGATATGGGGAATGCACATTACATGATGGAGTTGAGTTTTTTGCTTACCAACCTATGGGGAGAGAAACTTTGGCAGAGTGAGGTTGATGGAAGGCCGTGAAGTGTTGCCGTGAGGTTCGCTGGTGGGGCAGCAAAACGTAAAGAGGGTTTGTGCTGGGTGGCAGTAGATGGGGGAGGGTGGACAGTCAGATGCGGGCTTTTCCACACTTCCAAGAGAGAAAAAGAAGCAGGTGAAGGTTGACAGACTGGAGGAGGCACGAGTCAGGCAGGGGATAAAAAGAAAAGGGGGATGTGTGAGGATGGAAGTGGAAATTGGGTGAGTGAAGGTTAAGAGGTGGATTGAAGTGAGGATGAAAGACGGGGATTTACAAGGTTAAAGATGAAAAGTTGTTAATTTAAAGTTCCACTTATGTTGATGTTTATCATGATGAGCAAGCCTGTCCAAATAAATGTCCTTTTACACTAATCAACGGATGTCGGGGTCTATGTCCCAGTAGGGCCCCGTGAAGAGCAGGACGCAGTCCAGTCTCTTCACGGGAGCTCTTGGGCCAGATGCAGATGGCCAGGATGCAGATAGGCTGGTGAGTGGGCGTTGGAGGGTTCTCTGGGGAGGGAATAAAAGGGGGTGGGGCTGGAGGATCAGCCTCTTCAGCGCCAGCTAGTCACGCTGCGCAGAGGTTGGCCACCCGCCCGCCCTACGTGTAGGAAGAGGAGAAGGATGGGTCAGGTGTGAGGGTGTATGACAGGGGTGGGGACTTTCGCTGCCAGTTTTAGGGCAGGTTGCTGGGTGAGGGCAGTAGATGGGGGAGGGTGGACAATCAGATGCGGGCTTGTCCACCCTTCGAGGGGGGAAAAAGAAGAAGGTGAAGGATGACAGACTGGGGGAGACACAAGTCAGGCAAGGGATAAAAAGAAAAGGGGGATGTGTGGGAATGTAAGTAGAAATAGGGTGAGGGAAGGATAAGTGGTGGATTGAAGTGAGGATGGAAGACAGGGATTTACAAGGTTAAAGATGAAAAGTTGTTCATTTAATGTTCCGGTTATGTTGTTGTTTATCATGATGAGCAAGCCTGTCCTAATAAATGGCCTTCTACACTAATCAACGGGTGTCGGAGTCTATGTCCCAATGGACTTAGCCCAATTCAAAGCCCTCCTCATCCCTGTCATATAAATGAGGCGAGGGACGGCTCAGATAGTAAGAACTGGGACGAGGAGGACGAGATGAGTGAGTCAGGGGTGTAACAAAGGCACCCGCAGCCCCCCAGGCTCCAGGGACCCCCCTCAGCACAGCACCTGGCCTGTCTGAGTCTGGTGGCAGCCCCTCCATACTCTGTGCAGGGGGCCCCTTCCAGTTTCGTTACGCCACTGGAGGGAGTAATGACATCACACCATTCCTATTATTCCAAATAAGGATGGCATTTTGTTCCCTGATGGATGCACTAAAAGGAATTCTCCAAACAGCACATTTGTGCTCAAGAGAAAGAAAAATACATCTTTCAAAACAATGTTCTCATGCGTTTCTAACTTTACTTCTGTATAGTAAGCTGCCGATTATAGGCGAATTCAAAAGAACGTGAGGGTATCGTTACAAAGGACTATAGCAGTATTTACTTGTCACAGTCCTTTATAAACACACCATTTAACTTGGGGAGTTACCAAAGATATAAACATTGATTGAAAGTTATGGTATTTCGCTGGTTCAAACATCTGGATCCAAATACAGTGTGGTGACTGACCCTATGGGATGCTGAGATGTTTCTACAAATTCCAAAGTATACACAACTTTAAAATGTGGTACTTAGGTCCTGGCTGCACACCTCTCTGCAAAGTCATGTTCAATGGTGAAGTGCAGAATTTATGAGTAGAACAAATCTTTGTTAGATTCGTTGAGAGCAAGAGTCAAATAGGCACCTCAATGGAAACCTGCGTTGAGGTCACGGTTACATTTCAATTGCGGCGTCCTGGCGTCAAAACACATGTTCTGGGTTCTTCTGGTGATTTGTTCAACCACTCCGTCTGTTTTTCTACTCCCTCACAGCAGGTCCTTAGTTGCATCGAGCACTGTAGTACATGGATGTCAACTCACCCAAATGCCGGGGGCAGCAGAAGTGATATCACACGCCATTTGACCACACATTCACACATATGACCACTTTCTCACATAAGCACACTCTTACCAGCAAGCAAGCCCACATCATACATTTAAGAGTTTTTTGCTTATCTCAGGTCCTAGGGAGTGTCATATTCCAGCTAAATGTACTCCATTTTTAATTATACTAATAATGAATAATATATATACATTAGTGTACTAAAAGAATGATAGAAAACGTAAGGACGAGCTGCCCCCTGTGGTCCTGGCACTGAGTTTGTCATCTCTGAGGTCAGGGGTCGCAAAGACATTGCCAGGGGTCGCAAGGGACAAACCAGGGGTCGCAGTTGGAACCCCTGGCAACCCCTAAATGAATCAATGTCTTAGTACAGGAGCTAAGTCTGGTGCGCTCAATAAAAACATTTCTAGCTTTCGCATCAAGAATTTTAAATTCTATTAAGGGCACGGAAGCGAGGATTATCCATTCTCTTTCTTTACTGAAAGAACACAGCAGCCAATAAACGTTTAAATAACCAAAAAACGACATCACCCAACATTCCCAGTAGTCCAATCTGACCAATCCCTGGTCGACAGTCCATATCAATTTTCTGGCATCCTTAGTCCTTCCTCTTTCTTTGCAGTAACACAACAAAATAACCTGAAGAAGAATTGAATCTTGAATCCAACCAGAATCTTTGTCTAGGAATCCAACCGGCCACTGTCCAACTGTTCTGGTCAGTGAAACATCAAATCCTTATGCATTCTTGTATCAGAACCTAATAAAGAAGAACAGATCAGTAGTGTCTCATATAGAATGCAAAAAAGGGGAGAGAAATCAGGTTAGATAAAGATATCAGATATGCATCACCAGTTTTGATGACTTCAGAAATGAAATAAATATCAAACATATTTCTTAAATACATATCACATAAAGGTGGGATAATCCTCGCCTCCGTGTATAGAATTGAAAATTATTGACGTGAAAGCTAGAATTTTTTTTATTCTATGTCTGGACCGGAGGCTTCGGATTATGCTAGTTCAAAGTTGATCCACTACAACTGAAGCTACATCTACAATAGGTTTATGATAAAACACTTTAAATGGACTATCAGAAGACCAATCAGCCGCATTCATAATGTCCTCCAAACGAGAACCAGCTCCAAAAGTCTTGGAGGCCATAGCACCTCTCACAGAATGTGCCCCAAAGGAGGAAACATCAAAACCTGCTTCACCCAACAACCATTTAATCCATCTAGCCAAAATGGCTTGAGGAGACTGGTGAAAATGGTCTCTGTAAGGAAATTAGTTATTGCCCTCAAGTATCTCTACGAAATTCATGAGTACAATCTTCATATGCCTTTATGCATTGAACTACACAAAATTTAGGATGATGTGGAAAAGCTGGATAAGATACACTTTTTGAAGCAGTCTTACTATGTCTTGAAATGGAAAAGGAACCCTCGAAGGAATAAATACTCTACCTGCTAAATCAAGGGCTCTTACATCCGAAACTCTTCTGCATGAAATAAGACATAATAAAATTGTGAGCTTGGCTGACAATTGCTTACAAAATAAATCTTCATTACACAGCCAATTTATTAGAAAACGAAGTACAGTATCAACATCCCATAAAACTGTATATTTAGGCTGAGGGGGTTTGACCATACTGATGCCCCTTAAAAGGTTACAAACTAACGGGTGTTCGCCCACCGGTTTGCCTTCAATATGAGGAAGCCCCACTGAAAGAGCTAACCTAAAATTATTGATAGTCCTATAGGCTAGCCCCTGTGTAGCCAAATCTGATAAGAAATTGATAATCATGCTAATGTGGGCCCCAGGGGATCAATACCCCGTTCACTGCACCAACCCACCCATCGCTTCCAGGAAGCTTCATATCTTTTATGGGTGGAAGGTGCCCCGGACTGGGATAAGAAGATAGCTTCTCTCAAAACATTCAGCATTTGCCAACGTCCCCTGAAAGTCTCCATGCCATGAGGGACAACAGGCCTTGCAATATTAGAGCATGAGGGATGAGACCCGGATCCGGACGTAACGAGGGGAATGACGGCAGAAGGATTGGGATGGCACAAGATAGTGACATCGCCACCAGGAACCACGACTGAGCTTTCCATAGAGGTGTTATCGAAATGATTTCCGCCCCCTGGCTCCGAAACTGAGAGAGTACCCTCTGAATCATGGAAATGGGGGGAAAGGCATACGATAGAGAGGTCATCCACACCTGAAGAAAAGCATCCGTCGCCAGAGCTAATGGCCCGGCTTCCAGCTGTAAAAGAGAGGGAGCTGAGGCGAGACGCAAAGAGGTCTATTGCGCACTTTCCCCAATGGCTCGTAGTTGTCAAGAATACAGACTGGTGCAGCTTCCAGACGCTGCCGTCCCTCAAAAACCGAGAGTTCCAATCTGCTTTCACATTGGAACGCCCCAGAATGTATTCTGCCATCAGCGAAATCTGATGATGAAGGTAAAAATGGCAAAACTCCTTGGCATTCTCCACCAGTATTTGGGATCTGGTTCTGCCGAAATGATTGATATAATGCACCGCGGAGATGTTGTCCATACGTAACAGTATGCAACAACTGCCTTTTGTGGGGAGAAAGAGACCGAATTGCAAAAGCTCCCGCCAGAAGTTCCAAACAATTGATGTGGAGGGAGAGTTCTGCTGGAGACCACGTGTCCCCCGTCTCTACCGTTCCACATCGTGCTCCCCAGCCTCATTGGCTGGCAACTGACCCTATGACTATCTCTGCAACAGAGGCAAAGATCGCTCTGCAATTTCAACCATCCATGTGCTCCAACCACCAGAATATCTCTGCTCAGGCTTCCTCTATCAAAGAAATCTGCACCGCACAACTGAGACCTTTGTGCAGATGTAGAATCTTTAGACGTTGAAGGGCCCTGTAATGTAAAGGGCCTGGAAATATTGCCTGAATAGAAAAGGCTAGAAGTCCTACCAACCTCGTTACAGTCCTCAATGATATACTCAGAGGGGCAAGGGCTCTCCATAACTCTTTCTTGATCATAGATCGTTTCATCAGAGGAAGTTTCAACTCTGCCTTGACAGAATCAACTTGGAATCCTAAGAATTCTATACATTGCGATGGAATGATGACGGAATTGTCTGAATTTATCAAAAAACACACATCTTGCATATTTGAATGGTCCAATTTAGATGGATAAGAACTAAGGGCCATATGTAGGAAGCAAATGAATTGCGAGTCGGAAATAGCGACTCCTTGTGAATCGCTATTTCCGACTGGCAAAACGGTATGCAGGTAAAAATCGCAAAACCAAATTGCGATTCGGTGCTGAGTCGCACCGCAATTTGTGACCACGCAATGTGCGAGGTCACAATTTGCGAGGTCGCAAATTGCACAGGGGTGTGGTCCGGAGTCGCAAATTGCGACTGGCTCGCAAATTGCACGCAGGTGCAAATAAAATAGGAGAAAACACACTTCCTGGTTCTGAGTGATAACATCAGAACCAGGAACTACCCCCATGGAACAGGGAGGAGCCTACCCAGCACAAACAGCAGCAGAGGCACACCCAGCTGAGAGGAGTAAATACAGCCATGTCAGTTTAGGACAAGGAGACACCCTTCTGCTGGGAGGAAGAGGAAACTGAAGTTTTCAGAAAAGGAGCTGGACGTCCTAACTGAGGAGTGCTGCCTGCACCATGATGTCCTGTTTGGCAAGGCATCAATGAGTGTCCCTGACAGCCAAAAGAAGAAAATCTGGCAGGACATCCTTAGTAAGATCAATGCGATCGGAGTCAGCCATCGCACCACTGATGAGGTCCGCAAAAGGTGGTATGACCTCCGGTCCAGGACCAAGGAAAGGGTGGCCGAGCGGATGAGGGAGATGCACGGAACTGGAGGAGGACCATCAACAGTACCACCCCTACAGCCATAGAGAGCCTGGTGGAGACCACTCTGGAGCCGGAGGCTGTGATAGGAATTGGAGACCTGGACAGTTCTGCACCGGGAACATCCAAAAGTAAGTACCAAAAATCACTTATTTACACCACTCAATGCACCATGCACACAACCACAGTACACAAAAGCATGCATCCTCCAGATATGCTCCATTCATATATTGCAACCTACAGAGCAATGCATCATGGGCAATGTAGTACAGTAGTCCAACTTTAGAGAAATATTTATTCTGATACACCAAGCATATGTGAGGCGCTGACAGTGTATCCCCTGTGTCCCACAGGTCTCCCACAAGGACCCACCACCAATCCTACTGAGCAGGGAGAAGAATCTGCCACCAACACAGCAGACGAGGCAGCCAGTGTAACTGCAGGGGAGTGCATGACTACACCACTCCTCCAACATGCACGAGAGACCACCGACGAGACAGATATTGATCTGGAGGCAGGCAACATGACACCGGGGCCACTGATGAGTGGTAGTCGGCCACATAGGTCAGCTGGGTCTGGGCGGAGACGGCAACGTCCAACACAGTCAGCCAGTGAGGAGGATGTCACCGGTGAACAATTTCTAGGACTGGAGGCATCCTTACTGAGAAGTCACTGGCTGCAAAATAAACACATGCGTGTTATGAATAGGAACCTGCACAGACTGCAAAAGCCCCTCTCCCAGGGTTTTGCCAATGTGGACAACCAATTCACTGCCATGAACAACAACATGGCAAACCTCACAAGCTCAATCAATGACTTGGTCAGGGAAATGGTGGCAGATAGGGCCCATGCAAGGCGCAGAGAGCGCAACACTGCTGCCCGTTTTGACCGACTGAGCCAATCAATTGGGCGCCTTGCAACCACAACTACCTGCCTGTCAAGGCGCACCGTAAAGCTGCAGGTAGAACTTGGCCATTTTGCTGGTGATGTGGCAAGGGGACTAGGGCGCATCAGCCATGCAGTGGACCTAATAGAGACCACCCAGGCAGCAAGCGGCATTGGTGATACCCCTCAGGATAGTGAGGACATCTCCAGCGTCAGCAGTGTATCTGCCTCAGATGCACGCATCCTGCGGAGTAGCAGTGCCCACCAAGGATCAGGGGACCAACCAGGATTTGGCCATGGTGGCCGTAGTCGCAGGAGGGTGTGAGCTACCTATTCTGTGTTTTGACTGAGGCACATGATGTTAATGTGTCAGACATTACATTTTGCTTTTTTCGTGCAGTTGAGATGTCAAAATTTAATCATTATATTCCTGACATTAAGGGGATTATTTGTTGTACTACACAAACTGGCTATGTGTGTCTTACATTTGTGAGTGTTGTCACGGTTGCCACGCACCTGCCAAAGTAGTGAGTTGCAATGTGGTCTCGTCTCTGTCTGCCCTCCATTGCGATGCTACCATCCCCAGGCTGTTGGTGTGGTAGCTCTTGCTCCTCATCCTCCGAATCTGTGTCGTCGAGGGAGAGATATAACCCACATCTGGTGGCAATGTTGTGGAGGATGGCACATGTTGCAACAATCTTGCATGCAGTTTCGGGGGCATACTGGAGTGCCCCTCCACTTTTGTGCAGGCATCGGAAACGTGACTTCAACAAGCCGAAGGTCCTCTCAATGACAACTCTGGTCCGCCGATGTCCTATGTTGTATCACCTTGCATTCTGATTGCCAGGTGTTAGGTATGGGGTGAGTATCCATGGTCTCAGAGCATATGCACTGTCATCTGTGTGACAGAAGAGCCACAATTAGCAGGGCATCACAGGGTTACGCAGTGACATGTATTTAAGGCATCAGAGTGTACTAGACAGTACCTAGTAAATGTCCTTCGCCACACTCCCCACATTCTAGGCGTTGGTGTATCCCACTGTGTCTGAATATGTATGCATCTTGTGTACTCCCTGGATATTTTGCCACTGTGTCAGTGATGACATTATGGGCATCACATACCCACCTGGATGTTTAGTGAGTGGGTATATTTCCTATTGCGGAACACATATTCCAGATTTGCTGGTGGGAAAATTGGTATATGTGTCCCGTCCACACACCCTATTACATGGGGGAAGTTGGCAATTCTGTAGAAGTCCAACTTGGTGCTGTTAATTTCCGCCTCATTCCTGGGAAGGTATATATATCTGGACATGTGTGCGAGTATGGCACCTAGGACCAGTCTAAAAAATCGTGAGAGGGCACTTTGGGACACCCCATCTGCAACAGCAATCACCCCCTGATAGCCACCCGAGGCCAAGAGGTGCAGTGAGCAGAGCACTTGCACATGTGTGGGGATGGAGCAGCTGCGCATTGTCTGGCGTTCAAGATGAGGTTTCAGCAGTTCAATGATCTCTAGGATAACTGCGCTGCTCAGTCTGTATTTATCATAAATCTCGTCCTCACTTTGTTGAAATAGTGTCTGCCTGGTGTGGTATATCCTCTCCTGTCTCTCCGTCCTCCTCCTCTGCTGGGCAGCCTGGACTCTCTTCCTCCATGCTATCACATATAGTGCAGCCATTTTGGGAAACCCAGATGCCTTCTGGGTCTCCTTTTAAACTCTGGTTCTGGTTACCACCTGTGTAGAAGCAGTGCTAATCTGGGTGTGCAAAACGGGCTTTTTGCGACTAGTCGCAATTTGCGACTGCCTTGTGCATTCGGTTTGCGACTCGCAATTTGCGACTTCTTAATTGCGAGTCGTAATTTCAAGTCGCAATTTTTGTGAGTCGGTAATGGGTCGCATCTCTATTTGGAACTCCGAAATGGCACTTGAACATACCATTTCGATTTTTGCGAGGTCGCAATTAGTGCTGGGACCGATTTGCGACTTGCAAATCTTTCGTACATCTGGCCCCAACTCTCTTGTTTGTGCCATAATTAGAATGTTGTCTGGATAAATAATTAGACGTACGTCTCTTTCTCGAAGAAACTGCACGACAGGACTTAGCAACCTGGTGAAGCACCAAGGGGCTGAAGACAGACCGAATAGAAGGACTGCGAACTCGAACCACAGGTTTCACCAACAAAATTGCAGGAATCTGTGATGTGGCGTGTAAACTGGTACTGTCAAATAAGCGTCTTTGAGATCCAGACAAACAAGCCAATCCCCCTCTAGCAACAGATCTCTTAAAAGAGGAATACCTTCCACCTTGAAATGGCGATAGATTATGAAGGAATTTATTTCTCTTAAATTGAGAACCAATCAATACCCTCCTCCTTTCTTTTGCATGAGAAAGATCGTGCTGACAAAACCTGAAGGATGCAAATCTGTGGGTATTATTGCTCCCACAACCACCACGATGTCTATGAAATTGCCCTCAGCTTGGTAAAAACGTAGCGCAGAAGGAATGACTGTCTGCCTGGGAGGGGAATAAAACTCCAACTTGGAACCCATCACAGTTTGAAGAATCCAGGAATCCTGAGTTATCTGTATCCAAGCCTGCAAATGCTCCCTTAATCTGCCCCTCCCAAATAGACTTTGGAAAAGAGAATTATTCTCACTTGTTGCTGCCAATTCTGGATTGATGAAATTTCCTGTTTCCACCCAAATGGTACAACCTCGACCTCTCCTGCGGGAGGGGTAGAATCCGGAAGAGGCTTGGTAGGAAGCACGGCCTCTGTGCGAATAAGTGGAGGAGGCCTGATAAAATCCACAGCCTGGAGCTCGGCCTCTATAGTGTCCGACCCTGAGAAAAAGGCCACCATTGAACATCTTTTTCATGGTGGACTGAGCCTTCTCCAGGGCGGAAAAAGTGGAGACCTATTTCCCATGATCTTTAACAAATTTGTCTCCAAACAAGAGACCATTAGCCAGAGAACCGGGTTCTGAAGAAGCCAATTCCATCAACTTAGAGTCTATCCTTATCAGAAAAGACTTGCGTCGCTCTGTGGACATGGCACAGTTGGCAAACGGCTCATTGTGCCCACTCCAGGACTGCTTCAGGATCCAAAGGCGTATTACTCTCTTTGACCTGTAACGCCAGCTCAAGGATCTTCGTGATAGGTCTGGAAATATCCAAAAGCTTATCCTGACAACCTCTCCAGGCTCGGTCCAGTCCCTTTTTAGGATCTTTTGTGAATTTTTTAAGAAAGGTGGCCATACTAGGGTCTAACTTTGGTGTTTCTGCCACTTTGCCCAACAAGGAAGGACGGGGGCACTCTGAACGCAGAGTGTTGCAAACATCCTTGTCAAAACTCTCGCACAATCTATCCTGGACATAGTGCGCCACCTCCACAGAGGGCACCCATTAAGTGGATCTCGGCTGGATAATACTCTCCGGATCAAAAAATAGGTTCCTCGGAACCGCTGTTTCGTGAGTTGAATGGTGGGATTTACGTTTCCTCTTACCTGACACCTTGGGTTCATCTTGAGTTTTCATAGAATCAGAGGAATGGGAAGCGGAACACTGAGATTCCTCAGGACACAGCATACCCTGAGAGGACAGATCTCTAGTGAGATCCTATTCATATTCATGGTCTCTGAGGACCGAGGAAGCCATTTGGGATAATATCTCCGCTGAGGATCTAGGTCCTCCAAAAACCCTCTGGGTCTGACTCATATCAGGAATTAAAGTATCAGGCACCCTAGCATCAGAGGGCCTGCCCATCAATTCTCTCTGCCCATAACGCACCAAGGGCTGAGTAAAAGGCTTTTAAAGCCTTAGTAAGAGCTTAATTTACAGATTCCTGCACGTAGTGACCCAGGGCCTGTACCAAACTTTCCTCCATCTGATTATCATATGGCTCTTCGGCTTCTTGCTGATAGAATTTGTCCTCTTCTGCGTAGTAAGCCATCTCTAGAGAGGAAGAGGTAAGAAGGGGTTCAAAAGGGGGGGAATCAGCCCCTGCAGGTAGATAAATGGAAAAACTCCAATAAAAAAATGAGAAAATAACTTTCAAAACACAGCCCAATAAGAAGTGGAGGGAAGCACCTGCATTAAATTCCCTCAGACAAAGCTCTTTATCATTTATGTCGCCTTGTCGGGTGTTCTCAAGGGGATTTCTGTTTAAATCAATTCACACGTGTCTGCTGCCGGTGAGATCTGAAACGTAGAAGGTCCAGATCTCGCCACACATGCGCGCGTTGTGAAAATAAATAGAGGACTAGCACCTCTGGAAGCCAGCGCTCGTACGGCTTGGAGAAGCCGTAAATTGCCTTGCTCGTACACCGGGATGTTCCGCAGGGCGTTCCGATGCTCGGCAAAGGCCTCGACACCTCTGTGCTCGCCGCAAAGTGCAGAACCCTGTTAAGGGAAATACACGGAAAACGACTGAGCACAGCGGGCCTTGCACAACAAAACTTGGAACGAGCCAGTCAAAAGTGCAGTTCAACCCCTGCTCCCGCTCCACGGCCACAATCAGATTAAAAAGAAAACAAATACAATAAGACAGTAATACTGCACACAATGTACTGGGTACTTAACTGAAGGCTGCGAGCAGCAAAGAAAGAGCAAGGACTAAGGATACAAGGACAGTAGACCAGGGATTGGTCGGATTGGACTACTGGGAGTGTTGGGTGATGTAGTTTTTTGGTTATTTAAACGTTTATTGGCTGCTGTGTTCTTTCAGTAAAGAAAGAGAAAACATAATTCGAAGCCTCAGGTCCTGACATACTGTAGAATTCTGGTCAGCAAAGAGACCAAAAACACTGCATATTTGTTTTGAAGACGAACGACCTCTAACAACACTAAAGAGTAGTGCATTTCAATGTTGGTGTATTGCTGTATGTTAGAGAAAGTTTAACAGCAGTCATGAAAATCGGAAAAAGCTTCCAAAGATCCTGATATTTTATGTGAATCTAACTGGAAGCTTCCAGTCGTGCACACATTACACCTCATTTTGTTAATGTGCGTACTTTTCATACTCTTGGCTTACAAAGCACTCTAACATGCACACACCTGAGGTTTTTGCACGAAGAAAATGCATCCTCCGTTGGCAATGACTGGCATTATATGTAACCTTATTAAAACAAATGTCCTAAAACTGACTCATAAAACAAGATCCTCAAAATCAGTTTCAAAGTATATTTGCCATGACCAGCATATAACCGAGCTTGGTATATACTGATAAATATTACATATTCAAAAATGCTTGTATCAGAGGTGTTTAACGCAAACGCTGAGAAATCTTCAGCAAATCCTATTCGATTGAGTCCTGTTACAAAAAACAAAGCGTTGCGCTCGCGGTGAATATTCGATTGATTCTTTGTTTTTGGTTTGTTTTATATAGCGCCAACTTGGCCCAAAGGCACTAGAGTGCTTTACATGAGCATCAGATTAAATTACACATTCATTAGGGCAGGAGAAGAATGGGTGATATGCCCAGAATCACAGGATATAATTGAGCAGAGGCAGGCCTCTCATGCTAAAAGGCCTCATCACCTCATCCTCCTTCTTATAATCTCACATGATTTGGTTGACTTGTGCAACCATAGCCATCTGAAACATATGTAAAGGTGATTCAAGGTCTGTGCTCAACAGCAGCCCCGTTCATGGTTCAACTACTACAAAGTGTGAGTGGTCACTACAGGTCCAACATAAGCCCAATGGGGCTGAGAAGCAGAAATTGTTTTGGGCTGGGATGACATTGACCTTGTCTATCTCTCAGAAACGCTCTGGGCTGATGAAATGGCGAAAATAGCCAAGTCCCCAATAGTGTTGCATAGGCTCTGTGCAGTCATATAGTGATTACCCATCACAAGCTGCTTGTTAGTAATGCAGTCGGGCTGTTCTTGCTTATTGTGGCACACCCAGGACCAATGCACAATTTCACAGCTAATTAAAAACTGCATTCCTGCTTCTACTGAGCCACAATACAAGCGTAAAAGCAACCATCTCGCCACCTATTGAAAGTGCGACCAGGAAGTGGGACCAGGATGTTGCCACAACTCTTTGTATTGTGATGATGAAACCATCAACCTCTCCTGCTCATGCCTTGAAAACATCAGACCACTGCAGGCCCAGATGGGGAGCATGCAGTACTCAGGCACAGGTCTATGGGTAGATGAGGGGTTTGTTTTACATGCTTGTCAATGGAGAAACAGGCCTGACACTTGTGCTTAAAACACTTGGCAATGAGGAAATGGTCATATCTGTGCCGCTTCAGTTACTTGGTGATATGGAAATGGGACTATCAATGCTGCTTTAAATATCTGACATTGGGAAATGTCTTGCCATTGGAGCATTTCATAGTCAGCAGTGTAGAAACGTGGTTCTTATTAGTACTTTCCGTACTATTGAATGTGGAACCAGGTCCGTCCGGTGGTCTTTATATTGTGGGCATTAAGGAAGCAAGACTGCCGGTTGTGTTTACATACAGGCGAAAATGGTAACTGACCTGCCATTAGTGCATTACATACTTACGTGGTCTGGCAATGGTGCTTTACGTACTTGGCAATGTAGACACATGCCTGTCAATGGCCATTCACATACTTGGCAAAGTCGCATAAGTCGCTATAGTGTTGCATTACCAGGAAGGTAAAGCACCGACAGCACATACATTTCAACATTGTGAGTAACCAGAGATCCTAGTTACTCACAATGTTGAAACATATGTGCTGCGGTGCTTTACATTCCTGGTAATGTAGAAGTGGGCTTTACCAATGTTTCTATGGTGCTTTTTCTACTGGGCAATGTGGAAACAAGGTTTTGTAAAGGCAGGGTCCTTTAGTTACTCGGTAATGCGGCAGTGTTTTACATACTGCCAAAAGGGAGATCAGGCATGGTAAAGGTGGTAAGGTTATTACATACTTGGCAATGTGGAAGGTGACTTCGCAATTCTCCTTCTCCATATCTGTACATTAATTTCCTAGCTAAACACATCTTCAGCTCCTACTGCTGTGTACGACACATTGAGCTTTTGTGTGGATGGCAGGCTTGAAGTTTTTAACTCACTATTGCCATAATGGACATTTGCAACTATCAACGCTTTCTGTGATCAGATGCAAAGTTTGAGTTTGGATATGTTTTGCCTGTTTATTGTCAGTTGCAAACTTAGAAAATATATATATATATATTAATAAGAAAAACCAGGGCTCAAACAGCAGCAACTTTCAAGAGCTAAATATTATTAATCTTTCCACCAGAGAAATGTCCCAATCGGAGGAATCTGTCCTAAAAAAGGGGCTACAATTCTGTCCCTCTACAGATTTGGATTTAGTACAAACACGCATAGACTTTTATAAGTATATACGCAAAATCAAACTTGCCAAAACCTTTGCGGAAACTAAAATGAAAGAGAAAAATGATCCACCAACACAGGAGTATGACCTTACTGTGGGAGATAAAGAGACGTTGATGACTCTGGTGAATTTAGATCTGGGAAACAAACCATTGGAAGTTACTGAAATAGTTAAACCCCTTGGGGCGGGCCTGACAGATAAAAGACCACCTTCCAAGTTTTACCCAGCACTACCAGCAGGGAATAAAATAGATTTATTTGCGGAGATGGTCATTCATGATCTTTATAAAAAGAATTGGAATAAGAAAGAGGAGAACTTAACCATACCAGAGAAACAGGCGTTGCACAGACTTCAGATGGAAACAATGGTTGAAATCAAACCTGCGGACAAAGGTGGAAACATTGTAATACAAAATAAACAGGATTATGTGAAAGAAGCGATGCGGCAATTGTCGGATAAAACCTGTTATGCACTTGCTACTGGGAACCCAGTAATAAAACTGAAGGAGGAGATAAATTCGTGTATCTTAAGGTGGGAAGATCAAGGCCTCATTGATCAAGTAGAGGCAAAATATTTGTTAGTGGAACATCCTGTAACTCCAACAATATACTTCCTCCCTAAAATTCATAAAAATTTGCAACATCCACCAGGTAGACCTATAATATCAGCCAAAGCATCTCTATTAGAACCTATGTCAGAATACATAGATTTCTTTCTAGCACCCTTGGCAAGAAATTTGAACTCCTATTTACGTGATACAGGAGACTTACTGTTACAATTGGAAGGGATACCTTGGCAGGACACCTATAAATTAGTAACAATGGATGTAGTTTCGCTGTACACGAACATTGAACATCAAATAGGAATCCAGGCATGCAAATTCTTTCTCAACCAAAGGAATATACGTTTTTATCAACACAATGAGATGCTTTTGGAAATGATTAACATTTGTCTAACAAATAATTATTTTTTGTTTAACCAACAACTGTATCTGCAAATTAAGGGCACGGCAATGGGTTTTTCTTTTTCTCCCAATTTTGCGAATCTGACGATGGGATGGTTTGAACAACGAATAGCTTGGGCAGAAGAAAACGAGATTTACCAACAAAAAGTAGTGATTTGGTTGAGGTTTATTGATGACCTTTTTCTTATCTGGGATGGTACTGAGTCAGAATTTGATGAATACTCTAAGATCTTGAACTCTAATGTAGCCAAACTTAATTTCACCTACGACATCAGTGCAACACGTGTGACATTTCTAGATACAGCAATTTATGTTAAAGAGGGGACAATTCAGACTTCATTGCACAGGAAAATAACAGCTACGAACTCCATATTACATGCTAACAGTTTTCACCCACCACGAACAAAGTGGAACATTCCCTATGGTGAATTTCTACGAATAAAGAAAATCTGCTCAGAGCCGGAAGAGTGTGAGAAGCACTTGAAATTAGCAGAGGAGAGATTCCTGGCAAGACAATATCCGAAAAAGTGTTTAGCTCTGGCACAGAAACGTGTGAAACAATCATCAAGAGAACAACTAATTCATGGAGGAAACCAAGCCATTAAACATGCCAAACAACAACAGCTGAGGTTCATAACAACATACTCACAGAGTGCTACACAAGTTCGTAAAATCTTGGAAAACCATTGGGCAATTTTACAAATGGACCCAATAGTGGGGGAAATCATGGGACAATACCCATTAATGACTTTCAGAAGAACAGCAAACTTAAGGGATAAATTATCGCACAGCCATTTCCAAACTACAAAAGCAAACTGGTTACAGAAAACTGGCTTTTGGAAGTGCAGCAGCTGAAAGGCATGTAAAATTGGGGTGAATAAGAAAGAGTACTCAACAAATACTGGCATGGAGAGAGTGATACGTAAGCACTTGAACTGTAAAAGTCGATTCACAGTATATGTGATTGAATGTCCTTGTGGGTTGAAATATGTTGGCAGTACCATATGTGAGACTAAAAAGCGAATTTTAGAACATATTCGAGCAACTATCAATATAGATAGGAGCTATGCAACAGCGAGACATATGGAACAGAAACATGATAGCAAGTGGGAACTCATGACATTCTATGTAATTGATCAGGTACTAAAATCAGAACGCGGTGGTGACAGAGAAAATAAATTGCGTCAACTAGAATCCAGACATATACTTGATATCCGATCTCTCACCCCGCTAGGTTTAAACCAGGATGAGGAGTTATTTGTACACCTATAAGAGTTGTCATAGCTCATAAGATGTTGCCATTCATTTATTTTATGTTATTTCCACCAATTGATAAGATGCTTTCTTTCCCGTTGTCATTTGTCAGATAGACATACAATTTTGGTGCTATCAATATAAATTGACTGAAGGAATAATACCCAAACATTAATTTTCTTCCATCAGAGGTGCAGGATTTAGCGAGGGCCTTGTTTAAAAGAAACTTTGGGGATTGTGCTATTGTAGGTAACATGCAATACATGAATATGAATCCAATGTGAATATAAATAAAAAACTAATGAGGGCCCCTATATTTTGTTAACACACCTCAGAAATTGTTTTGAAGTCTCCATTAGTCGCTGAAACAAGATTTTATGACATATATTTAAAAATAATTTGATTTAATGAAATGCTATAAACTACATATACCAGAATGCAATGTGGAACTCAGTGAAAAACACCTTGGATTGTAGTCAAAACACTGTTACAATTTGGTAAATATGTATATAGAAAAACGTTTAATTTTTCTTTGTTAAAGTATATATATTTAGTGATGTTATGGAGTAACTCTTGATAAGTGGTGTAACTTGAGTATTTTTTCTGTTACTTTGGAGTACTTTATTTTAAGCGCCGAAATTAGCACACAGGAAACACCTGTGAACAAGGTCTGGTGAGACCGAAACGCGTCAGGGGATTCCTGTTTGTTTGTTTATGATCTCACTAATGTATT
Source organism: Pleurodeles waltl (assembly GCF_031143425.1). NCBI lineage: Eukaryota > Metazoa > Chordata > Amphibia > Caudata > Salamandridae > Pleurodeles > Pleurodeles waltl. The sequence goes on from NC_090437.1 coordinate 266,958,056, forward strand.
AAAAGTTAAGGTATTTTTGGCACAACGACAGAGTGCGGTTTTCTCTTGCTAAAACAGAAAGAGAATCTTGTTTTTTGAAAATATGGTTGTCCTGCCTCAAACCAGCACCACCGGAGAATTAAGTGCGCCGTAACACGCAGATCAGGACATCTTTTCTTTCATATATTAATATATATATATATATATATATATATATATATATATATATATATATATATATATATATATATAGCTTCATCCTCGCATGACTAGTCTCTGGTGCAATATTTTAGCATTAGTTGTTGTGTTTTAGAGTATACTAAAGTAAAACAGTTTCCGAATGCAGAAACAAACAACATCCTCTGAAGAAGTGGACCCTTTTGATATTCTTACATCAGATGTAACCAGAATACGCAAATAAAAGTGGTCGAAAGTGAGAAGTAGTAACAGGCAGGGGCAATGATGCAGCGTACCTCTCTTTCCCTCTCTCTCTCTCTCTGATTCTCTCTTTGGCTTATAAATAAAACAATGTGTTTACATTTTGGGATGTGTGTGTCTTTTAATTTCTATGAGAGTACGAATTTAGCATCTATTGTGGGCACTGTGGTATATAAACCTCTTTCAGGTGTTATTTCTTTTCTGACACATGATTTTGATTGGCAATTTACTGACACAGAAAGACTGATGGGAATTATCTATTGGCACAAAATACACCTGTTAAGTATCTTGGCATTTTTCCCAGAGGGCCATATTTCATCGGATCGGCTTTGCTGCTCCTGTACAACAAATGCTTGATCGCTGTGCATTGTGTTTGTTTGCATTGCACTGTGATCTCCCTAGGGATACAGATCTCAGTAGATGAATATCTGTGCCTCTTATTCGTTCCAATGAATGTGCATTTTTCAAGGCATTCTAAATGTCTCAGTGCAAGAATTTGTAGATATGCATTGGGAGAGATTTGGGATTGTATTAAATACAGTTCATAGTAGAGGTACATCTTGTTATTGGTGGGTGAGGGGCAGTATATCAGGCAATCGGGTAGACAATGCTTTTTCGCGTGGCTTAAATGTGTAGTTGATATTTACAAAGTATTTACCATATTTATACTTTTTTAGCGCCGCATTTGCGCCGCTTTTTGACGCAAAACGGCGAAAATTTACAAAATACAATTGCGTCAAAAAGCGGCGCAAATGTGGCGCTAAAAAAGTATAAATATGGGACCTAGTATATTTTCCATATGTACTGCCTGTTTCGCTCCTATAGAGAAATGTTTTTAAGTGCTGTGGCAGACTCAGAAGTATATATATAGTTCACTAGCTCTCTCTTCTTAAGCTTGACGGCAAAACCTGTTTTTTTTTCTCCAAACATATTTGAAAATAGAAATACATGTTCTAATATGCACGGTGGCCTAGTTGTCCCAAAATGGACTTGTTGGGAGAACCTAGTCAAAACACTTTGGGTGATCACTCCGTGTATAGTACGGCCGTTATAGATAGATTTTTACTAGGCTGCATTTGCTAATTACCCCAGCGGGCCGATTTAAAGTCAGTGGTAATTGAAAATCTTCCAATTTGTGGAGGAGGTGCACAAATGAGAGAAAACATTGGCGGGATTACCTCACCTTGTTAGATAATGCGTCAGAGCCTCGTGAATGTCCAGCGTTGCAATAATAGGTTTCACTGGAAATAAAAGGTGAGGTGCACTTTCAGATCTCTGCAGTCTCTTCAGTACTGGTGTACTGAATGAACAAGTACTGGTACTGAATGAACAAGTCAGGATTGGCGCCCCTAAGGTGGATGGAATTCCAGCGTGGACCCTCTGTCAAAAAATGGTGAGCTTTTGCATTGCCAACCAACCAACTCGAAATCAGCCATTCGGTTAATCATATTTTGCCACTGCGTGTGTTTTAAGTATATGGGGATCCCATGGAGAAATGTAGTTTAATGTCCTAATTCTTTTTTATAGATATTTCAGTTGAAAGGTTCCCAGGTATGCAAACGTTTTTTAGAAAAATCACATGTTCCGATCATCTCGTCAGCTGCGTTTGGTACTGTTAGGATCCCCTATATTTAATAAAGCATATATCACAGATTACTACAATTTCAGTAGTTGTATTATTGTGCAGAGAGCATTTTGTGGCACTGCTGGGCCCAACATTACGACATTATGCCAATCTGAAATAGTCATGTGTGCGTGAATGCTTTTTCGCACGCTACTGCACAGTATTTTGCATGAACCTGCATGTGTTTCCATTAATATATAACATACAGATATGTTTAAATGTATATATTTCTAGTGTATAACAGGACATGGACGAGCTTTTTATCCTACCCCTAGCTAGACGACTTTAGTGTCTAACAGTGTGAATTAATGTTGATTTACCCCCTGCCTCCTCCCCCTACCGCCCAATCCCCCTCAACCCTCCCGGAGCCCCGTCCCCCGCCTCCCATCCAGTCCCGCCAGGCCATGCTCACTTCCCCAACCTCTTCCATGCTGCTAAGGTCCGTGTCAGACAGAACCCCCTGTCATGGGGCCCTTTCAGGCTCAGGCTTCCTCTGCGAGCTGTCACCACCCCCTGCAAGGCTTTCCTCAATACAGACAAGGCTCACACCAGCCCTGGCAGCAGGGAGGAGACAACACGAGAATACATTACACATCCCAGGGCTTTTACTTTCCGTGGCCAATTGTACACTATGTTGTTAAATGGCTTTACTTAAGAGGTCTCTACCGTGACGCTTCAGTACATTCAGGGGCAGAGGGGCAGGAAACATACGCAAATCTCTTCTTTAAGTTTTTCTGAGAGACAATTCACAGAGCACTTCTCTTCCTAAATAGGACGGCTCATGAAAGCTAACCAAGAAATAATATGAGTATGAAACATAAAAAGTAATTTCCATTACATTAATACATTAAACATACACGGAAGGCTAACATTTATAAAACCAGAACTAATAGATTTTGTGAAAATGTGTTAAAAGTGATAATATACAAATCAAGCCAATTAAATATTGCACTCAGCATTTCTTTTTCCTTCTGTCGGTTATGTTTAAATAAGTAAAACACTGTAAATGTTGTCATAAGCAGTGCTTTAAATGGGCAAGTACTGCCTCTCTCCAATTCGAAATGGAGAGTACCAGCACTTCTCACTATTCCTACAATACATTTAATAGGAGAGTACAGGCACTTCTCAACAGCAAACGTACTTTAAATAGTACCTGCACTTCTATATTTCAATTTAAAGTACTGCCCACAAGTGAACTGTTCCTGGGTTCTTTTAAGCAGGTCACAGCCTCTTTCATCGCACACATATTAGCTTTTAAAATATGACGAGGGCAAATTTACCCTACATCAAATTGTATGAAACAATAGGTTTTTTTAAGATACTTGTACTTTACTTTAGTAATCACATATTAACATTTATATGTGCTAAAATACCTTAAGGATTTTGTGAATTGTTCTTTTCAACTATACATTAGCGAGAGTGTCACTAGTTGAAATTACAAAATAACCTAAATTTGCAGTCAGAGAAAGGAACAGTAACACAGGTCTCTATGTAAAAGAATTAACAATAAATTGTCTAAAGAAGTTGCATGTCGTGTTAACGTTTGTAGTTGCTCGCACAGTAAGTGCTCCAAGCGTAAAAAAGAACAGCTTGTAAGTTATTGGTTCTTCTTCCAAGCATTATCAAGTTTATCTGGGGGTTCTGAAGCACTCCTGCGCTCTTACTTCCATCCCCATGGGTGTGTGGAGCAGAGTAGTTTTTTTTTAGCTCATTCTGTGATGGCCGGCCAGTCCCCACACTGATAATAAAGTTGGTGAAACAACCTACATAAGAACCAATGAGGTCTGGGGAGCAATACCCATTGTGGTTTTATGTAATTCACAATGATTGTTTTAAGATGTTTTAATAAAGAAATATTCATTTTATTACTCTAAATCACATACCTTACTATGCAGGTGGAGTAGGAGTTAAACTCGTCAATACATACTTTTTTGAAGTCAATAACAGATGTGAGCAATAGGCGCGTTTGCTGTGTGATTGCATTTGTGTGATAGTGAGAAAGAGTGAGAGTATTATCTGTGCCATGGGTACTCGCAAACGTTTTCCCAGGGGCCAAAGTGATTGGTCGGTGATGTGATCTAAGCGCGCTTTAGTGGTTGCTGGAAGGGGGAGTTGGCAGTAAAGTGGAAGTATGGGTAGCAAATCATAAACATCTAGTGGCTGAATTGCACAATGTGAAACAAGAAAACCTTGGATTAATCCCAGCTTCCTCACTTTGCCAAACTGTGTGATCCTAGAAATTGTTTTGTTACACCTTTCCTCCTTTCTCTGCATTATGTCATACAAGATGACCTCAAAATGCATGGCTTAAGGAAGTGCACTCCACAAAACCCTCTAACGTGTCTGATTTAGTGAACTGTAGCATTGTTCATGTATAGTAGGAACTCATGTCTCCCAAAGAGTGCTCATAACAACTGACTTGTTTCTGAGTTCATTATTGCCTTTGTTGTCTGGTTGGGGGGGAAGAATTAATGTTTCTAAATTCATGTTTGAAAACTATCACTTAAAAAGAAACTTCTCAATGCACTGTTATCCTCTGATATATTAAGGTGAAATGGTCCTGCACTTTTTGAATTTTGAAGAGACTTTATCATATCTTTAAACTTTTGCGGTAAGATGTCTTTAAAAATGGAGGTGTTACTAGAGTAAGGGGGGGACAGGACTCCCCAGTTAATGTTTTCTTTGACTTCAATTAACCTTTACCTAAATGCCTACCTGTTTATATAACATTGTCTTAATGTTAGTGCTGAGTCAAGTGCACAGCAGCCCAGTGCTGCTTTTGACCAGGGGACCGCAGCTACAGTAAATGTCCAGAGGGCTGCGTGCGGCCCATGTGCTGTACTTTGAGTATCGCTGATATATACTGATTGCAGACCAAAGTATTCAATAATATTGCATTATTTATCTCCTTTGGTAATCTGTGCATTTATAAGGGTTTCATTTAATTTCACCAGAGATTAAGACATATGTTTTATGAATATCTTTTGGCTGTACTTGTGTTTTAATTTTTCTGCTCCCTTTGCCTCCCTGCTTTTCTTCACAGAGTTTTGAAAAGTTCAACCCATGAAAGCATAAATCAGATCCCAAGTGACCTATACCAGACTACATTTGTATTTTGGATACTAGTGATAAGACCACAAGGGGCAACCTCCGATACCATAGGTAAACCAGCTCATTTTCCACTTTCTATTCCTATTATTTACAACGTAGAATGGTAAAGCTCTGATGAAGCCCAGGCATAAAGCATCATATCGAGTGAAACTCTTTTCTCATTACATTATAACTGTTTTGTTCATCAGTGTAAAACCATGTAAAAATCAAGTATGTGGATAACCAATTTTGTCAATCATATAAATGTCTTTTTGTTACGTTACAAAATTCTCCGCATTTATAATACTAACTTCTTAATGTTGTGTTCTGCCGGGAAAAGAGGCTAAACCAGCGTTCTGAGTTATATACAAGCACAAACATGATTGTGCTTTTCCAAGCTATTACGGGCACAATCATAGAGGTCTTCTCAAACGTTTGCATTTATCATTATAGTCAACTTAATATTAATATCATCTACAGGGTCACCCTCTGACGACCCGACCCCGGTAATGGAACACCTTAACTTCCAACTCCACACAGATGGAAAAAGCACTGTGAGAGACAACCTTACCTACAGACCACCAGGACCACGCCCAAGCTTCTGCAATGCCATCGCAGAACTCATCGCCCCGCAGTTAATTGACTGAGAGCACTATATATTCCAAGGGGACCTCAACTTCCAACTTGACGACCCCAGTGCTGCCAACTCCACCAACCTCCTGGAAAGTATAAGAAACATCGGCCTCAAGCAGCTCATCGCCGAACATACCAAAATCACAGGACACACGCTGAACTCCATCTTCACCTCTAGCGACAGAGTCAGGTACATCCACACCACACCATTCACCTGGTCTGACCACCACAATGTACACTTCACCATCTTCAGTCCCACATACCCCAGCACCGTGCCCCCCAGATCCACATGAAGAAACTGGAAAAAGCTATCAGAAGGCTAGTGGAGTGACGCCCTCTGCTCTCACCTCCCAGACTCTATGTTTGACCTGGAACAAGCAGCAAAGAGCTTCTCCCAGTGAATCACACAACGCGCCAACACCATCGCCCCCACAAGGGCAGCCAAGGTCAAAGAACAACGCAAAAGAGCAAGCTGTTCGCTGAGGAACTGCACTCCTCCAAATGAAATTGCTGACAACTTGAAAGAAAGTGGTGGATCAGCAAAAAAACAGAAGACCGCACCGCCTTCAGGACCGCCCTGAACCAGTACCACCGCTTCCTGAAAGGTACCATGAAAAACACACCAGCAGTCGGCATTAAAGCCAGCACAAACCACAGCAAATAACTTTTCGCCATTGTGAAGGAGTTCACCAATCCCGCAGCCACCGAGAATGACATCACTCCCTTCCAGGAACTGCGTGACAAACTTGCGGACTTCTCCCACGTCAAGTTCTCGGCTAGCTACGAAAACTTCGAATGGCCAACCCTCTGCTGCAGAAAGCATCAACCAGCTCTAATGCACAAACCCCGAACACCTTCTCACCCACTGGCAACTCCTTACCACGCCAGACACTTTCTTCATCATGAACTCAGTACCCAAAAGAGCATCCACGCACCCTTGCCCCCACCACATCTTCAACCTTGGAAGCAAGACAATTGGCAACAAGCTCAAGAAGCTCCTGAATACCTCCATCATCTCAGCCTCTTCCCGAAGGTCTGGAAAAATGCTGAAGTGAGGCTCCTCCTGAAAAAAACATCCGCCGACCCAGTTGAGTTAAAGAACTACCAGCCCGTCTATCTGGTCCCCTATCCAGCAAAAGTACTCATGAAAATGATCAATCAGCAACTCACTTAACACCTAGCAGACCATAACCTCCTGGACCTCTCCCAATCTGGATGTCAAGCTAACAACAGCACTGAGAAAGCCCTGATTGCAGCCACAGATGACATCAGAGTCCTCCTGGACCGTGAGCAAACAGCAGCCCTTATCCTCTTGGACCTGCCTGCCACGTTTGACACCGTCTCCTACCACATACTGATCAATAGACTCCACCACATTGGGATTCAAGGAAGTGCCCTCAAATGGATCGCCTCGTACCTCACTGACACAACCCAAAGGATCAGACTCCCACCGTTCACCTCATAGCCCAAGAAGATAATTTGTGAGTCCCCCAAGGATCCTCCCTCAGCCCGGCCCTCTTAAATGCCTACATGACCCCCCTGGCCATCACCTTCAGATCACATGGACTCAACATCATCTACTACATTGATGACACACGGCTCATCCTCTCACTGTCAGAAGATCCCTCCACCACAAAAGCTAACTTCCACAGATGCATGATGAATGTAGCGGGCTGGATGAAGAACAATTGTCTCAACTCAACACCGAAAAAATGGAACTCCTCATTCTTGGGAACAACACTTCACCATGGGCTGACACATGGTGACCTGCAGAGCTCAGCACTGCCCCCACTCCAACAGACCACACCAACAACCTCAGCATCATACTGGAAAGCAAACTATCCATGAAGAAACAAGTTGACGCAGTCTCAGCTGTCTGCTTCCACACCCTTCGCATGCTCTACAAGATTTTCAGGTGGCTCCCAGCAGACACCAGAAGGACAGTCATGCAGGCCCTCGTCACCAGCCAACTGGACTATGGAAACACACTCTACATATGAATCACAAGGAGCCTCCATAAGAGACGCCAGAAAATACAAAACTCATCAGCAAGGCTCATACTCCACCTCCCCAGAAGAACCCACATCACACCCCATCTCAAAAAACTACACTTGCTCCTAATTCAGAAGAGCTGTCAATTCAAGATGCTGACCCACACCTACAAGGCCCTGCACCCCAAAGGACCAGCATGCACCAACAAACGCCTGACCTTCTGCCAACTGACCAGACACCTCTGATCAGCTTTCCTCTTCCTCGCAGACACCCCACAGATCTCTCAAGCCAACAATGGAGGATGCTCTTTCTTGCACCTGGCAGCCAAGGTTTGGAACAACCCTCCCCTGCACCTCAGGACCACACCGTCACTCCAGCAATTCAAAAGAGAAATAAAGATCTGGATGTTCGAATAATCATTCCTTTAGCCAGCAGCACACAGCTCCAGTGCCTCGAGACCCTCACAGGCGATTTGCCGTGCTTTATAAATGTTTGATTGATTGATTGATTGACTTAAATTACATTTTATAAACTGACATAGTCCATCAACCATGTATGCTGGTAAAAGGTGGCTGAAGATGAGTTCACAGGGGCGTGGCTAGCTGCCAATGAAGATGGCTGCACACTGAGACAGCTCCCTAGCTGCCACTGTAGTATGCGCCAACATCTGTATAATCACCCGCTTAAAGCCCAACCATTCAACACCCACAAGCGGCCCCCTGCCCATGGCTGTCTAAAGATGGTTCTACAAGTGTTTTTTTTCAGGCCGGGCTGGCCGAGCATGGACGGCCCCCCATTGCAATGCAGAGCATGCAGCATGGCAGATAACAGGGTGGCCGACTGAGGGTAAGGAGGCGGGACGCAGGGCAGCTCCAGCACCTCATCTTACCCTCTGGCACATGAGGCAGGATTGCGGTGAGAGCACTAAGGGGCACAGGCAAGCAGAAAAGCGGGTTGCAGTGCCCTGGAGTGCATGCTCTCCTGCCAGGCAGATGTCTGTGGCCTTGCGTGAAGACACCCAGCTCGGGCATTGAATCTGACCTTGGAAAACGCTGGACAGGTCCGAAGCAGCAAACCTCATAAAAATCGCCCCAGGGACCCAGCCACTCTACAAAAGAGGAAGAGCGATGGTGGGCGAGACTGCTCCCAGCCCTCAACAAAGGATTTTTACTGAGGCCGGCAGCTGCAGGTGAGTCCCTTCTCAACCCAGTCAGAGACAGCCACGAGAGGCCAAGGGTGTGGTAAAGACAGCGGTAGCCCCCTTTTTTCTTTCTCCTCCTCCAGATCTGAAGGGCCAATGGGGCCTACTGGGGTGACATCAACAGTGGGCTCTGCACTCCCCCTATTGTGTACTGTGTGAATAAGGCCCTGGGGGGGGGGGGTCTAACGAACAGAGTGAAACTGGATATTGATCCAACTGAATTCTTCCTTCCTCCCTACGGTCGTGCATGGGGAGCTGGTGCTGGTGGCCCCGAAGAGAAAGCGGGCTCACTCTTGGCCTGGGCACGAGTCAGTACTGGGCACAATACATGAAGTTTGGAACCAGGAGAAAACTGTCCCCGTGAAAGTGTACAGTAATGAACTGTGAATGTTCTACCAGCCACTGGACCAAAGACAGTTCTCTAGTGACCCGCTGCAGAGTGCTTCTCCCCACTTACTTTGAGATAGTCAATGGTGCAAGAAGCTTTGGGCCCTAGTTTTTTTAGACTAGAGACAGAGGGCATGACCTGAACAGGGTGGGAGAGTTGAAACATAGAAGCCCCTACCCAGCAGACTCCTAGGGTTAACATAAACTCTGATGAGCAGCCCGGTGACTGGCCTGTGGTGTGATGCCGTGAAGAAATTGTGAAAGGAGGCACTCCAGCTGGCATGATACAGTTGCTTATTGACAGACCCACCTGACTCATGTATGGCCTGTACTGAAAGCGGGCTAAATACCACAAGGTGAAAACCAGAAACCAAGGCCCTGGACCCAAGCAAGCTAACAGTCTGGACAAGTATACAGTGATAATGGCCACCTCCAGTGAGGAGTCCGGGGGGGCGGAGGGAGGTGCCAGCTAACAAATTAAATCATGGCTGCTTCCCAAGGCCTATGGGGTATGTTCAAGACCAAACTGGATGCTGTCACAGAGGATGTTAATCTTCTAAGAGAAGACTTTTGAAAAATCACGGAGAAAGTCACTGTGGTGGAGTGGCACAACAAAGGGCTACATTCCACTACCAAGAGACGGGAGGAACAAGTCCTGACACTAATGAAAAAGAATGCAGCTATTGCCACTAAGTTGGAAGACGAGGAGTAGAGAGCTAGACAAAACAACATTCCTTCCCATGGCGACCTCCATTTTGAGAACGCAACTATTCAATTTTTCCCAAAATGTCACTCTAGAAGTTCAAAGGCGAAACTTTGAGGAGGTCAAAAAACACTTAGGGCTAAAGAGCTAAAATACATGATGCTATACCCGGCAAGACTGCAGGAAGTCGCAGAGGGCAAGATGTGGTATTTTACCTCCCCAGAAGAGGCGTGGAACTGTATCGAAGGATGGCATTTGGCTGGCTGGAAGGGCACTAAGGGGCAGAGGGGAAGGTGCTGATGCAGTGAACAGGAACAGAGCTGCTGTGCCTCCCTGGAATCACAGTGGAAAAAAGACTCTCCCTCAGATTTGTGAGCAGCTTTCCCAGTGGGTTGTGAGTTACTAATACTGTTTGATGATACTGTACAGGGTCGGATGGGTGATTCCACGGAGACGCTGAGGTATAATGGTAACTGATGGGAAGGTCCACGCCTGGAAGGGTACGGTTTCCTCGGGGAAGCTGAGGGGGTTCTGAGACTAGTGGTGGCTGGGGGGGGGAGGCATTGGGAGGGGAGAGATTGTCATCCAATTAGGGCACACGTTTCTAACTCATTTTCTTGAGGATACCATTATTTGATCAAGAATCCTGATTTAATTTGGTATGGTGGCATTGGCCCACCCACAATAGTTGATGGTTCTTTTGGGGAGACAGGCACTCTGCAAGTTGGGGTGGTGGGTGGTTTTAAACTCACGATGCAGGATAGCGGGGTTAGCTCTTAGGTTGGAGACAACTGATCTTGTTTTTCATTATGTTGATTTGCGTTAACAATTGCTCATAAGCAGAGACACTAGGCACAGAGGGACTACATTGAAGGGAATGGAGGCGAAGCACACAGAAATGGAATCTCCTGAGGGTACTGAGCCCAACACACATGCCCCTGTTATGTCAATAGAAGCATACACATGGTGGGACCTGATAATATGTACATGGAATGGGAATGGTCTGGGAAGTAAGGTGAAGCACACATTAGTTCTCCAGTACCAGAGTTGGCATGCCCCAGACCTAGTGTTACTCCAGGAAACACATCTCCATGGTAATAATTATAAGGACCTAAACAGGTTCGGCTACACTCTCCTGGCTCATGCAGGCTACACAACAGTCTCAAAGGGAACAGCCATCTTCATCAAGAAATCAGTACCCTCTGCACATGGCATGACTCCCTTGGCCGATGTGTGACTCTATGAGGAACCTGGGAGGGTACTATACTCAATATTTGTTCTTTATACATACAACCTAGAGTCCATGCATCGACTCTCCTCAATATTAGTGCACTCATTTCAGAAATGACAACGGGGATCCCTATCCTGGAGAAATACATGAATGCAGTAATTGAGCCTGGGATGGATAAAGTGAGCCAGGCTGCCCCTCATGGTGAAGGTCCACTGCAGTCCATTTTAGAAGCAGTAGGACTGACTGATATTTGGCATGTACTTAACTCACAGCAATGACAGTACACATATTTTTCGGAGTCACACTGTTGTTTCTACTGTATTGATCATATTTTTACTCAACACATCCATGTGGGCAAATTCAGAGCTACAACGCACCAAGCATGAGGGATCTCGATCATTCCTTAGTGGATGTTCTGCTGAGTGGACCGACTCAAGACTTTGTGATGAGCCCCAAAATAGACACATAACATCTACGAGAAAGGAACATCAAAGAAGAACTCAGGGGATACCTATTTTAAAGAAAACAAGGGAACTGTCGACTCAGCTTGTGTCCTTTTTGGAGGCGTTCAAAGCTGTCACAATTGGCCAAGCCTAGGCCCTGGGGGAAAGAAGAAGGAAAACAAACTTGGATGCAAAGACATTGAGCAAGATATCAAATCACTAGAGGCCAGGGCTCAGATGGAAGGAAAGGGAAACCTCTACCATCAGCTACACCTCTGGCAAGATGATCTGGGTGTGCTGGTGGAGGAAAGGGCACATAATTACACACTGGCGACACAGCGCTGACTATATGAGCTGTATGACATATGGGATGAAGCCAACAAGCTGCTGATATGGCTAGATAGGAGAGACAAAGACCGCTCTTGGGTGCTGGAAATCACTGACGGCGACGGTAGTGTTACTGTACCTGACATCTTTGCCACTTTTTACAAAGGTCTATACCCATCTGAGACAACTATGGCTGATGTAGATTGTGCTTATTTCCTGAAAGCAATAGGCTTTCAAACACCCATACATGAGGTGAGAGAGCTTTTGAAGCAAACCTGATGGCAGCTGAGCTTGTTCTTGCAATTTTAGACCGCCAATGAGGGAAATCGATGGGGCCCAACGGTCTACCCATAAAACTTTAGAAGGCAGGGGTCTTCAAACTGGAGGGACAGACCCCTGCTAGGAGAACCTTAGTTGAACCTGGGGGGTGCAGGCTCTGGCCAAAAGACACATTATGCTGATAACAGTGTTTGTTTTAAGCTGAAAATATATTATCTGCACTAAGCCACTCTGTACTAGGCCATCACTAACATCTTTTGTCATTTATATCTGGTTGGGAGTGTGTGTCAAAAGAGAATGGCCTCAAAATCTTACTCAAATTCTCCACAGCCATTTCCAAAATTCACACTGTAGATGCTTATGCATGTTAGTAAGGCCTAGCTAACCAGAATAGTATGTTTGGCAATCACGCATTTGGTTACATTTGTAAAAGGGATAAAAGAACTTAACTGCAATGCATAAATAAGTCTAGACATTTTTAACATTGACAATTTAATAGAATAATTGTGAATAATTCTGGGAGGCCCCAATGATTTGTTTTATACACTCGGGCGTGGCATTAAAAAGTTTGAAGACCACTGGTATAAGGGAATGGCAGATAAAGTTGCCAAACATATGCTAGCCTTGTCCCAAGCAGCACATAATGAGGGACCCTCCCAAAAGATCTCAATATAGCCATTACACACAAGAAAGGTAAACCGCCGACAGACTGTGGCTACTGCAGGCCTATATCCGTACTTAATGTAGAAACTAAAGTACAAGCAATGGCCCGGTGACCTAAATTTTGTGGTTGGGTCAAACTCATATCAAGGCCCGCAGGCGAGGGTGAAGGTGAATGGTGTGATATCTTGCATCTTTACCATGCAGAGGGGTACAAGACAGGGTTGTCCCATCTACTACAATATTTTTGCACTGTGCTTTAACTGCTCATTGCTTGGGCCCAACAAGACACACTCATACAGGGATGGAGTGCCCGTGGAGATTGGTAGGAACATATTTCCCTATATGTCGAAGATGTACTGCTCTATCTTACCTAACCAACCCTCTCCATAGCCAGAGTCTTGCAGGTATTCAATATCTTCGGGAGTCACTCGGGAAACTGCATTAATAGGTTGAAATCCTTAGTTTTTCACCTGTCGGGTGGTGCCCCGAGACACTCACCCTACTTCACTGCATCGGTGATTTTGGAGGGTTTTCAATACCTTGGGATATATATCTCTTATGATCCACAAGAGTTTCATAATAAGAACTTATTCCCACAGCTCGAGAGGCTCTGAGGGGATGTGGCACACTGGAGGAATCTACCACTATCCTTAATGGGCAGAGCGGCACTCTAGAAAAGGATGCCCCTCCCATGCCTTCTCTATTCACTTTCAAATACTCACTTCAAGATTCCAATGGAGTTTTTTCTGGAAAATTGACCACAAGGTCGGCCTTCTGTTGTGGAATGGAAGCAGCTCATGCATTGCACTGTGTAAGCTCCAAAGGGGGTTCTATGATGGTGGACTAGCAGTCTTGGATATCTTTAAATACTACTGGCCATCACAACTAGTGGTAGTAAATGACTGGGGTTTCGCAGACCATGGAGAACCAGCCTACAGAGTGGATACAGAAAGTCTGGGTGGCAGGGGCTACATAATGGTCATCTACCATAAGAAACAAGAACAGGTTATACCGATACACACCCGGACAGTTATAAGGATATGGAAGGAGGCCACTAGCTATTGAGGTCGGAGGGGCAGGCTCACCAATCTGAACCCAAAGTGGGACAGCAGCCTATTGCAGGAGGTTGCTGTCCCACAGTGTGGTCAGATTGGTGGAGGTGGGTAACTTCACTGGCTCCTCGAGATGGGAATTAATAGCCATAGAGCACCTGGGAGACATCTGGAGGGCACAAGCCTTAGTGCAGTTTGAGACCTTTTGCCAAAAATACAAACTGGCAGATTCAGAGAGGTACAGGTATCTACAGCTTGGACATGCCCTTAGGAGACATATAATATAGGTGGAACAATTGCAGGAGGCGACACCACTCAAATACCATTTACTCACAGAGGCTATTGCTAATAAGGCGATTTCTATAATCTATAGAAAGTTATTAATAATTCCTGTGACCCGATGGTGGCGCTGAGAGATGCCTGGGCCTGGGACCTAGGGGACATAGGTGATGATGACTGGATAGAAGCACTTCAGGGCCCGCGGAGATATTGATTTAGACTTTTACAACTGAGGATCCTGCACAGGGCTTACTACTCCACGAGATAAGAAAGACAGACACACCATTATGCCTCCAGGGATGTGGCCAGGAGGGAACTTTCTTCCATATCCTTTGAGAATGCCCAGTGATACAAAATTACTGGTGTGAGGTAACTGGAAGAATGTCCCATGTTCTCTTACAGGAGATTCCCATGGATGTAAAATGGCTCCTTTTGGTAATAATGAGAGAAATGCCCTGGTCAAAATATTAGAAACAATGGGCGGTAACTGCAGTGTGGGTAGCCAAATGCAACACTGCACGGACCTGGGGCACAACAGCACCCCTATAAATTGAAGCCTGGGAGTCAGGCCTACACTGGTGCCAGAGAGCAGAGCAGGTAGTCTATCAGAGCAGGGACTGCCCCAAGAAGTGGAGAAAGTGTGGGGCAACTGGTGTAACTTTCAAGGGTATGGAATGAAAGGGGTGTGACTGTGGAGGGGAGAGTACTCCTGTTGCGTTTTTATTGGTGCTATGTGCTATGAAATGTTGCGGGCCGTAAAACTGCCATTCCATGTAGATGCCCATCCTCAGCTACTATTCTTATCTGCCTTCATCGTCGTTATTAACAGACAATTGTGTCTATTAATTTCCTGTATCGACTCTGTGATGAGCAATGTCCAAATACAAAGAGTTTCTTTTCTTTTTTTGAAAAAAGAAGAGTTCACAGAGTCCGATTAAACAGTAATGTAAGGGCATAGTGTGTTTTAGGCTTCTAATTGACAGTCGCAGAGTCCAAGCTTGAGAATAAGGGCCATTGCACGAACAACTATTAATCTGAATAGTTGAAGAAATGGTTTTTAGCTGCTTCTGGGATCCAAGAAAAATTCCAGTCCTAAGAACAGAGGAAGAGTTCGACAGAGATGAGCCTTTGAGCCTTGCACGTAAAGTGAGTCTGCGGATGGGCAGTAAATTACAGAGGTAGACTTTAGGTGTTGGGAGAGAAGACATGGGATGAAGTACTTAGTCATGTAGCTGATCAGACATGTAAAGTATTCATACACGAGTCAGATGTAGATAAAATTCACCTTTTCATTTATTGGTGGCCACTTGTAGTGGTCATAACCTCTTAAACTACAATAGTTGTGGGAGTTCACTTTTAGGGAAATGCTTGATCAGCTCAAACTTTTGATTAACATGTTTTGGTCTAGCTGGAAGAACATTTAGAAAGCAAGTGGTCACTTTAGTGAGTGAAAACGTAACTAAAAGTAAGTCCATCCCCGAGTGTTACTGGACAAAAAGGAAAATGTCAGCATATCCTCTCTGCTTCACTAGAGAGCTTGTTGGCATAGCACACTGACACGAGGTCTTACCGACTGATGCAGAGCTCTGTAAAAACACAACCATAACCTTCTCCTTGCCTGCTGCACTGACAGTGGTTAATTTGTGGAGGTGGGTGAGGACACCTATTTTAAGGTACTAACAATATCTTTTGGATGTAGTGCATGTTATTTGAAGGAACATTTTTTGCTAACTTATGCGAGGATCAAAGGCTAAAGCAGCCTTGATAGGATTCAATCTCATTACCTGGAGGTCATCACACAGTCCAGCAGCAAGCATCCAACATGCTAAGCCATGCTACCAGCCACTCTAGTACAGTGATGGGAAAGGCATGGGGTGGTACATGCCTACTATATGGAATGGAGGCTTCCTGCATAATAGTGATCTCGAAGATAGTGGCAAGCTGAGAGATGTGTGAATGTGTGATGCGTCATCACACAACCATCTTGCAGGTTTCATAGGACATGCACTGGTTAATTTTTGCTGTTGACCAGCAGGAATTCAGTGCAGCTGTACTTCACTTTTTGGGGGTTAAAGTACCCAAGATTTGACTGCACGAAAGAAAATCAATGGGTGCTCCTGATGATCAGATTGGCATTGCACAGAAAGTTAAGAAGCGCACCATGTTGATATGGTGTGTTTGTATAAACAAATGAAGTATCTCTGATTGCATTATTAAAATGTATTACCATCATTGCTGTAATTGGAAATGCTATTTCCTTGGAACCTTTTCTTACTGAGCGTGATACTGTGAGATTACTTTAAGGAGTTGTGCACGTACATGCAGTTATCTTTCATATCTGCAATGCTCATGTGCTGAATTAGAGTGATAATAGTGTAGTTTTTTCTGGCCTAAAAGCCAGTTTACTACAACAAACAGCAGAGTTATAGAAGAAAAGCTTGAATTAATCTCAACCGATGGTGAGCACTGGGGCCGCATTTCAGTCCGTCATTTTTCACTCACTTTGCTAGTCTAAACAGAAACCTAGCATATGCAAATATGCCCTATTCCTTCTCCAAACAATCTAACACAAACTGCCAGGCCAGGCCCACCATAGGAAGGAACACATGCAACCTCATACTTATTTCCCCCTACTTAGGTCAGTCAGTCAGTCAAATTCTTTTATTCGGCAAATTACCATAAAATCACAAATCCGTTAAATACATGTTAAAATTTTAAACATTTTAAACATTTCCCAAAACATCGGGTTAAAATATCATCCATCACAACTTATTTCCTAAATGTTGAAATAACACTAGAAGACATTTTAAGATCATGCCCTATGTCTAAATCAAGATATACACCTACATCAGCAGCTTCATATTGTTTTCTAATAGCAATAGCAGATCTAATAAAGTTTAAGATAGAATGACAAATTTGAATCGTTGGTAGTTTTAGAACAATACTCATTGCATCCTTATAGTGTCTGGCTTTTGTCTTGCGTAATAGAGGCAATATAAAAGCATGTCTTGGGGCAGTATAAAGTGTGCAAAATAAGAGAAAGTGACAAGTGCTCTGCTTGGACCTGGCGTCACAGGGACAAGTGGGTAGATCTTTTTACCAGGTACATTGCTTAGGAAAGGCCATTCTAAAGTGAATTAAATTAACCTGAACAGGGTTAGGAGAGAGCATACTGATGGATTCTGAAACCAGGCTAAATAGAGTTCCATAGTATGCGTGGTGAAAATCTAGATATAAGGTTCAAAAGATTTCAATTTCAACGCTCCATAAAGTCTAAGGCTTAGAGTATTCTCTTTATAGTGCTGTTTCACCACCTCCTTTGCATTTGTAGGCCAAGACTTTGGGACTGTAAACATATTTCAATCCCCAGATTTTGAAAAGATGGTTTCAGTTATGAAAGCCAAGGGATTCTATTCATATTGGCCAATTGTAGACAGTCAATCATGCTAACTTGTACCAAACTGACCTCGAGGTTTCTCCAACATCTGACCCACAATAGAAGAGGAGCAATAGCAATCAAGTCCTCCAGGTACTGCAGACCCAGTTCCTCGTGACAGATAATATTTGCTGCGTTCTTAGGTACCAACAGTAATCTATGGGCAAACGTATTCTTAATACGTTGTAGCGAATCTGATTTGCCGTAACCCCACAGTCCCGCCCTGTATATAGCTGCTGATACACATTTGGATTTATAGAGCGTCACCACCTGAGTTATTGACCTGTTACCTAATTTACAAGCGAAGCAAAATATTGCTTCTATATTTCTTATCAGTTGTTGAGTCTTGGCCTTAAGATGGGAAATCCATAGCATAGAGGAGCTTACATGCATACCTAAATAGCAAAAATCGTTTACCTTGTTAATAGTGTTTCGTCCCATAATAAATTGTTTAGACTTTGTATTTCAGGGGCCACATGTCATTACATAGAACTTTGTAAAATTTACTTTCAGATCAAGGTTCTGCATAAAAAAAAGAAAAAGGTCTAGCAGATCTTGGAGGCCATTAGCAGTACGAGCAATTAAAGCAGCATCGTCTGCATACAGTAAGACTGGAAGCTGTCTCTGCCCCACCCTTGGAAATTCCTTCCCGTGCTTTAGAAGGAAGTTATGTAACCCATTTCTGTATATTAAAATTAAAACTGGAGCTAAGATGCAACCCTGTCGTACTCCACGCCTTGATGGGATAGGGGGTGTTCTTTCACCTTATAAGCCGTACTGCACTGAGACCATCAGGTCTGTGTGTCGACGTTTTATTAACACCAACAGGTTTAAGTAATACCCATAGTTTCTATGATTTTCCAAAGCTTCTCTCTATTTACCAGGTGGAAGGCACCCGAGAAGTCAATAAATGCCATGTGAATGGCTCCTTTTTTGCTGTTACTTAGGGCCAGATGTGGCAAAAAATTGCGAGTCGCAGAAGGCCCGAGTCGCAATTTGCGACCCCGCAAAATCGGAAATGGGATGCAAAAACCCCATTTCCGAATCGCAAATTGCGACGTGAGCCATTACCGACTCGCAAATTCTGCGACCCCATTGTGTGACACGCAAATAGGGAGACGCAATTTGCGAGTTGCAAACCATATGAAAAAGCCACTCGCAAATTGCAACTAGTCGCAAAAAGCCCATTTTGCACACCCAAATTACCACTAACTCAGAGCAGGTGGTAACCATAACCAAAGTATAAAAGGAGGCCCAGAAGGCCTCTGGGTTACACAAGATGGCTGAAATATATGTGATAGCAAGGAGGAGGAGAGTCCACGCCGCCCAGCAGAGGAGGAGGAGGAGCCAGAGACAGGAGAGGATATACAGAACCAGGCAGACACTTTTCCAACAAACTGAGGAGGAGATTTACGATAAATACAGACTCAGCAGTGCAGCAATATTATAATTAATAGATAAAGAATTAAATGAGAATCAGCTAAGCTGATAAGAATAAAATCGATGAAGCTCCCTTTGGAATTCCCTGTAAATGTCAGAATTTTCTGAATATTTTTAGGTACTTTCTCCCTTGCAAACATGAGGTCATATTTACTTATAAAGATATTTAAAGCATCCCCTTTGTCTGTTTAATTAAAATGGAGTGTCTTCTCTCTTCCCTCAATCAGAAAACTACATGCATGAGAGCCTTCCGATTGACATAGAGGTATATTGAAATCTCTTGCTCAGAGCATGGTTAGCTCTTTATCCTGAAGTCGAGTAGATGAGTTGAGGAAATCCATTACATCCTCAAGGCGTTTCCTCAAAAGGCCATACAGTATATTATTGTAAACATTTACTAAGAAAATACCCTTTCTCCCCTCAATCGATAATAGGACGATCATAAAGTAAAGCGAGGACCAAATTAGGGATGCCTCCATTTTTGGTAGATTTAACGAAACAAGAACTGAGAGACCCCCTCTTGCCCTTCCTGTTACAGATGAAATTGCATGTTGGTGTAAAGTTAGGAAACCATCCAGAAAAAAAGGATCTGTCGATCAAGTCTCCTGTAAGCAAATTATATCTTACATAGATGCAAAATTTAGCCAGTCTGGGTTTTTTATTTTTGACCGGAGTCCCGCTATGTTCCAGCTAATCAGTGTTAGAGATTTATGTCCTAATCCTGCATCTGGGTCTTTCGTAATGGTAGTAGAAACCAAATCCCAAGGGGGGGGGGGGCTTGACGGGTCCACCTCTCCCTCTAATGGAGATACGTCTTGGCCTTCTCCTCCTCTTAACCCCTCCAAGTCGACCTTTCCATACATAATTGAATCCACGAGTCAGTCATTTTTATGTAGGGAGTTCAGAGCCTGATAATGATTAGCAATGGGAGCGTTTATCTGGGCCTGTAAAACTGCCAACCCTGGATTTTGGTTTTGGGATACTGCAAGTGAGTCTGAAAATAAAATGGAGGGATGGCTTAATGGGTACACATGAATCCCTTCTTTTGCCCTTGTATAGGAGTCCAAATCTGACAACAAGCGTTTGACCAGACGAGGGTTTTTAAAATTTATCACAACGCGATCTCCCTCACATGTTTTCTTGATGGACCAACCCATTTTACTCTGCGTGCTAAAAGGATCTTATTATTTAAGTCCTCTCGATATCTTGTTTTTGTCCCCAACCAATGGGTGGACTTTCTCATCAGGGCTTGTGTATCTTCATTGTTAGATCCATTCAAAGGAGGCACATTTTCTAGCACCAGGACATATGACGTGCATTCAGGGGGTAAATGCAGTGTCTCTTCCAAGTTATTAGTGGAGTTAGTGTAAGGGAGGTTTGAACACCCAGGATGAGTCCCCTTTTGATTTCCCAAATTTGGCTTGTGCTCTATATATGAATCTGTAGGTTGAGCTAAGGGTTGAGTTAAGGGTGGACCAATTTCATTCAAGTCTGGGTTACGTAGAGCATTTCAATCCTTTAATGCAGACTCCTGTCTATGGGTTTTCCCTGGCGCAGATAACTCTGAGTTGGTTATCTGAAATAGCGCGCTAGTCACATTAGTTTGGAAATGATCCAATCTCTTAGTTATCAATTTGATAAGTTTCTCCTCCAAGGCTACAGAAAATGGTTTTAATATAGAATCAATTAAAAAAGTAGAATAATTTAAAATGACTTGTGTCCTGCAAGGGAGGATGTAAGGAGTGCGTGCTTTTTCCAATCTCGGACGGGTCAGAGTCCAAGGTCTTTTGCAACGTCTGTTCTATTTGTGTAGGCTTTACGAGTACAATAGGCTCCAGGGGGGGCCTCTGCGAGAGTTTCTGCACGGCCCTGAACTTAACCTCCACTTGCTCTCATTCAGTCTCTCTAGATCCCATAAGGGAGGATGTAGGAGGCTGGACTGGCTTGTAGTGAGTACCAAGGGGTACTTGCACCTTGCACCAGGCCCAGTTATCCCTTATTAGTGTATAGGGTGTCTAGCAGCTTAGGCTGATAGATAATGGTAGCTTAGCAGAGCAGCTTAGGCTGAACTAGGAGACGTGTGAAGCTACTACAGTACCACCTAGTGTCATATGCACAATATCATAAGAAAACACAATACACAGTTATACTAAAAATAAAGGTACTTTATTTTTATGACAATATGCCAAAGTATCTTAGAGTGTACCCTCAGTGAGAGGATAGGAAATATACACAAGATATATATACACAATAGCAAAAATATGCAGTATAGTCTTAGAAAACAGTGCAAACAATGTATAGTTACAATAGGATGCAATGGGGAAACATAGGGATAGGGGCAACACACACCATATACTCCAAAAGTGGAATGTGAACCACGAATGGACCCCAAACCTATGTGACCTTGTAGAGGGTCGCTGGGACTATTAGAAAATAGTGAGAGTTAGAAAAATAACCCTCCCCAAGACCCTGAAAAGTGAGTGCAAAGTGCACTAAAGTTCCCCTAAGGACAAAGAAGTCGTGTTAGAGGAATAAGGCAGGAAAGACACAAACCAACAATGCAACAACGCTGGATTTCCAATCTGGGGTACCTGTGGAACAAGGGGACCAAGTCCAAAAGTCACAAGCAAGTCGGAGATGGGCAGATGCCCAGGAAATGCCAGCTGCGGGTGCAAAGAAGCTTCTACTGGACAGAAGAAGCTGCGGTTTCTGCAGGAACGAAAAGGACTAGAGACTTCCCCTTTGGTGGACGGATCCCTCTCGCCGTGGAGAGTCGTGCAGAAGTGTTTTCCCGCCGAATAAACGCCAACAAGCCTTGCTAGCTGCAAATCGTGCGGTTAGCGTTTTTGGATGCTGCTGTGGCCCTGGAGGGACCAGGAGGTCGCAAATTGGACCAGGAGAGAGAAGGGACGTAGAGCAAGACAAGGAGCCCTCTCAGCAGCAGGTAGCACCCGGAGAAGTGCCAGAAACAGGCACTACGAGGATGCATGAAACGGTGCTAACCCGAAGTTACACAAAGGAGTCACACGTCGCCGGAGACCAACTTAGAAAGTCGTGCAATGCAGGTTAGAGTGCCGTGGACCCAGGCTTGGCTGTGCACGAAGGATTTCCACCGGAAGTGCACAGGGGCCGGAGTAGCTGCAAAAGTCACGGTTCCCAGCAATGCAGCCCAGCGAGGTGAGGCAAGGACTTACCTCCACCAAACTTGGACTGAAGAGTCACTGGACTGTGGGGGTCACTTGGACAGAGTTGCTGGATTCGAGGGACCTCGCTCGTCGTGCTGAGAGGAGACCCAAGGGACCAGTAATGCAGCTTTTTGGTGCCTGCGGTTGCAGGGGGAAGATTCCGTCGACCCACTGGAGATTTCTTCGGAGCTTCTGGTGCAGAGAGGAGGCAGACTACCCCCACAGCATGCACAGACAGGAAAACAGTCGAGAAGGCGGCAGGATCAGCGTTACAGAGTTGCAGTAGTCGTCTTAGCTACTTTGTTGCAGGTTTGCAGGCTTCCAGCGCGGTCAGCAGTCGGTTCCTTATCAGAAGGTGAAGAGAGAGATGCAGAGGAACTCGGCTGAGCTCTTGCATTCGTTATCTAAAGTTTCCCCAGAGACAGAGACCCTAAATAGCCAGAAAAGAGGGTTTGGCTACCTAGGAGAGAGGATAGGCTACTAACACCTGAAGGAGCCTATCACAAGGAGTCTCTGACGTCACCTGGTGGCACTGGCCACTCAGAGCAGTCCAGTGTGCCAGCAGCACCTCTGTTTCCAAGATGGCAGAGGTCTGGAGCACACTGGAGGAGCTCTGGACACCTCCCAGGGGAGGTGCAGGTCAGGGGAGTGGTCACTGCCCTTTCCTTTGTCCAGTTTCGCGCCAGAGCAGGGGCTAAGGGGTCCCTGAACCGGTGTAGACTGGCTTATGCAGAATTGGGCACATCTGTGCCCAAGAAAGCATTTCCAGAGGCTGGGGGAGGCTACTCCTCCCCTGCCTTCACACCATTTTCCAAAGGGAGAGGGTGTAACACCCTCTCTCAGAGGAAGTCCTTTGTTCTGCCATCCTGGGACAAGCCTGGCTTGACCCCAGGGGGGCAGAAACCTGTCTGAGGGGTTGGCAGCAGCAGCAGCTGCAGTGAAACCCCAGAAAAGGCAGTTTGGCAGTACCAGGGTCTGTGCTACAGACCACTGGGATCATGGAATTGTTCCAACAATGCCAGGATGGCATAGAGGGGGCAATTCCATGATCTTAGACATGTTACATGGCCATATTCGGAGTTACCATTGTGAAGCTACATATAGGTATTGACCTATATGTAGTACACGCGTGTAATGGTGTCCCCGCACTCACAAAGTTCAGGGAATTGGCCCTGAACAATGTGGGGGCACCTTGGCTAGTGCCAGGGTGCCCTCACACTAAGTAACTTTGCACCTAACCTTTACCAGGTAAAGGTTAGACATATAGGTGACTTATAAGTTACTTAAGTGCAGTGTAAAATGGCTGTGAAATAACGTGGACGTTATTTCACTCAGGCTGCAGTGGCAGGCCTGTGTAAGAATTGTCAGAGCTCCCTATGGGTGGCAAAAGAAATGCTGCAGCCCATAGGGATCTCCTGGAACCCCAATACCCTGGGTACCTTAGTAACATATACTAGGGAATTATAAGGGTGTTCCAGTAAGCCAATGTAAATTGGTAAAATTGGTCACTAGCCTGTTAGTGACAATTTGAAAGAAATGAGAGAGCATAACCACTGAGGTTCTGATTAGCAGAACCTCAGTGAGACAGTTAGGCACTACACAGGGAACACATACATATAGGCCACAAACTTATGAGCACTGGGGTCCTGACTAGCAGGGTCCCAGTGACACATAACAAACATACTGAAAACATAGGGTTTTCACTATGAGCACTGGGCCCTGGCTGGCAGGATCCCAGTGAGACACTGAAAACACCCTGACATACACTCACAAACAGGCCAAAAGTGGGGGTAACAAGGCTAGAAAGAGGCTACTTTCTCACACAACCCCCCCCCCCAAACTAAGGACAATAAGGCTAACCTTGGCCAGTTGAGACTTTATTGTCTAAGTGGTGATAAGTAGAGAGTAGCTCTGCAATAGACTGGTTACTCCCTTTATCATCCACTATATGGTTACTTCCCTGTGGGGATGTAAACCACCCTGTTTGAAGTTTTTTAGCTAAGCAACAATGTGAAGATGTATTTTCAGAGTTTCTATCAGTAAGTTTTAGTTTAGAGCAGTGGGAATTGTCCACTGAACCTATTTGTAGTGATGGAAATGCCAGACAGGGATGCTGTCTCAGAAAAGCCATAGCTGGGCAAACACTTTGTCCATATGGCTGGAAGAGAGAACAGGGATGCTGTTTCTCTTGAGTTGGAGCAGGGCAGGGATGCTGTCCTATGAGCTTCACACTAGGGCAGGGATGCTGTCCTGAGTGTTGTGAGGCAGTGCAGGGTTTCTGCACTAAAGTTTCTCTGGGAGGGTTGGAGGGATGCTCCATGTTAACTAAAATGGTGCTCTTTTTGTCACCAATGTTAGTTATCCCACAGAGAGGTACTTCCACCTCAGGGAGTACAGCTATGCCAGCTGATGATTCCCTTGGAACAGGTGCCACCCCAGGAGAGGTTTCTCCCACCACAGGAATGGTATCCTGAATGGTAGGGTGGTTAGGGGATACTGTGATACCCTTTTTACCTGTTGATGGAGAGGGATCCTGAGTTTTCAGGCCTTGTCTCCTTTGCTTTTTCATTTCAGTAGAAATGAGAGGGAACAATTCCTCAGGGATGCCCAGCATGGCTGCATGGGCATAAAACTCTACATCAGCCCAACCTGAGGCCTCTAGGTCATTACCTAAGAGACAGTCTACAGGTAAGCTAGGTGATACCACCACCTGCTTAGGGCCAGTAACTCCACCCCAACTAAACTGAATAATAGCTAAGGGAAGAAACTTAGTGGAGTTATGGACATCAATAATCTTATACTGTTGTCCAATGATGTGTTGTTCAGGATGCACTAGGTTTTCAGTCACCAAAGTGATACTGGCACCTGTGTCCCTGTAGGCCAAGGCCTCAACACCATTTATTGAAACTGTCTGCCTGTACTTATCCATTGTAAGGGGACAAGCAGCCAGTGTGGCAAGGCCAATGCCACTAGGTGTGACAGAAACTGTCTTGGGACTGACTACCCCAGTTTCTACTATGGACCCATAAGTGAACCCAACTACACCCTTAACTTGACTGCTGCCAGCAGTCCCACCACTAGTACCACTACTGCTAGGGGCACTAGAGCTTGATGTATTAGTGGTGGTAGGCTCAGGGGGTTTACCTGGACAGGACTTATCCCCTGGCCTATGGCCTCTGTTTTTACACACAAAGCACCAAGGCTTTTTAAATTGTGTAGGTTGAGAAGAAGAGGAAGAATTTGTTTTATCCCCACCCCCTGAAGAGTGTTTAAGATGTGAAGTGGAATCTTTGGTTTTACCCTTATCCCCATGCTTATCCTGAGATTTTTCACCATCTTTCTTCTTATTGTTCTCTTTGTCACCCCCTGTATGAACTTTTCTGTTCACCCTTGTTCTGACCCATTTGTCTGCCTTCTTTCCCAATTCTTGGGGAGAGGTCAGATCAGAGTCCACCAAGTACTGGTGCAACAAATCAGACACACAATTATTAAGAATATGCTCTCTCAGGATTAAGTTATACAGGCTGTCATAATCAGTAACTTTACTGCCATGTAACCACCCCTCCAAGGCCTTCACTGAATGGTCAATGAAATCAACCCAGTCTTGTGACGACTCCTTTTTGGTCTTTCTGAACTTTATCCTGTATTGTTCAGTGGTTAAGCCATAACCGTCCAGGAGTGCATTCTTAAGAACTGTAAAATTATTGGCATCACTTTCTTTCACAGTAAGGAGCCTATCCCTACCTTTTCCACTAAATGATAGCCATAGGATAGCAGCCCACTGCCTTTGAGGGACATCCTGTACAACACAGGCCCTCTCAAGTGCAGCAAACCACTTGTTAATGTCATCCCCCTCCTTATAAGGGGGAACTATCTTATGCAGATTCCTGGAATCATGCTCTTTTGCAGGATGACTATGGGGAATACTGCTGCTGCCACCATGGGTTTCTAAACCCAACTTCTGTCTTTCCTTCTCTAGTTCAAAAGACTGTCTATCCAAATCCAGCTGTTGCTTTTTAAGCTTCAGTCTTGTTTGTTCCACCCTCAACTTATTGAGTTCCCTCTCTAACATTCTGTCATCAGGGTTGGTGGGAGGGACATTCCTAGATACAGAGGTATGATGGGAATGAACAGAAGGAGACCTGTCCCTTACAGAAGCCACCCTAACAGCTTGGCTAACAGAAACATCACTACCAGTATGGTGAGAATAAATGCTTTTGCTATGATGTGAGACAACACTATTTGTATGGTGTGGCTCATCATCATTACCAACTATGCTAGACTGTCTAGTAATGGGCAGGCTAGGAAGTTTCTTTCCTGAATCTTTTCCTGGGGGAGACCCTGAATCAGATTGGGAACCATTAGGTACTTTTTCAACAGATGGGGCACTTATAGCCTTATCTTGTTCTCTAAGCATGTTAATTAACAATTCCAAGGAAGGATTCTTCCCTACACTCAAACCTCTCTCTATGCAGAGACTCCTTGCTCCTTTCCAGCTAAGGTGATCATATGAAAGTTTGGACAGATCAGCATTTTGGCCTGTGCCAGACATTTTTAGAGAGAGTTAAAGTGATAGAAAAAGAGAAAAAAGTTTTCAGAACTTTTTGGAAAGACAGAAAAAAAAACTTTTTAAACTTTTAAGAACTTTTTGAAAGTTTAGAAGTACTTTTCAGCATTTAGAAAACAGTGAAAAGAGGAAATGCAAAACGTTTTAGCTATGTGTACACACACTGAACTTGTTTTGTATATTTTTCTCTTATGAAAAGTACAATGACAAGAGTGGTAAGTAGTCTCAAAGCACTTATCCCACCGCTGCACAACCAATGTAGGAGGCTGGACTGGCTTGTAGTGAGTACCAAGGGGTACTTGCACCTTGCACCAGGCCCAGTTATCCCTTATTAGTGTATAGGGTGTCTAGCAGCTTAGGCTGATAGATAATGGTAGCTTAGCAGAGCAGCTTAGGCTGAACTAGGAGACGTGTGAAGCTACTACAGTACCACCTAGTGTCATATGCACAATATCATAAGAAAACACAATACACAGTTATACTAAAAATAAAGGTACTTTATTTTTATGACAATATGCCAAAGTATCTTAGAGTGTACCCTCAGTGAGAGGATAGGAAATATACACAAGATATATATACACAATAGCAAAAATATGCAGTATAGTCTTAGAAAACAGTGCAAACAATGTATAGTTACAATAGGATGCAATGGGGAAACATAGGGATAGGGGCAACACAAACCATATACTCCAAAAGTGGAATGTGAACCACGAATGGACCCCAAACCTACATGACCTTGTAGAGGGTCGCTGGGACTATTAGAAAATAGTTAGAGTTTGAAAAATAACCCTCCCCAAGACCCTGAAAAGTGAGTGCAAAGTGCACTCAAGTTCCCCTAAGGACAAAGAAGTCGTGTTAGAGGAATAAGGCAGGAAAGACACAAACCAACAATGCAACAATGCTGGATTTCCAATCTGGGGTACCTGTGGAACAAGGGGACCAAGTCCAAAAGTCACAAGCAAGTCGGAGATGGGCAGATGCCCAGGAAATGCCAGCTGCGGGTGCAAAGAAGCTTCTACTGGACAGAAGAAGCTGCGGTTTCTGCAAGAACAAAAAGGGCTAAAGACTTCCCCTTTGGTGGACGGATCCCTCTCGCCGTGGAGAGATGTGCAGAAGGGGTTTCCCGCCGAAAAAACGCCAACAAGCCTTGCTAGCTGCAAATTGTGCAGTTAGCGTTTTTGGACGCTGCTGTGGCCCTGGAGGAACCAGGAGGTCGTAAATTGGACCAGGGGAGAGAGGGGACGCCGAGCAAGACAAGGAGCCCTCTCAGCAGCAGGTAGCACCCGGAGAAGTGCCAGAAACAGGCACTACGAGGATGCGTGAAACGGTGCTCACCCGAAGTTACACAAAGGAGTCCCACGTCGACGGAGACCAACTTAAAAAGTCGTGCAATGCAGGTTAGAGTGCTGTGGACCCAGGCTTGGCTGTGCACGAAGGATTTCCGCCGGAAGTGCACAGGGGCCGGAGTAGCTGCAAAAGTCGTGGTTCCCAGCAATGCAGCCCAGCGAGGTGAGGCAAGGACTTACCTCCACCAAACTTGGACTGAAGAGACACTGGACTGTGGGGGTCACTTGGACGGAGTTGCTGGATTCGAGGGACCTCGCTCGTCGTGCTGAGAGGAGACCCAAGGGACCGGTAATGCAGCTTTTTGGTGCCTGCGGTTGCAGGGGGAAGATTCCGTCGACCCACGGGAGATTTCTTCGGAGCTTCTGGTGCAGAGAGGAGGCAGACTACCCCCACAGCATGCACAGACAGGAAAACAGTCGAGAAGGCGGCAGGATCAGCGTTACAAAGTTGCAGTAGTCGTCTTAGCTACTTTGTTGCAGGTTTGCAGGTTTGCAGGCTTCCAGCGCGGTCAGCAGTCGATTCCTTATCAGAAGGTGAAGAGAGAGATGCAGAGGAACTCGGCTGAGCTCTTGCATTCGTTATCTAAAGTTTCCCCAGAGACAGAGACCCTAAATAGCCAGAAAAGAGGGTTTGGCTACCTAGGAGAGAGGATAGGCTACTAACACCTGAAGGAGCCTATCACAAGGAGTCTCTGACGTCACCTGTTGGCACTGGCCACTCAGAGCAGTCCAGTGTGCCAGCAGCACCTCTGTTTCCAAGATGGCATAGGTCTGGAGCACACTGGAGGAGCTCTGGACACCTCCCAGGGGAGGTGCAGGTCAGGGGAGTGGTCACTCCCCTTTCCTTTGTCCAGTTTCGTGCCAGAGCAGGGGCTAAGGGGTCCCTGAACCGGTGTAGACTGGCTTATGCAGAATTGGGCACATCTGTGCCCAAGAAAGCATTTCCAGAGGCTGGGGGAGGCTACTCCTCCCCTGCCTTCACACCATTTTCCAAAGGGAGAGGGTGTAACACCCTCTCTCACAGGAAGTCCTTTGTTCTGCCATCCTGGGACAAGCCTGGCTTGACCCCAGGGGGGCAGAAACCTGTCTGAGGGGTTGGCAGCAGCAGCAGCTGCAGTGAAACCCCAGAAAAGGCAGTTTGGCAGTACCAGGGTCTGTGCTACAGACCACTGGTATCATGGAATTGTTCCAACAATGCCAGGATGGCATAGAGGGGGCAATTCCATGATCTTAGACATGTTACATGGCCATATTCGGAGTTACCATTGTGAAGCTACATATAGGTATTGACCTATATGTAGTACACGCGTGTAATGGTGTCCCCGCACTCACAAAGTTCAGGGAATTGGCCCTGAACAATGTGGGGGCACCTTGGCTAGTGCCAGGGTGCCCTCACACTAAGTAACTTTGCACCTAACCTTTACCAGGTAAAGGTTAGACATATAGGTGACTTATAAGTTACTTAAGTGCAGTGTAAAATGGCTGTGAAATAACGTGGACGTTATTTCACTCAGGCTGCAGTGGCAGGCCTGTGTAAGAATTGTCAGAGCTCCCTATGGGTGGCAAAAGAAATGCTGCAGCCCATAGGGATCTCCTGGAACCCCAATACCCTGGGTACCTTAGTACCATATACTAGGGAATTATAAGGGTGTTCCAGTAAGCCAATGTAAATTGGTAAAATTGGTCACTAGCCTGTTAGTGACAATTTGAAAGAAATGAGAGAGCATAACCACTGAGTTTCTGATTAGCAGAGCCTCAGTGAGACAGTTAGGCACCACACAGGGAACACATACATATAGGCCACAAACTTATGAGCACTGGGGTCCTGACTAGCAGGGTCCCAGTGACACATAACAAACATACTGAAAACATAGGGTTTTCACTATGAGCACTGGGCCCTGGCTGGCAGGAACCCAGTGAGACAGTGAAAACACCCTGACATACACTCACAAACAGGCCAAAAGTGGGGGTAACAAGGCTAGAAAGAGGCTACTTTCTCACAGAGGATAAATAGCTTGAAACTGACGTTTGGGCGGGAGAACCCGAGCCACTTTTCCTCCTTTGCGCATTATTCTTTCTCTTCCCAATTAGGATAGGTGTTTCACGTACCTCAAGTATTCCGCGCGCAGCAGGGATCACTCAGCCACACAGGGGAAAGAGGGGGAGCCCAACGTCTTCCGGCCGATGACTGGTGAAGAAGGGCCCGGTCTTGGCCCAGTCGTCGCCCAGACGCGTCCCACGCACATCCCTCGCTGCAGGAGTGCAGTGCTGTTATTAACAGGCCAATGCCTGTCTCCTCCTTCTTCTCAGGGCAGCCTGGGGCTTGTGGTCCACCCCGCACGATCTCCACAGAAAGTGCATTCCGCGCTGCAGGAGTGCAGCGCTGATTTTAACAGGCCGGTGCCTGTCTCCTCCTCCTTCTCAGGGCAGCCTGGGGCTTGTAGTCCTCCTCCATAAGATCTCCACAGGAAGCGCGACCTGTGCTGCAGGAGTGCAGCGCTGTTTTCAACAGGCCGATGCCTGTCTCCTTCTCCTTCTCAGGGCAGCCTGGGGTTTGTAGTCCGCCCCCGCAAGAGCTCCACAGAAAGAGCGTCCCCCTCCTTAGGTCTTGTCAGTGAGGAATAACTTAAGACGCTGGCACAATGAGTAAGAGCCTCAAGACAGCATATTTATGGCACTTAAAGCATCTACTGCAACAAACAAGACAGAGATGCAAGCAATGTTTGAAATAATTTCAACCATTGGTCATCCCTCCAGTCCACAATCTACTCCATCGTTTTTCACCCATTATGGCACTCTAGACAGAGCCCTATAATGTGTAAATCAGTCTTTGACCTGCTCCAATAGGAACAATCCAGCCTGAACTGCCAGACCAGGACTCCCTAGAAGGGAACTCAGGCAACTCCAGGCTAGGTGTGACCTACTTAGGCCTCTTCACTGAGGTACAGCCTGAAACCTGGGGCACAGGAAGCCCTGAACCTACTTCTGGGCATAATCGCTGAACTGATGGCATCTAGTGCAAGAAACAAATGTTTACACTGATACCTGTATATACAAAAAATGTTTTTCATGAATAGAATGAAGAGTGGCCTAGAAACAGCAGTGTTCATGGCACAGGACAGTAGAGAAACACTGTCCTACAATGTGCAACTTCTTAACAATGGGCAACAGCAAACTATGTTGCTGAGTCCTACCATCATCTTCCTTACAAGCATGTACAAATATAAGTCCTGGATTAGATTTTTTTTAAAGTGACTGCAGCTACAATATGTTCAGCCTCCTGAACATCCTCTTCACCTTCCCAACATGCTGGAAAATGTAGTTGCAATCAGGTTTAGCCTCTTTAGTCGCGGCTCGTGGAAGGGGCAGGGTGCGGGGGAGGAGGTTGGTTCCAGAGGGAATAAAAAATAAATTTTAAAAATAGCACTTATCTTGCTCACCGCCACCGCACCGCTCCATCCGCTTCTCTTCAGCAGGCACAGGCTCCCAGCCTGCTCTGCGGCTAGTCTTGATGCTGTTCAGAGTAGCGTTAGGATTGACTGGGAGCACCCAGCCAGGGTGCTCCCAGGCAGACTGGGAGCCTGTGCATGCTCTCTCCAGCTCGGCAACTGTGTTGCTGGGCTGAAAAGAGCCTACTGTGAAAGTGTTTTTGGATGGCCCAAGACAGTCGGCCAAAGAAGCATGCGCTCTGAGAGGGAGTGCTGTGCACTCCCCCTCACTTCTCGTCTCCCCGCGACCCTGCCCCTTTACAAGGAAACAATAATAAACACAGTTTATTATTGTTTTCTTGTAAATGTTTTGAAGCTGCCGATGCTGGCGGGAGGGGGGGGAAGGGAGGGTGACGCTCCTCCACCCTAATGGAGGAGCCGCCCCTGAGTCTCATCATTCTTTCAAAACAAAATCATGATTATTTCACAATGTGAAGTGTATGTATTTGCTTCTATTTTTTATGCCTTAAAGCTGTCACAGGTTACAGTGATTTGCGAAACCATTATTTTCACAGATTTAACAAATTGAATTAAATTGTACACTCACACCAAAAGAGCTCTGTTACGTTAAGCAACAATATATAAGGGAATGCGCCCTCTACCCATCCAACCAAAAAATAATTATGTTAAACACTGGTGAGCCTTTTCACAAACTGCATCTCATAGTATGTTTATTAGTACTACAAAAGCACTATTCATATACTACAAAATGCTGATCGCAAACCTACATGTACAAGCCTCCACCTCTTCTTCATTTTCTCTGGAGCGCTCACCCCTTCAACTGCAGATATCATCGCACATGTAAGCTTACATTTTATCTGTAAATGTAGGAGAGGCACAGGAAGTCACTGAAAAATAAGGAATACTTACTACAAAATGTGAAGGGTTTAGGGAGGGCTAACGAAGGGTCTAGACAGGGACAAACACCCACTCACGAAAGAGTAAGCCCACTGCTATTCACAAACTGCCCTTCTAACACTACTACAGCTAGAAAGGTCCCAAAACAGTTATAAATATACTCCAACTCAGACTTGGTGTATGCCCAGCACCACACATGGCCAAGCACAGAAACACTGGAACTGCTTAATGGAGGAAAGGATTCAAAATAAAACCCCATAAAAAAGAATGTTAACATAAATTTACTATTTTTGACTTTTAATATATTTATACCCACACACACACACACATATATTTATTACCTACTGCCGGTTGCCAGTAGATAGTTACAGTTATGGCCATGTTTCCATGAAAAAAGCATTTTTTGACTTGCCTATATCTTTTCCGCCATTTGATGAATCTTCACAAAAGTTTCCAAAAAAAGTGCCCTAGTGATTCTTGTTAAATGCGGACTGTTTTAGGGTGATTCGTTGAGTGGGGGCCAAGAAAAAAGGGTGGGGGGTCACACTTGCATTTCCCATGCTAATTCCCATAGGAGTTTTGAAAACGACTACAGCCCGAACCACTGAATGGAATTACACCAAATTTGGCAGAAAGGTAGGTTTTGAAATGCATATTATGCTTTTGCACATTTGGTGTAAATCTGTTCAGTAGTATTTGCCAAATTAAAGTGAAAATACATTTCTATATCTAGGGCTGCGGCTCCATAGCGATGTTTTCCCAGCAGTCGCGGCGTATTCGTGAATATGCGTGCCAGCAGGAATGCTGGGATTGGCTGGGTGCAACCTGACCAGAAAGTTGCGGCTATCATTGTAGGTAACAGGACAAGGTACCCAGGGTTGAAATATAAAATGAAAAGTGGCATAATGGGTCAAGGTGGTGCTATCCTGACTCCAGAGCTGTGATATAAGGGTCTGTGAGGGTGAAATCATTTCTTAAAAATATTTTTTTCCATGCTATGCGATAGTCACGAATAAGCAGCGATGCGCTCATGATACATTACGGGTAACAATGTGACCAATTTGTGAATATCAGTATAAAAAAAAATCACATTCATTCATACACTAATTCATTCACTCATAGTAGCCCTTTCACACCAACTCACAGACCCACTCAGACACTGACGTACCCACTCACAGACCCACTCTAACACTGATGAACCCACTCACAGACCCACTCAGACCTAGAGGCACCCACTTGCAGACTCACTCAGGCACTCACACACCCACTCACAGACCCACTCAGACCCTCATGCACCCACTCAAAATCCTACTCAGACCCTCACGCAGCCACTCATAGACCCACTCAGACACTCATGCAACCATTCAAAGACCCACTCATACCCTCACACATCCAATCACAGACACATTCAGATACTGATGCACCTACTCACATACCCACTCAGACACTGACACACCCACTGAAAGACCCACTCAGACATCACACATACTCTCACAGAACCACTCAGAGCACTCACGCACCCATTCTCACACCCAGACACTCACACCCAGAGACACCCTCTCACACCTATTCTCACACCCAGAGAGAAACCTTTTGGTTGTGCATGGTGGGGGTTGGGTGGTTATTGGGGGTTGACCACAGGGCCTGGTCAGAGGCCAGGCCTTGCAGCCAAACCCTGCTGTGCACGGCCAAAGACCATGTGCGGCGGGGGTTGTATTAACATATAGTAATTTAAATTACTTTACATTAAAAAACCATAGAAATTCACTGAAAAAAATAAAGGTTGCAGGGACAATACAGATAGGTTCTGAAAATACTCGTACAAAACCATAGAAGTTCAGCAGTTACAGTTCTAGTTATTTCAAGTAACTATAACTCACGGCCTAAGGTAACTGTAACTGGCGCCCTCGTCATGCACTGCTAATTACCCCAGAAATTACATCACTCATGACAACTTCTATTATGTTATTAAAAATATAAATGAAACATTAGCAGTCAAATTATTGAAGAAAAACTGTGCATGGCAGGGGCGTGAGTTATAGTTGTCTTAGGGCACGAGTTATAGTTACTTGAAATAACTCTAACCATAACTCCTGAATTTCTATGGTTTCGTACGAGTAAATTCAGAACCTAACTATAACGTCCCTGTAACCTTTGCTTTTTTTCTGCGAATATATATATATATATATATATCATCCAAAAGGGAATCCTGTGCTCCTTCCAGCGCTCGCCTATCGAGGTTGGTGCTCAGTCAATGGGCACAGGACCCATTTTAAATCCACGCCAAAAACAAATCAAAATCTGGCACTCCTTGCAAAACAATGGCCTTCATTTATTTAAAAAATCCATAAAACATATATATTTAACCCATCTGTGGTGATTTCATTAAAGTTTGATTATTGTGTTGAAAGGGTTACGAAAGTTGAGTAAACTACAGGTTGTGACATTAATAGAGCCCTGTGAAGTATACATGCTAAGAGGGAGGAAGAAGGATATACTACATTGGATATCTGTTTGGCTTGCACAAGTCTATTTTTGTGACTTATCAATGCACTAAATGATTGATTTTGAGGCTTCAGCAGTTACCTGTGATCAAGGCTACGGCCGAAAAGCGGTGGTGAAGCAGTTTCAATAGACCACACTAAGCACTGCACTGAGAACTCTAAGGGGCATATTTATACACTGTTTGCGCCGAATGTGCGTCAAAAATGTTGACCCACATTCAGCACAAACCTTGCCCCATATTTATACTTTAACGCCCGACCCCGCGGACGTCAAAATTCCTCCGTGTGTGTCATTTTTTGGATGCGGGAAACCGCCTTGCGTTAATGGCATGCAAGGTAGGCGTTCCCGCTCAAAAAATAACTTTAAGGCCTGTGCGCCTTATTTATACTCCCGCGCCATTTTGATGCACAGGAGGCGGGCCTTAAAAAACGGCACCCAGCCTGATGTGTGCCGTTTTTTAACGCCTGGGTGAGGGCAGGCGTTAAGAGACCTGTGGGCTCTCTTCCATGGTCTCTGACTTTGGAAGCAGTCCAGAGGTGCCCTTCCCTGCCCCCAGGGTCAAACCCTGCCACCCTCGCCCACCCCTGGAGGACACCCATGGATGGGGGGGACCCATCCCAGGTAAGTACAGGTAAGTATTAATTTATTTTTTAAAAGTGGCATGGGGGGGCTAATTGTGGCCCCCCTACATGCCCCTATGCCCATTGACCATGCCCAGGGGACATAGGTCCCCTGGGCATGACCATTGGGCAAGGGGGCATGACTCCTGTCTTTGCTAAGACAGGAGTCATTTCAATGGGGGTTGTGCGCCCAAAAATGGCGCAAGTCC
Organism: Pleurodeles waltl; assembly: GCF_031143425.1. NCBI lineage: Eukaryota > Metazoa > Chordata > Amphibia > Caudata > Salamandridae > Pleurodeles > Pleurodeles waltl. The sequence continues at coordinate 266,994,031 of NC_090437.1, forward strand.
GGTTTGAGCCATGATTTTTTACTCAAACCTGACTTGCACCATTTTTTGACACACAACCCCTATTTTCCCCTACGCCGGCGCTGCCTGGTTTGAGTCATTTTTTTTTACTCTGACCAGCCCGCAGCACCGGCTAACGTCAATCCTTAAATATGGCGCCCGCATGGCGTGTAGGAATGGCTTTAGCCGGCGGAAAAAATCTTTGACGCAAACCAGCGCCAGCGCTGGTTTGCGTCAAAAGGCATAAATATGGGCCTAAGTTTTTATTGTGAAGTCACGAGGACTGAGGATGTGTTGTTTGATATATATATATACACATATATATTATTTAATGCTAATATCATATATTTTATTAGACATGTTGATATAATTTTTTTAATTGAAAAATTTGTTTTTGTAAAAAAAAAGAAAAATACATTAATGAAAATTAATTCTATAGCAAACGTTTAGTTATTTGTAACACATAATAAATACAAATAAACCTTTTAGTGTAGATGGGTATTTGGGTTTTAAATACATATTACATAAAAATAAATATTCTTACATTATTTGAATATATTTAAATTTATTAATTATTAATATACATTTAAAATAATAGTTCTCTAACATGTTTTTAATTTGTTCTATGTTTAACAAAATATATAAAAATATTCACATCAATATTTAACATTAAAATATTTTTACTTAGGTTTTAAAATTTAGGAAACGTGTGTGCTTTCCCCTTTACTTTACCAAAATGAGATCTCTGGCCCATGGCAGAGACTTCTGCCTTCTTGTGAAAAGTTACTAGTTACTTTGAACTCATAAATTTGGCTCCGCACCTGGTTTCAGGGATGGGGACATGTAAGTCTACACTTTGGAGTAACCACTTGGAAAAGAGTTTCAAGTTTAAAGGTACTCCAAAGTGTAAGAGCAAATTTGCATGTGTGTAAATTTAACTTTGTGTGTTTGCGATTAGAGCCCTGGTAGGAAGTGTGTGATCCATTTCACCAACTGCTTTTTGTATTATGTAAAGTGGTACTACTGAAGTACTATATGGTTAATACAAAATACAATTCACAGACAGGTGAATATCAACCACTTCTATATTTTCTATGTGGAGATCGCTGTACATGTATGTTTATTACTTAATTGTAAATGTGGGAGAGGCCGCAGGAACTGGTGGGAAAATGGGGAATATCCACTACTATGGAAGGCATACAGAGGGGTTTAGGGAGATGTAAGAAGACGTTTAGGGAGGGGAATGCTAACACAAACACCCACCCACAAAAGAGTACCACAATTGCTATTCACAAGCTACACTTCTAAATTTACTACTGCTATAAAAGTGGCAAAACGGTAGTAAGTGTACTTCAGCCAAGTCTTTAAGTAACTCTAGCTCCACACAAGGCCACTTACAGGTACAGTTACACTCTCCCATAGAAAATAATTGAGGCAGGGACTTAATATAACACTCCACAGAAACTGATGAAAAAATCATGAAAATATTTCAACCTTTAAAATATATATTTAGACATACGTAGTTAACCTAAAATATAAAATAAATTAAATTGTTAAACCTTTATCAAAAATCAAAATATGTAAAATGAATTGTACAGACCTTTAATGTTTATTTACTAAATATTGATTAAAAATCAAATTGCTAGGTCAGCTGTTCTATTTTATTTTGTTTAAAAAATAATACTTTAAAAATGAATTAATATACTTTTATTATTTAATTTGAAGAGGTTAGTTCTTTTTTTAGTTAGTTCTAAGGTAAACATAATTATTTTAGTTTATTTTACATTTATATTTTAGAATAAAATAAATGCATGTTTAAAAAAAAACACACTTTAATCATTTGTTCTTTTCTTTCAAATAGGGAGATCTAAACCCCTGTAATAGTAGAAAAGGACCTTTACACTTATAAATCTTGGGGTGGAGACATGTACTTCTACACTGTGGGGTAAATTTACAGTCAGAAATGGTGAATGGTCTATAAATGTATTAAAAAGTGTAAGAGTACATTTATACATATAGATGTGCTCATTCATAAATTTACCTTTATGACTAGGCTCAATACGTTCAACCTTTTGTTTGAACTGGTTGCATAAAGCTCCTGTTCATTTATCCCACTCCTTGAACTCCACCCTAACAGGATCATAAAAGTACAGGACTATTTCAGGAGTGCTCTTCCAAAGCTTGTGCGTTTTAACAAATTTAATAGATCATTGGTCTGCAATTTCAATATTTTACCCATTTTTTGTAATTGTTCTCCGGAGAGAACTCCTGCAAACCTGCTTGAGGAAGGCAGCTCACTTGTTTTTCTCACAGCAAACAACTTCTACATTGACTTGGTATGCAGCAAGCAGCGTCAATGGTGGGAGCATTCTGTACCACAAGTAGAAGTAAATGGTATCAATTGAGGTAATTAAGATGCAGTCTGCTATGAAAACGTTTGGGCAGCTGCACTTATTATTATTTTTCATTTTTTTGTACAAATTAAGCACTGCCAACAACTGGTGTGAGCTTTTAGCCTGTGTAGGCTGGCTCAGGAAGTTAAGCTGCTGCTGGACTGAAAAGGAAGATACATGTAGAAGCAGATAGAAGAAATGAACAAAGGGTAAGAGAGAGAAGAAACATAAGAGGAGAATGAAGAGAGCAGCAGCAAGCAGGACAGAGCAAGAGGTACAGATGAAGATTGTGAAAGAGAGGGAGGTGGAATGTTAGGATAAAAAGACAAGCAGGACCCAGAGGTGTGGATGCTAAAGAAAGGGAGAGGTAGCATGGAGAGAAAGGAGCAAAAGGGAAGGAGTGAGAAAGATATTTTCATATGAAAAAGAGAAAAGGAAAGCAACAGAGGGATTAGGAATACAGGTAAACCTTCATGAGTACATCACAGTCAATATACTAACTAGAATCTGAGTAGAAAGGCCTAAGACTGACTGTTCATTGAGTCTAAACGTCATCACCAGCCTTCAGAGCAGGTTTTATGCACATATGAATGGAGTGTGAGGAGACAGTGTGCAGTGTCAGGATATGGAACTATGGAACGAGAGCCTGGTCCGAGTAGGTAGTGTAAGAAACAGAAGCAGATGTGCAGTGTGAACAGCTGCCACTGGTGGAGAACATGAAAAGCTGGTGCTGTTCGGCAGCATGAGAAGCCACCGACTGGCTTTCATTTATGTGTTAGTGAGTCACGTTTTAAGCTATCCATATAGGTAAAGCATTTTAAAAAACACTAGCCTACTCCCATCCCAGTGATTTCAAGCTAAATTTCAGAAGCATGTTTATGGTTTAGATTACATGTTCACCTCCGATATGGATTAAAATCCCATAATATTCTGAGGTGAAAATAAGGGATAATTTTTAGTTGTGCACAAAATTGAGATGCAAAGCTTAGTAGCTTGTTTACCACCATGAGTGCGCTTTACTTCCCAGTTTCGGGCTAGAAAAATGAGGTAAAACACACAGGAACAGTGTGTCGGCATGCTGTTGTTCTGCTTATGTTTTCCCATGCACTTACAACCATGTATTTTCTGGTGTTAATGGCATTTTTTGCAACCTGTGATGCAGTTTTGACTCTTCACCAGTGTTGTAAATGTGCATTAATACAGAGGTGCTACTGCTAAACTGTAAATGTTGCAAATTGTAACATGCATAATAATTGTGTTACTGCACAGGAACACCTAGGTGAGTGCCTGCAATGTACACCAATGTAAAAGATGTCAAATCTACTCTGAGGATTACTGCAGACATTACATTCGGAAGAACCTGAGCGTCCTTCTGTTTTCACTGCAGTTTGACCAAAGGAAAATCTATATTAGTAAAAGTAAAATCCATTTAAAAAATAAGTCGTTTGAGTGAATTGTAGACCTAACAAAACGCTGCATTTTAAACAAGCGTTATTCCTTTCTAAACTCTGCATGACCTGCATTTGCTTGATGTCTGGTACTTGCTAACGTCAACAAATTCCAAACTACTTTCGCTCAAAAGAAATGTTTCTCTTGTGACTTTTGCATGATTTCTCATGATGCAAACTTCCCAGGCTGATAAAGAAGTTAGATTTTCCTATTTATTAATAACCACTTGACCTGCATTTGAATCTCAAAACTTTCAAAACTAATCTTAAAAGGTGCTTCTTTATTAATAGGCTTCTAGTGTGAAGATGTTTGAGAAAGGAGATTACCTAATGTGATCATACCTAGAATTTACATAAATGTTCTTTGTTTCAGATAGTGACATGTGTCACTGTACTCAAAACTGCTACAAATGTAATGTGTGTTTAAAGCACTCTTTTTAGAACGTCCTACCTTGATGGAAACTGCTCCTGTCTCACAATGTTCTTGATTTCTGATTGCATGTTCCTGCATATTAACTGAAGAATTGTTACTTTCGTATCATTATGCTATGTACAAAAATTGTCCCAGGGAAAGAACAGGATTCAAATGAATCACAATAGATTTAGATTCCCTTCAGAGAGAATCAGACATGTTTTACACAACTCTGTGAAGCCGCATAGCATTCTCTATCTCTTTTGCCTGACAGACTGTTACTTTTCCTCTTGATGAGTTCTGATAGTTTTAGTGGCTAAACAGACTCTCAGATGCTTTTTCCTTTTTGCCTTTTTGCTATTTTATATTTTATCCTCACTGATTCAGATGAATCTTTGTTGCTGAGCCTTGACTGCTCTTCATTAAAAAGCTCCTTAAGAGTTGTTTACTTTAAATGTTTTTCCAATATTACAAAAATATGGAATAGGGATCAGATTTATGGGACATGCCTTTTGCTATGTTTTGTAACTTATGCTTGATTAATATTAATAAAGACAACTATTTGAGAACTAATGATTAATAGTTCTAAAGAAGGCCATCTGGTTCTCCCCCGCACTCCAGGCGCACCTGCAGATAGCTAGAGAAAAGATGGAGGAACAGCAAGTTTCTCTACTGTCTTTCCCCGACAAGGTCATTGAAAAGGTCATCAATGGTCAGCCCCATAAGGACAACCAGGACAACAACGTCCTGCACACCTCCCAATCAGGCTTCAGCAGCAATCACAGCACGTAGACCGCCCTCCTGGCCGCCACAGATGATATCCGCTTGCTCATCGACTGCAGCCATACAGCAGCCCTCATCCTACTGGACCTATCAGCCACCTTCAACGCGGTCTCACACCTCACCCTCTGGACTAGGATCCATGCCGCCGGCATCCACGGAAAAGCCCTACAGTGGCTATGCTCCTTCCTGTCTAGCCAAACACAGAGAGTCAGACTCCTGCCTTATCAATCAATCAATCAGGAATTTGTAAAGCGCCCTACTCACCTGTGAGGGTCTCAAGGCTCTGAGGAGGGGAGGGGGAAAAGGGAGGGGGGTAGGTGCTGCAACTGCTCGAACAGCCAGGTCTTGAGAAGTTTCCTGAAGGTAAGGAGGTCTTTGGTCTGGTGCAGGTGAGTGTTACCTGTCAGAACTTATGGGGATCAGCTGCAGAGTTCCACAGGGCTCCTCCCTGACCCCCACACTCTTCAAGGTCTACATGGCCCCTCTCACATCCATCATCAGGGACCACGGACTAAACTTTGTCTCCTACATCAAAGATACCCAGTTGATCATCTCACTGACCTTAAACCCCACTACCGCCTGGATGAAGGACAACTGCCTCAAGCTCAGCTATGAAAAGAATGAGATCCTCATCCTCGGACCATCCACATCAGCCTGGGATGACTCCTAATGGCCATTGACCTTCGAAACCTCAACAAACCACTCATGAGACCTCGGCGTCATCCTGGACTCATCACTCACCATGACCCGCCAATTCAACTCAATCACATCCTCCTGCTTTCACACACTCCAGCTTCTCCAGAAGATCTACAAATGGAAAATGGATCCCAAAGGACTGCCGCAAAACCGTAACATATGCCCTGGTTACCAGCAGACTCGATTATGGCAGCACCCTCTACGCCGGTATCACCCAGAGGAACCTCAATAAATTACAGCACATCCAAAACACCTCTGACAGACTCTTCCTGGACATTCCCTGCCACAAACATATCTCCAGTCATCTAAGAGACCTCCACTGGCTCCCTATCGAGAACAAAATTAACTTCAAGCTTGTTGCCCACACTTACAAGGCCCTCCATAACCTAGGACCCGCCTACCTCAACCACTGCATCACCTTCTACTCCCTCACCAGAGCTCTGCTCAGCTAGCACTAGCCATCGTACCTCGCATACGGAAGACCTTGGCTGGTGGGAGATCCTTTGCCTACCTCACAGCAAAGAGCTGGAACACCCTGCCCCTGCACCTCAAGCATTCACCATGACTCCCACAATTCAGGAAGGACCTTAAAACCCGGCTCTTCGACTGAAGCTCAGAGGACAAACCCCCTTAGTGTCTTAAGACTCTTACAGGTGAGTAGTTGCACTTTATAAAACCTGATTTGATTTGATTTGCTGTGCCTATCCTCACACAATGCAGTTTCCAACCATCGGTGTGTGCCTGGGGCCAGGCCTGGCCAAGCCAGGATCTTGTGAACAACAGAGACTTTCCTTTGAAGTTTGCCTACTTCAAAGGCAGAAATGAGTATAAATCGTGGACCCAAAACCCCAGACTTTTAGCATACTTCTGGATCAAGAGGAACCTCTGCCAAGGAGAAGAGCTAAAGGGCTGGAGGAGGAGTACTGTATCTTTGCTGTGTGTGCTTTGCTGGGTTGACCTACAGTTGCTGCTTCTGCCGTAAAGAGGACAAAGACTGGCTATTGCTGTGTATCCTACTTGTGAAGTTTCTCCAAAGGCTTGGACTGAGCTTCCCCCTGTTCTGAAGTCTCAGGGCCATTAGATACTTCATCTGCTAGAACCTGGGATCTCTTGCTGAGACCCCTACCCTGCCAAGTTATGCCACGTCCAGTCCCTGGGCCCTTGAAAGGAGAAGCTGAAGTAACCAAGGTGATAATCCACACACCGGACTCAAGCAGCAGAAAAATTGACGCAGTGCCCGCAGCTGAAAAATCAACACATCGCCGATAAAATTGACGCATCACCAACTCAGGGTGGATTAATCGGTGCTGTGCATCCAGATTTTCCATGCATCGTCCCTGGGCATCAAAACTGGAAAAATCACTGCATAGACCCGAGTCTGCTTGTCCGGAGATCGACGCATCTCTTCCCTGCGAGGAAAGAATCGACACATCACTTCCCTAGAGAAGAAAGAATCAACGCACAGCCTCACTTGCGAGTAAGGAATCAACGCATTCATTGCAGGCTCGCCCATGCAACTTTATTTTTGATGCATACCAGGTAATTTGTGCTAAAATTACGCACCCATTGATTTCTATGGATTAAGACTCATTTTACTTTAAAAATGCATATATTTGCTTGTGTATGTTGGATTTTTTGTTGTTCTACTATTGTTTGATTTAGATAAATATTGGCTATTTTTCTAAACTGGTGTGGAGTCCTTTTGTGGTGTTTTCACTGTGTGTGTTGGTACAAATACTTTACAGTTTGTGTTTGAGTTAAGCCTGCCTGCTTGTTCCAAGTTACCAAGAGGGTGAGCAGGGGTTATCTGAGCTATGTATCTCCCTTATCCTGACTAGAGTGAGTGTCCCTGCTTGGACAGAGTGCAAACTGGCTGCCAACCAGAGACCCCATTTCTAATAAAATGCAACTCTTATTATTGGCTTTTGAGAATAAAATTTGATTAATGCAAAGTATATTGAAGTTTGGAATGCAGTTTCTTATTTTCCCACTCATTACAAAGGTTGCCAAATTAAGTGTTCTAAGAGCTGCAGAGGTTTTATAAAATTTAAGACTGCACGCTCCTGCGACACATTAGCATGGTATATCATATTTCTGTTCTCTTTACTTTCAAGGTATAAGTATACAAGCTATGCTTTCCAGTGCTATAGGAACGGTAACTCTGTGGGCTCATGCATCTGTTACATAGATCAGTGGAACTTGTTATTTACATGCTGGAATTTTGCCACACAGTTTCCACATGATTCTAAGCTTTATCAACTCAAATGCCATTGGTCTGGCTGCCAGTGGAATGTGAAATTGTAAGAACTTTGTCAGAGAATAATCGGTTAGCCCTATACAAGTATTTGGCATCCTCATTATACATCATCAAGGAGGTCCGTGCTGATAATAACTTATCAAATGCCTCAAACTTGAGTTGCTGACATTAGTATGCGTACCGCAGGTATCCATTTTAAACAGCAGAGTTATCACAAAATGGTATTTTATTTAGCACTGATACAGTCCAGCACAATATGCTATTCTAACTGCACCATATTTATCGATTTGGAATAAACACATTGGCATTTCTAAGTAAAATGCTGCACATATGGGTAGAAGCTGTACATGGCGTGTACTATGGTTATGGTAGGAAACATATATCGGAGAAGGGAAATAGCTACTCAGACTGGCTTTGAACTCCCTATGTGTGGGGCAGGCATGGATGTGAGGAGGCAGACATTCCAGTGATAGGGGCCTAGCAGACGCACAGTCTGGTATTTCGAGGCCACACACAGGTTTTTCGGCATGACCAGTTATCTAACTAAGTCAATGCACACTAGCTATGGTGAAACTAGTGTTCTTTTAACAATGCATGGTTACTTTGAAGGTAATCAGTAGAGAATAGATAATGGGCTTTTTGACTCAACCACTTAATCAAGCTCTATGTTAAAGACTCAGGCCCTCATTATGACATTATCCGCAAATGCCGCCTACCCCCACGGCGACGGCCACCAACATACCACTGCCATGGCTACCAACTGTCCATGCCATTATGACCGTAGACGGAATACCGCCAGAAGGCTGGCGGAATTCCGTCAACGGTCATGGCGGCGGATGGCGGTAAGGTGGCGCTGCTGCCAGCAGCAGCATAACGCCAGCAAAACACTGCCTACCGTATCATGTTCCATGATATGGCCTGGCAGTGTTTTGCAGGCTAATGCTGCTGCTGGTAGCAGCGCCGTGTCCCGTCTCCTGCCGGAGGACCCCCTGCAAGCAGGAAAGTCGGGTTCTCTGACAGAAGAGGGGGGTGGGGGTGTTGTGTGCATGAGTAGGGGTGTGTGTGAATGTGTGTGAATGTGTGCAAGCATGTGTAATGCATGTGTGCATGAGTGAGTGTGAGTGTACGTGCATGTTGTGAGATTGCATGTGTGCCTAGTTGTATGTTCGTGAGTTTTGCTGTGATTGTGTATTAATATATGAATGTGTGGGTGAATGTGTATATGCGTGTGTGTATGGATGTGTATGTATGTGCGTGTATGTGTGTAAATGTGCAGGGGATTGGGAGAGGGAGGGGGAGGGTGGGGGAGGATTTTGGGAGGGGGGCCGGGGTGACCTCTATCAGTGCAAGGGAAGTAATTCCCTGGCACTGATAGTGCCTACCGCCATGGTTTCAGTGGCAGTGGGCGGGGTCATAATGCCATGGGCAGCCCAGTGTGGCCAAACCGCCAATGTCATAATAGTGGAGGTAGGTACCGCCAGCCTGTTGGTGGTAATGCCTCCACTATTCCACCGACCGCCAGGGTTGTAATGAGGGCCTCAGTCTAATAATTACGTTCATTGTAATATGCTGGCTTAAGCTCCATTTGTCACTCAAAAAATGGTCAATTTATGCAGCTGTCACTGTCCAGATTCCAACATTATCACACCTGCAAACCTTTAAAATATTTTCCCCTTGTTACAGGAGGAGGGGCTTTGGAAGGGGCATGGTTTTGATTCCATCATTGTCCCACCAACCACAGAGAGACCTTGGAGTAATGGAGAGGGGGCCACGACTTAGAGCCCGCTACCACCTGAGCAGATTCACCTACCATTCCAAAAACACTAACAAAGTCTTGTGACATTGCTGTCAAGGTCCAGGAGTGGTTGCACAATCAACAATGGATGTCAGCTAATCAGAGCCTCCAAGCACAAACTGGAACCCTCTCTGTGCAGGGGTTTCCTGCCAGTCTTGGCTCTTCATCAAAAGGCCATGTGAAGAGACCCAATATCGTATTTCACACACATAAGCACTGGAAATAGGAGTGCAGGAGGTGCCACGGCACCTCCAAAATTAACATGCTGGAGTTCAGATGAATGAGCAATAAAGAGGCTTTTACATTTTGCTTCATCTTGTCATATTTGCTGTGCGTTCAAAATCAGTGGTCAAAAGTGAGGCTATGTCTTCTGACAAATACCTGCTTATATTTTTAACTTGGATATGTGGTGTTTACTTTTCTTTGACTGACTGCAAAGTCAGGTGATTTTGTACAGTGAAGTAACTGACAATGTTGCCGGGGTACAAGGAGTGTGAAAGGAAAGGCTGTAGGATGTCATTTTCCCTAATGATCAACAACATTTAAATGCCTCTAAATAACTGTACAAATATTTGATAACATATCAGCAGCTATGAAGGCACAAATGAAGCAGACGTTTTTGTAATTCTGAAGTCTTATAGAAACAAAGACACTTTTCTTGGTGATGTCCAAATGATAAAAGTTAGCTGAAACCCGATTTACACACATTATCATTTGTGCGCGCTAAAGTTTTATCAGTATAACAGCATGTACATGTAAGTTTAGTGCCCATAATGGAAAATATGCTGTATGTAAGTGACTGCGCTACCACACCATGCTTTAGTAATATATTTGTTAAAGTGTGCATTAAAATGCATCATCAGCTACATACTACACTTGCACGACTCTCCTGCTGAATAGACGTTGGTCATTTGCTACACTTGTTCTTTATATGATGCTTAGATTTTTGACAATCCCTTCAAGTTTAGTGATGTAACATCGATGGCAACGCAGCCCTCCCAGAATTGTTCCAGACAAAGGGAGAACGTATAGTGGCTTGGCAGCTTTCTTATCTCGATCATTGTGCCTGGTGGGAGCTCTCTCCATTGTCATCAATTAATATTTAGGCATTTTCTTTCTTTTTATTTATAGAGATCTGTCACCAAAGCGTTTTATGTACTGCCATATTTTTAATTTTAAGGGATGGTTTAATCAGAAAAAACGTGGAAGCATAGTGCAAAAGAGGTAATAGAGGCTTCCGATATTAGAGGAAAGAAATGAAAAGCATTAAAAGAAAAGGTATACGTTGAGGGTAGTTACCCAGAATCGTTTGACAAGAAGAATAGACTGACCAAGGTCAGAAATAAAGGGGGTCATTCTCACCCCGGCGGGCGGCAGTCGCCGCCCGCCTGGCGGGAACCGCCATTTGACCGCTCTGCGGTCAAAAGACCGCTGGCGGCATTCCGACCTTCCCGCTGGGCCAGCGGGCGCTAACAATGTTAGCGCCCGCCGGCCCAGCGGGAAGGGGGCCTGCAACATTGAAGCCGGCTCCGAATGGAGCCGGCGGTGTTGCAGGTGTGCGACGGGTGCAGTTGCACCCGTCGCGCTTTTCACTGTCTGCTAGGCAGACAGTGAAAAGCAGGCTGGGGCCCTGTTAGGGGGCCCCTGCACTGCCCATGCCAGTGGCATGGGCAGTGCAGGGGCCCCCAGGGTCCCCAGGACACCCGTTCCCGCCAGCCTCTTCCTGGCGGTGTAAACCGCCAGAAACAGGCTGGCGGGAAGGGGGTCAGAATACCCTGGGCAGTGCTGCTTGCAGCGCTGCCCTGGCGGATTTGCCCAGCCGGGGGAAATCCGGCGGAAAACCGCCGGACCCGGTTTTCTGACCGCGGCTTTACCGCCGCGGTCAGAATGGGCAGGGAAGCACCGCCAGCCTGTTGGCGGTGCTTCCTCCATTCGCGGCCCTGGCGGTCTTTGACCGCCAGGGTCGGAATGACCCCCAAAGTGTCTTAAAGTTAAGAAGGGAAAGTTAATGCACGACAGGGGCAGAATTTTTTACACTTAAAGGAAAACATGGAGGGGATGAAGGAAAAGAAAGGGAGGTTTAATAATATGGTTCAATGATAAGTGGATGCAGGAATTGCAGATAGGTTGTAAAAGAATATGAAAGTAAGCAGGAAGCTAAAGTTGCAGTAGTAGAATTCCAGAGAGAGAATAAGTTCCTTCAGGTTCAACGGTGCAGTCTACAGTGATGTCAATTACATCAATTGAGAACAAAAAGAAGGACAGTTCTGTGACCTAAGCATATTGGTGGGTGCTGCTCAAAGGAGTGGAGTCCCAAGATAAAGGCAGGCTTCAGAAGTGGCAACCTACGTCTTCGCCTGGACCAGCAAATATGTTTGCAGCAACATTGTTTACCAGTCTTTGTGAAAAGTGGTCCCATTGGGTCAATCTAAAGATGCGCTGCTTTTAATCCCACAGGAGAGCATTGGATTGATGAGAGGTAAGGAGATATGTTATCAAATATTTGTACAGTCATTTATAGGTATTTAAGTGTTGCTGTATGCTATTTTGCAATTTCTCCTTTTATATACGTACTATTTTCGCATGAAAATATGAGAATTGCTTGACCTTGATAGATCCATGGTGCATTTCAATTTTCCAGGTCAAACACAGGAGTTACACCTGAAAAATGTCATAATGAAAGCCTACATCTAAAGAAAATTGTTATGTGATGACGTGCGTAAAGGAAAGTTACTCATGCACCAGTTACTCAGTGGATACATACATTAAGCACACATAAGCTCTGACTCTGAAAAGTGAGCATGTCAAAGGGGGGTGGTAGCCAGGGAGTGGCCAGAAAAAGCAATGTAGATCTGGTTCTTCTCATATGACCTGCCTTGTGGGGATATGCCACTAGATTCAAGCTAGTCTTTCTGGTGAAGGGTGATACCCCAAAACCAGTCCCAGGATGCTTGTTTCTGGTCCAGGGAGGACCTGTCCTGGCAGTTCGGGCTGGACTGTTCCCATGGGGAGCAGGGTCAGAACTGATTTGCATATTGCTAGGTCCAAACTGGAATGGCATGGCAAGCAAAAAAATGATGGTATAAACCTAGATATGTCACTAGGGTGAATGTTTGATTTGTTCAGCATTCCGTCCTTCATCCGTTCTTTTTGCATTTGTCAACTTAAATGGGAAGGGTATGACCAGACGTAGGTCCTGTGCTCGCTATGCCACCAGATTTGGCTGATGAGAGGTGATACCTAAAAACTGGTGCCAGGATGATTGTTTCTGGTCTAGGGAGGGTCTGGCTGTTCAGGCTGGACTATACCCATGAGGAGCAGGGTCAAGACTGATTTGCATAATGCTGGATCCAAACTGGAATGGCATGACGAGCAAAAACCTGATGGATAAAACCCAGATCTTTGTGACTGGGAATGACTGTTTGATTTCTTTCACATTCCATCCATCATCTGTTCTTTTTGCATTTGTCACCCTAAGGGTGAAGGGTATGCCCAGACATGGATCCCATGTTCGCTATGCCACCAGATTCAAGCTAGCCCGCCTGATGAGGGGGATACCCTGAAACCGGTCCCAGGATGCTTGTTTCTGCTCCAGGGAGGACTTAGCCTGGCAGTTCTGGCTGGACTCTTCCCATGGGGAGCAGGGTTAAGACTGATTTGCATGTGGTTGGGTCCAAACTGTAACGGCATGGTGAGCAAAAAAACAGATTAAACCCAGATCTGTTACTGGAGGTGAATGTTTGATTTTTTTCCACATTCCGTCCATCATCTGTTCTTTTTGCTTCTGATGAGTATGCACAGCACACCTGACAGAAAGACAGGCTTATCGACACATGAGATCATCATAGGGGGAGCTACAGGATTGCCAGCAGTACCTGCAAATGTTCTTGTGAACATTAAAGATTACTTGTTTCTGGATTGTTGTAAAGGACTAGCTGATTTGGTTTGTTCTTTGTCTCGCCACGTTGGAGAAGTAATTGCACAACCACAGCAAGAACTTTGTCATGACCTGACTACTGGTGCCTGGGTGTTAGTGAAAAAGCATGTATGAAAAGACATGCTTGGAGCCCACATCAGGTTGTTTTAGTGGCAACAACAGCTGTGAAGTGTGCTGGTCTTCCGAACTGGATTCATGTGAGCCACACAAAGCTCCAAGTCCTCTTGATGAAACAGAGACTGTTCCAAAAGGGTCGCTTACAGTGAGAGAAAGGGTCCAGGTTAGCCAAGCTGTGGAGACAGGACAAGTGGCTAATGTAGAGCAGAAGGGTTGAGACAGAGTCAGGTGACTTCTGCTAGCACAGATCACGTTGAAACCCCAGTCATGCCAGAGAAAATAGTTTTCACCGCAGATCAGTGTCGCAAGAAAAGCCTAGAGTAGGCAAATAAAAGTGCTCCTTCCATAGCTGAAGTAACTGAATAATCAGATCAAAGTGACAATAAAACTGAAGGTCATGTAACAAGGAGGTCAAAGAGAAAAATAGTGCAAAGTCAAGGATACTCTTCTCCACAATTGACTTATTTCACAACTGATGAATGGGGGAGGGTGTTAGTTGCCTTTTCTGTTAACTATTTGTCTACAGCTGAATATTTTGGAACTTGAAATTGCTGTGGAGCTGAAATTTGAAATCTCATTGTTGCTCGATGAACACAGACACTATTTGCTGGAAGTGTTAATCAGTGATTATCAAATGGTCCTTTATTAGTGATATTTGACCTCTTTGTAGGAGCTTTTTGAAGTTTGTAAATAAGAGACTCTTGATGAGCTTTTTGGATTTTTTGTTTTTAAAGAAACTGTTTTTTAATATGCTTTTCTCAAACAAAGAAAAGACTGAAACAGATAGTGACATGATTGATGCTGCTTTTGCAATTCTACTTTTTATTTTTATTTTCAAAGCCAGACAAGCCATGAAATCTGATCGAAGTAAGAGGAGTAAATGCAAGCATGTGTGTGTAACTGTGATCATTTTGATGACTATTGGATTGAGTATGCCTGTTAAGAATGACAATGAGAAAACATCAGTCACAAGTGCCTCGAATTTAGAACATTCTCTCACAGATCAAGGTCCCCTGAATGAAGATGAGGGACTTTTACACACAGATAGTTCTAAGGGAGATTTGGCATCACATGTTAATTACAAATTATCATATAAATACATTGAAACCACAGAAGTCCAAGATTGTTAAGCTTGCACAAAAATCCCTTCATCAGTACAGGAAGGAATCCCTTATCACAGCTTGCCACTAACATATGAAATTTCTTGTAATCTGTTACTAACTCTATTGTACGAGCAGGATTATTTCCAATACTTCTATTAAAACTATGATCTAGTGTTTTCTTTCATGCATATCATGAAGTATCAGAGTAGTATTTTTCAAGTGAAAAAACATTGACATTGTGGGAGGATTCTTTGAGCCTACCATGACTTGCAATTTTGACTTTTCATTTTTATTTGCAAATTAGAAATATATTGTGGTCTGAATTTAGACAAGCCATGAAATCAGATCGAAGTAAGAGGAGTAAATGCAAGCATGTGTGTGTAGGTTTAGCCATAGTGTGTGCGACAGGGATCATTTTGATGACTATTGGATTGAGTTTGCCTGTTAAGAATGACAGTGAGAAAACTTCAGTCACAAGTGCCCCGAATTTAGAAAATTCACTCATAGATCAAGGTACCCTGTATGAAGATGAGAGACTTTTACACACAGATAGTTCCAATGGCGATTTGACATCAAATGTGTATTACAAATTATTATATGAAAACATTGAAACCACAGAATTTTAAGATTGTTAAGTTTGCATAAAAATCCCTTCATCAGTACAGAAAGGAATCACTTATCATCGCTTGCTACTAACATATGGAATTTTTTGTAATCTGTTACTAACTCTATTATATGAGCAGGATTATTTCCAATGCTTCTATGATCTGGTGTTTTCTTTCATGCATATCATGAAGTACCTGAGTAGTATTTCTTAAGTGAAAAAACATTGACATTGTGGGAGGATTCTGTGAGCCTACCTTGACTTTTGGAACAGCATACACCCACAAGATTATTTTGACCTGCATACTTAGTTCAGTAGAAAAAGAGTCCAATAGACAAGTGGATGACAGAAGGAGGGCAATGATAGCCAAAATAGAAAAGCGAGTAGTTTTGCAAAATTGGGAAAAATATGCCACACTGTCAGTGTCTGAGAGTCAAGGATTTTTAGCTTTAGATTGGCAACATGTTGGAAAATTATGTGTATATAGACCAAAGTCAAAGAAAGACACACATTTTGTAGGTACTAGTGAATGTAGACATGTTTTTGTCTTTGTTAAATGGACAGGATCCCGTCATACCAGGTGTTTATTTTATATGTGGGGAAAAAAGCTTATTACTACAAGCTGATGAAATGCTGGTATGGAACATGTTACCTGGAGTAATTTTTCTGAAAATGTATCATGTGGACATCATAAATGATCAAGTCTGGGATGAGAAATCAAACTCCACAGTTAAAAGAGGAGCAAGTGCGTCAGAGATAGTGGGTGATATTTTTTGTGCCATAATTCCATCAGTGGGAGTAACCTTGAATGATCTTAAGTTTAGGAAGTTATCAACCACAATAGATATTCTATCTACCGGCACTGTAGGAGCTATGTTAGTAATGAATACGTAGATGGTTGCTGAGAAATCAATGGTTTTGCCGCATCGTCTTGCGTTAGACATCTTACTCGCAAAGAAGGGCGGAGTCTGTAAGAAACTACATGTGCAACATTGTTGCACTTACATACCTGACAATAGTAAGGAGATAATAAAGTACACTGCAAACATGACTGACTTGAAAAGCAACCAGAAATGTCTGACAGCCACTGGTGCATCGGAAGCTATTGGAAGTGGTTTTTCAGCCACTGGAAAACGGTTAGGGCACATGGTAAAAGGGATAGTAGGAACCATCTTGAAATCAAAGTTTTTTGTGGCTTTGTGTATAATATGAACACTTGGATTTAACAAGCTACACAAGATATTGAAAGAGAAAAGAGCTACGACTAAGTAGATGAAAGTGGAAATAGAAATGGAGAGTAGGAGAAGCATTTATTATTGTAACCTCAAGGGAAGGAAGGATTACAGCAGACCTTACCAGAATAAGTCATCAAAATGGATTGTTCCACTGAAATGAGGATTTGGCCTTTAGGGGATGGCTTATTTCACCATCAAAGAAGTGATTGATAGAGCATACATTTTAGTCCTGCCCTTGTGTCACTAAAGTCATCAAACTGTGACAAGTTTATTTTATGAACGTTATAAAGTGGAAAAACTAATGTAGAAAGCTGCCCTGACATGCATTTTACATGTGCATTTATTTGTATTTCAAAGTTCAATTTAGGTGTCTTTCTAATTTAATCATATGCTAGAACGTTAAAGTTGATGTTAAAATGTAATTTACGCTCTAAATTAAAAGTGCTTATGAATATATTAAATTTCTTGTGATTTTTGAAAGATTAATTACTTAAAAAATATGTGCAAGTGAGAAAAATGCTGTTCTCTGTTATACCTAATGTAATGCAATAACAACGTTTTTCCATTTTTATGAAATGTATTACTCATACTGATGAAATAATAATGATGAAATTATAAGTTTGCATATCATATGTGGTTTACTAAAAAAATATTAATTAAGAGCTTTTTATATTTTTTCATGTGTTAGCATAATTGTGGCATACTTAGCTTGCATTTTGCCGTCATGTAAAAGTATTTGTAGGAAGCTGGCCCCTTGTTTGCAGTACCCCTCCACTTGTTGCCTGATATCTGATGCTAACTTGACTGAGTGGGATCCTGCTAACCAGGCCCCAGCACCTGTGTTCTTTGAACAATTGGCACATCCCTGGCCCACAGCTAAGTCCTTTGTAAAAGGTACCAGTGGTACCAAGGGCCCTGTGACCAGGGAGGATCCCTAAGGGCTGCATCATATATTGTGCCACCCTAGGTGACCCCTCATGCATACTGCCAACGCAGCTTGTGTGTGCTGGTGGGGAGAAAAAGTTAAAGTCAACATGGAATCCCACTCAGGGTGCCATGCCCACAAACCACTGCCTGTGGCATAGGTAAGGCAAGGTGCAATACCCCACGGTGAGGGCATAGTTGCATGAGCAATATGCCCTTACAGTGTCTAAGTCCATTCTTAGACACTGTAAGTGCAGTGTGACCATACTGAGTATATGGGCTGAAAGTTTGTCATTACGAACACCACAGCTCCATAATAACTTCACTGAAGTCACAGAAGTTTTCCATCAATCATTTCAGCACAATAAACCCACACTGATGCCAGTGTTGGATTTATTGAAAAATGCACCCAGGGGGCATCTTAGATATGCTCCCTTGTATTTTACCCAATCCTTTAGTGCAGGACTGACAGGTCTGTGCCAGCCTGACACTAAAAACACATTTCTGACCTCATGGGGTGAGAGCCTTTGTGCTCCTCTCTGAGGCCAAAAATAAAGCCTGCACTGGGTGGAGGTGCTTCATATCTCTTCCCCTGAAAATACTGTAACACTTGGCAGTGAGCCTCAAAAGCTTAGGCCCCCTGTTACAGTGCCCCAGGGCACTCCAGGTAAATGGAGATGCCCGCCCCCGGACAAAGCCCCACTTTTAGCAGAAAGTTTGGCAGGAAACATAGTAAAAACAAGGAGGAGTGACCACTTCAGCTGGGACCACTTCTAAGGTGCCCAGAGCTGAAGTGACCCCCTCCTTGCAAAAACTTCCATCTTGGTTTGGAGAACAAGGACCGGTAGGGTTAGGTCTGTGTCCCCCTTCCCAAAGGTAGTGGACACCAGAAGGGTGTAGTCAACCTCAGGGGCAGTAGAAATTGGCTACTGCCCTCTGACCCCTGTAACGCCTCTAAGTCCAGGATTTAGGGGCTCCCCTGATCCTAGCTCATCAGATTCCTGGCAACCGCATAAGAAGAAAGAAGAAAGAAGGAGGACTGCTAACCTGACCCCCAGCAGAGTAGACTGAAAACGCAATCTGACTTGTCTCCAACTTCCAAAGAACTGCTAAAAGAAGGCGACACATCCTGCAGGACCAGAAACCTCTGAAAAGCCTCCAGAGGACTGCCTGCAACCCAGAGGATTAAGAACTCCCATGGACAGCGGCCCTGTCCAAGAAGAAAATTCATCCAAGGACTCCAGAGACTCCCAGGGTCCATGAATCCTGCCCACTCTGTACCCGATGCCCACAGCCCATGTCCAGGTGGCCCAACCAACTAGAGCTGGTCCCCAGGTGATTCTGAGCAAGTTCCCACCACCACAACACCTGCAGCCTGAATCTGGAGGACCCCCCTGACCATGACAGAACCGGACAAAGATTCTCGATGCCAAAAGGTACCCCTGCACCTGCAGCTCCTTGGGGAATCCGACCTTTGGTGCAGCAACGTCCAGCAGGCCATCCCCCTCCTTGCCCAGCCTTTGATTTCCCGGAACTGACCCCATGGACTTCACCTGCAGCATCTTTGTGGCCCCCGGAGTCCCCCTATAGGACAGCATTGGGAGCCTGATGCTGTGTTTGCACCCCTGCACCTGGCTGATCCCGGCCGCCCCCGCACCATTCTGGGTGTGTGTTTGGTGCTGACTTGTGCCCCTCCTGGTACTCCTCTAAACCCCCCACAGGTCTGCCCTCCCAAAACACAGGTACTTACCTGCAAGCAGGCCTGATTGCAAGTGCCCCCAGTCTCCATAGGAGCCCATATTAAATCGGCCTCAACATTGACCTCTGCACCCGGCCGGCCCCATTTTGCTAGTGGTGGGTGTTTGGGGTTAACTTGAACTCCAACCTGTGGCCATCACAACCCCTGGAGACTGAAACTGTAAGCCTTGTACTTACCTCAAAACCGTACTAACTTTTCTCCTCCAGAACGGTTTCTGAAAATTGCACTGTCAACTTTTAAAGCAGATTATTATTATTTATTTAAAAACCGTATAACTTGCCAAATTGAAACAAATTGGTATTGATATATATGTTGGATATTTACTTGCAAATGTACTTACCTACAACTCCAATCTTGTGGTTCTAGAAATAAAGTAACAAAACATATTTTCGCTATATAAAAACCATTTTTCTGGAGTTAGTCATTGAGTGTGTGCTTCACTTTATAGCCTGTGTGTGTACAACAAATGCTTTGCACTACCCTCTGATAAGCCTAACTGCCCGACCACACTGCCACAATAGACAGCATTAGTATTATCTACTCTGGCCTCTGTTAAGCCTCTGGGAACCCCTGGACTCTGGTCACACTATATCTCATTTTGATATAGTAAATACAGAGCCAGCTTCCTACAGCATTGAATTATTTTTTCAAAACTTGAAGTCTTCTTTTAGATTTCGTTCCCATGAGAAGCAAAGTCCCTTTTGTAAGAAGTCCATTGTTTAATTATGGAAAACTGTACCCATTTGTCCTTCGGAATGTTATAGTGCAGGAACATGAACTGAGATTGTATGCATTTGTGTCCAACATGTTTGAAGTCACATGGAAAGGAGATGTTCCTATAACAGAATTGGGAAATTGTCGAACTGTGGCAACCTGAAGTCTGGTGATAATTTATGATTGGATGATGCCTATTCAACGTAATCAGAACTGACATTTTTGACAAATCAGAATACTTCATGTGAATTGACATACCAATTGACATTCAAACTTTGGTCAGTCCAGTTTTAGTCCTGGTTTTGGTCAGCCCCAGGTGCTTTCCTGATGCTTGCAGATGCCCTGCTGACCAGATGCTTTGCTGATGAAATTCCTTGAATGCTGTATCCCTTGGGAAGGTATCGTCCTCTCTACCATTTACCATTGCCCCCTAAAATGCCCTTTTAGGTTTGAAACTCCAATATGCTGACACTTATTTTATTTTTATTTTTAGTTAGTGTCCTGTAGCCCAAGTGATTATTTTTCCAAATTAATTTTGTCTTCTTTGTAATTTTTGTATTTTCCCCACATGTGTTCCTCCCCACACACACAATTTCCTGATTTGGTTAGCTGTAGGGTTGACCTGTGCCCAGCCAAATATTATTGAATCTGCTAAATTTGAATTAACTTAATATTGTAAATTCTGAACAAAGTGTTACATCTGTAGAACAGATATTCTTACTGACACTATGTATTACTCTTCTTGAATGCTTAGTTTTATTAATGTTAGTTCACCTGATAGCCTCATAGCCCTATAGCCTTGGGTACCCTTTGGTGATTATTTACCTTTATAATTTGTTTTTTTTGCATTGTCTACATGACTTTGAGCTTGTGTTTGTGGTAAATCTTTTAACTTTGTTCCTGATTGGAGTTTTCGTTCTGTGCCCACATTGATCATGGTGTCTAAATTGTTGGGGTGGTGTAGAAATATTGTTGATGGTTCATCACACATCGTTTTGGGTCCAAAGGTCCGTCACCCTCGTTGCACATTTGATTCCTGCAAGCACTGAAAAATGCATTCACAGAGGCTAATTGCTAATTTTGTTAAAGCTGCATTTTTAACCTACATCCGACATGTAGTGTGCTTTTGTGAAAACCTATTCCTCTCTTTATGTGATGACTCAATGTTTTGTCTTGTGAGGAGTAGAGTTAGAATCTTCCCAAGTTGTGAGTACAGATTTTGTTAACAGATTTAATGGTTTTGCCTTGTGGGGAATTGAGTTAGAATCTGCCTACATGGTGAGAACAGTTTGGCAGTAGAGTCAATGGTCATGTCTTGTGAGGAGTAGATTTAGAATTTTCCCACATTGTGAGAAGTTCTTTGGTGTAGTGGAAGGGTTCATGAAATCTCAGCGTTGTGCTCTAAGTGTACAATATGAGTTTTGAGTAGAGTTTTGAACTTGCAGTGCTTTGGCAAATTGCAGGTGAAGTGTAAAAGGGAGTTTGCGTACTCCAAGGTAGTCGAGTAGGGAGTTTGTTTACTCCACAGGTTGAGAGTGGGGAAGTTGGCATAATTCAAGTGAATGTGGCGCTTTGTGCTCAAAAAGTGCCCTTGTGGTTGTTGTTGTTAACAGGTCCTGCGATGCCTAAAACTCCGGAGTAAGTATGTACCAGTGTATAGAGACACTTAGTTAGTTTGTTGTCTGCAGGTAAAGGTGCTGGTTGAATGAGCGCTGTCAACAACGGCAATAGATTTTCCTTTGTTGGTTGGTATTTGGTGAATCCTGGGTCCACATGGAGGATCCGTACTAATCAGAGTGAGGGTTGCGGGTCAAATCTTTCTTGCGTTTGTGAGAAAGCCACAACTGGATGAGTAGCGGCTTGTGCAAAAGGCCACAGTCAAAATTTCCGTAAGACTTCCGAAGTGTTTGAGACCTACCCCTAGTGGGCAGACAGGTTTTTGGTTTGTGCTTGCAATATTTTGCATTAGGTTTTGCGTGAGAAATGAGATGGCTCTGAGGCGACTCGCAGCTTCTGAACGGACGTCATTTGGTCCATGCTGAGATTGGTCAGTTGGTGAGAAAAGCTGCACATGGATTGGTGGACAAAACTGCGCTGCTATAGGTTGGGAACAGCTTGTGAATAGGATTGTGGGATTGAAAATTACTTCCTGGTTTCATAGATTCTGTGATTGTGAATTAATTTTGTATAAAAATGAAGATTTTCAAAGCTTTAAAGATTGCATTGAGAAGAGATATCTTTATTCCAGTTAGAGAGGGTGCGCCTACTCCACCTGAGGGCACATCAGCATTAAAGGTAATTGAAGAGAGAGGAGTTTCAGCATGTCTTTGGGTAAATTAATGGTGCAAATTAACTGAAAGGAAGGCATCTTGGCTTTTCCGAGTTATGGAAAAGATGTACGAATCAAAACCTCTTTCCTGGCCTGCACAATTTGAAGCACTTGCTATTTTGGAATTAGTTGTGAGACAAAAAGAGGCTCAAAAATTTGAAAGGAGAATGAGAAAAGCAGAGAAGATGCTAGCAAAAGCTAGATGGGATGCAGAGCAGAAAATGTAGAGAGCGAATACATGACATGCATTGAAGTTATTTCCAGCAATTACACAGGAAGGCGATGAAAGTGTTAAGTCCAAAGCCAAAACCTGAGGAAGATACATAACAGATGTTAGATCAAAATAAGAGAATAGCAGATATTGAGAGTGATTCAGATGAATAATTTATTACTCAGTTGTTGCAGAATCGTCCCCCACCATATAATGCAGTGGAACCAGTGAGTCAGAATGTATTCCTGAGTGTTGCCAAAGCCCCAGTTGTTCAGATAGTTACCTGTGTGCCTACTGCTAGTATTGCACTGGTACCAGTGATTTATCCGACAGTTGTAAATAGTTCAGAATGTTTCGGTTCCAGTTATAACACAGCCAATTCAGAATGCAAGAATGACTCTGTTTGAGTCCACACCTGATGTGCAGACACCTGCACAAATCGTGTACCAGAGACAGACTATGCCTATGTATTCCCCAGTAATGACACCAAAGAATGTTGCCCAGAATCAGTCAAATCAGGGTTTTGGTACAGTATTGACTGGCCAAATTAAAGGATTAATGTTCCAGCCAAATCAGTCAAATTTGGCAGGTTGAGAAGCATTAACAGTTCCTGTAACTATAGGTCCAGTAGTCCCGTTGTATGCACAGGGTAATAATAAGAGTGCTGATCCTGGATTCCAAATCCAGTATCAGCAATTAATTCACCTTTGGACCAACAGCAGATAAATTATTTCAGTTTAAACAAAACACAGTATGGAATTGGTCTTTTAAATGATGTGACATGTCTTCCCTGCTCAATGGGATCATCTGTGATGACTCAAGAGCAAGCTATAAGAGCCCCATACAATGTACTACAGTTTGTGCCCTGAAACAACGGAAATAACAGTGGCTTACAAGGATTAACAGCCCAACTGTTGACTCAATGGATAGATAATTTGAGCGGAACTTCAATTTCAGGAAATATGCCTGAAGGAGAAAGGACATTAAACATCGCCAGATTAAAATTGGAATTAAATAAAATGATTGAGGGAACCCTTGAATTGGACGTATTAGATTCTTATAATGAGAATTAATTGTGCTTCATGTGCAAAGATGTTACTCTTAGAGCAGGACATGCTTATGAGAAATTAGCAAATTTGGGTGAGAAATATGAAATCAATATAGATAAATCCAAACAGTTGAAGAGAAGTTACAGAGAAGTTACAGATTAGAATTCGATTTGAGAGACATTGCAAACATGAGGTCACCTAGAATGAAAATTCATATTAAGGAATTAACTCAGAATATTCAAACACGGGGAGCATTAGACAAATCGGAAGGTCAATGGACAAAGAAAAGAGATCAGGAGAAACAGCTGAATGCATCTTCAAATGATGCACAGCATGCTGAAGGAGCTGTAAAAATGATACCTATGAGAGAAATTCCGGGAGGAAATTTTGTTCATGTCCCTTTTAGCAGAAGTGATATACTGTCATTTACAAATGATTACCCAAAATTGAGGGGAAAACAGAGAGGTTTGTTAAACTTGCAATGTGTTTGTGGGAAGATCTGAACACTTTATTTGAGATTGTGGTTCCAACAGATCTATGGGTTGAGTGAAAGAGGAGTGTTGATTGGCCAATGTGTGAATCGCCGAGAGATTCAGTAACAAGGACACCGTCTGAAGAGGTGATGAAAAACTATTACAAGGTGATTGAGTTTCTGAAAAAAGGAGTTTTCCTAAAGATATCGATTGGCAAACAACTGACAGGACATCTCAGGAAGCAAAGGAGCCTGCCCATGCTAATTATGAGAGACTGCTGAAAACATTTAGACAATACAGTGGCCCAGAAATTATTGAGCTGAGAGACATGATTAATTTTGTGTTCAGATTTGTTCAAGTTTTGAAGCCTGAAATTAGTAAAATGATTAAGAATCATTTGATATGCTGGCAAGGAAAGCCAATTGATGAAGTGCTGCAACACGCAAAATACTGTAGTGATGAGAGCGACATGAACAAGAAAAGGTTGAAGGAAAAGACAATGGTGATGCAGATTAAGTCAGCCCAAGCAGCAAGAAAGCAGAGATTGCAGGGTATGATGAACACAGGAGGAATGCAAGAGATTCAACAGCAGGGCAACATAGTGCATCAGTTTAGAGGTAAAAATGCTGCCTTGTCATGAGCGCGACAGAGTCGGACATTGAAAGCTGGAGTGTTCATAGCAACGTAAATTATGTGGTGCAAGGTGGTGGTATTGTGCAGGTGGTTGACAACAGTCAATTACAAAATCAGAGAGTTCCAAGGCCCCAAATTCCTTTTATGAATGTTCCTACAGGAGCAGTCCAAATGCAGGTTTCCCAACAAGAAGTACAATTTACTCAACAGCAAATTCATGTCACCCAGCAGATGCAGATACCACAAACTCCGATAGCACAGCAACAGGTAATGGTTCCTCAGCAGAACGTGAACCAAAGAGTAAATCAAAATGTGAATAAATTGATAACACAGTATCCATTGAATGATTCTGTGATGATGAAGTGAGTGAAGAATGAATGAATGAGATTTCGGTAGACGAAGAATGTGTTTTGGCTGCCTCATTGGAGGTAGATCAGCGTGGTCCTTATGTGAAGGCAGGTGTGATGGATCAAGATGTCTTGGTTGACTCAGGAGAAACAGGTTCCACTGTCAAATATCAAGAAGTCCCAGATGTGCCCCTTTCAGGAAGGACAGTTCAGGTTGTAGGAATAGCAAATCAGCACTTGGTAAATCCCATTACAGAGCCCATTCCAGTCAAGATAGTTTGTGACTCAAGTCCTGTGAGTCTATTAGAAAGAGACTTACTATGAAAGTTAAAATGTTCCATTAATTTTACACATGATGGAATAGAAATTCAAATCAATAGTGATGATGAGATTTTTAGTCAAACTGATGAGATGTATCCTCTCATTACATTGTTCCTGCCATGACATTTAAAGATTTGCCAGAAGAATTACAAGAGACAGTAACACTGAGAGTTTGGGATCTCTCAGGAAAAGATATTGGACTTATTCGAGGTGTTGATCCAGTGAAAGTGACAGACAAGCCAAATGCACTTTTCCCCAGAATGCCACAATATCACATGACTCCTGAAGAGATTGAAGGTATTACCCCAGTAATGGTAGATTTTGTTGTGCAGGGAGTTCTGAAGGAAGTGTTGAGTAGCCCATATACTTCATCGATTGTGGGTTTGCAAAAGCCCAGTGGGAAACATCTTATAGTTCAGGATTTGAGAAAGGTGAATGAAATTGTGGTATACTGTTGTCGTATAGTGCCAAATCCAGCAATGATTCTATTGCAGATTCCATGTGAAGCAGCGTCGTTTTCCATTATTGATTTGTCACAAGCATTTCTCTCAGTGCCCTCTTCATGACGCTTCATGATAGTCAGTTCCTTTTTTTTTTCAATTTCGCAATCGTGTGTATTCATGGTGCTAAACTCCACAGGGGTTTTTGAAATCACCATCCATTTTCAATCAGATCCTGGAGAAGAATTTAGAGTCTTTGAACATGCCATTTAAGTCTGCATTAGTGCAGTACATTGATGACCTGATGGTTGTGTCCAATAAACAGTAAGCTTGCCGACATGATACCATAGCATTATTGAATCACTTAGGTGAAAATGGAAATAAGGTTTCCCCTGCTAAATTACAATATTATCAGAAAGAAGTGAAGTATTTGGGTCACCAAAGTGAGAAAGATGCGAGAAAAATGTCCAGAGAGAGAGTTGCAGCTGGTTGCAAATTAATCCTCCAGTAACACAGAGATATCAGAATGTTTTTAGAAAGGGTGAGCTACTGTCGCCAATGGATTCAGAATGTTTCAGTAATGTTTAAACCAGGGCAGAAACTTACACACAAAGAAATCATAGATCCAGTCCCCTTTGATGATGAATGCATGAAAGCATTTATTGAGTTAAGAGGGAGTTTGTGCAGAGCTCCAGCTTTGGAAATGCCTGATTACACAAAGCGTTTTGCATTGTTTTGTCATGAACATGATGGTTGTGCTCTTTCTGTTTTAACACAGTCACTTGTTGTTACAAACAGGCCAGCAGCATATTTTTCTGGATCCTGCGCTGCTTTTCCAGGCTGTCTGAAGGCCATGGTCTCCGCTGGTGTAAGCATTAGTCAATGTGAAGGTATTGTGATGAGACATCCTTTAACTGTATACGTTCTTCATTCGATTGAGATTCTTTTGACTCGAACAAAGACCCAATATTTGACCAGTGCCCATCTTACTAGGTATGAATTTGTGATCCTTGGTTCCAGTAACATTGTGAATAAAAGGCGTTCAAGTCTGAACCCTGCCACATTAATGCCCGTAAATGTTGATGACACCGTTGATGCTAATGAAATGGAACATGTCTGCTTCGATGTTACTGAACTGTGCACCAAACCCAGACCTGATATTCAAGATACTGCTCTAGAGGAAAATGATCAAGTTGTCTTTATTGATGGCTCCTGTTTCAGAGACAGCGAAGGTACTCTGAGAGCTGCTTATGCAGGTTGTACACTCTCAGGAGTGGTTTAAGCTTCATGGCTTCAATGAGTCAGTTCTGCCCAAGTAGCCAAATTGGTTGCTCTTACAAGAGCATGCGTGTCAAAGCAGCTTAAAGTGACAATATTCACAGATAGCCAGTATAGATTTGGGCGGTCATTACAACATTGGCGGTAAAAGCCGCTTACCGCTGTGCAGAAGACCGCCAACACACCGCCGCGGCCGCGGTAAACCGCCACGGTCATTATGACCCACAACTTGGAAACCGCCAAAATACAGACACCCACAGAAGTCCGCCACACCAAAGGCCAGCGATAAACTGTCGATAACCAAACCAACACCGTCACGCCAACAGAAATCCGCCCACACTATCACGACACACGAATCCACGCGGCGGTCTTTCAACTGCGGTGTCCCATTGGCGGTACACAACGCTGCACTCAAAATACACAGACATCTCCAAAACACCGCCACATTGGACAAATCCAAATACACACACCTGATACACATACAAACACCACTCCCACACACCCAAAACAATATAAAACACACACCCACATCACCCACAAACCCCCACCACAAAAAAATTGGGACGACGCAGAGAGAGAGAGACCATATAGAAGAATCGAGCACCCAGACGCACATATTACCATCACCCACACAAATACCACGCACTTCACACAACACATCGATACACATCACCACACTCATCACCACACATTCCACCCCACACATCACCAACACCACCCCATGGCACCGCAAAGACACCCCAGGTTTTCGGAGGAGGAACTCAGGGTCATGGTGGAGGAAATCATCCGGGTAGAGCCACAGCTATTCGGAGCACAGGTGCAGCAGACGTCCATTGCAAAGGAAGATGGAGCTATGGAGCAGAATAGTCGACAGGGTCAACGCAGTGGGACAGCACCCAAGAATTCGGGATGACATCAGGAAGAGGTGGAACGACCTATGGGGGAAGGTGCATTCCGTGGTATCCAGACACCGGATTGCAGTGCAGAAGACTGGCGGCGGACCCCCACCTCCTCCCCCAGAATTTACGACATGGGAGGAGCAGGTCTTGGCGATCCTGCCTCCTGAGGGCCTCGGCGGAGTATCTGGAGGAATGGACTCTGGTAAGTCACATCTTCACTACTTCATCCCCCCCACCCCACCTGCATGCCAACACATACCCCCACCCTCAGCCTCACCCCATCACTCCTATTCCTTGCAAATGTCCCACCATCACAACCCACCCATCCCAACACCAAGCCCTGCATACGACCACAAAGCATGGACACCCCTCACCAAAGCATGCCCACTGCACATACCCATACCCCCCAAACCACCGACACAAAAGCCCCCACACAGGAATACAAGCAGTGGGGGACACGGGCACCCACCCATTGCACACCATTCCGCACACAGATGCAATAATCATGCTTTTATACCCCTGCAGGACCCCTACGCAACGTCACCACACAGGAGGGTCCACAAATGTCCACCCCCCCCCCAGAAGAGGCCCACAGTGATGACTGCAGCTCTGTCGACCTGGATCTAGATGACCAGCCCGGCCCATCGGGGACCTCGGGACAGTTGGTTCCCCTCACACAGCCACAGGCCACTGCAGACCTACTCCCCTCTGGAAACACCAGCACAGCACCCACCCAGCAGGCTCACACCTCTGTCTCCAGGACACGTCAAGCAGCAGTGTGTTCACCACTACAGGGCACCCAGGTTAACCCACCACCCCAACAACAACAGGGACCTGGGGGCAGTGGCCCAGGGAAACAGGGGAACTGGGAGGGCTGCTGTGCGACAGGGTGGGGACAGGCCCAGGGAACCCACTCTCCACGAGGCCCTCTTCTCCATCATGGGAGCATACCACCACTCCCAGGAGACGATGGCTACAGTACTGGCTAAGTTTCAGGAGACCCAGCGCATGCAGGAGGAACAGTATTTGGGCTTCAGGGAGGAACTCAGGACCATCAGCTCCGCCCTGGGCACCATCGTAGGGGTGCCGAATCTGGTAGTGAGCACTTTGAGGGACACTGTGGCACCACAAAGGGCCCCTGACACTGGCATGGACCAAGAACTGCACACCACCTCCGCCGGCGGTAGTGGACAGGAGGCACCGACACAGGACCAACAGGCCACCAGCACCCCACCCCCTGCAGAAGGAGAACCACCCCGCAAGCGGTCCCAGAGATCCAGGAAGAGGACAGAGTAAGAGGCCAAGACCCCCACCAAGAAAGGATACCACCCTGATAGTCATCCCACTGTCCCACTTTGTCACCCTGTCCATCCTTAAACTGCCCCAGCTCCACTTCCCAGACCCATTTGGACAATGCACCTGTGAGACTAATAGACTGGACTCTGCCATGGACATTCCTCCACCATCACCCCTCACAAATTTACAACCCCCCTCCAATAATTTGCACCTTAATAAACACTGTTATTGCACAAAACAATCAGGAGTCTGTCTGTGAATGTGAATATAGTTATCTGTAATTACAGTGCCAAAATGCTTATTTACATTGTGATGCCAACATACCAATGTCACACAGCTGTAGTCCATGGGGAAACAAAGCAGATCTCACACTGTGGGACCCAGATCTCTGAAATCGTAAGGGAAAGTGACAACTCAGTTACCATACACTGGGTGAAAACGACAGACAGTACAGAGGTAGTAGTGTTTAAGTACATGTAGTAGGCCGGTTTGTATTCTTACCTCCGTTCATTGGAAATATTGCAGTATCACAGTGTTCCTGTTGTCTATGTCGTCTTCTTCATCTTCCTCCTCTTCACTCTCCACAGGCTCCACAGCTGCTACAACACCACCATCTGGACCATCCTCCTGCAGAAAAGGCACCTGGCGACGCAAAGCCAGGTTGTGAAGCATACAGCAGGCCACGATGATCTGGCACACCTTCTTTGGTGAGTAGAATAGGGATCCACCTGTCATATGGAGGCACCTGAACCTGGCCTTCAGGAGGCCGAAGGTCCGCTCAATCACCCTCCTAGTTCGCCCATGGGCCTCATTGTAGCGTTCCTCTGCCCTAGTCCTGGGATTCCTCACTGGGGTCAGTAGCCATGACAGGTTGGGGTAACCAGAGTCACCAATTAGCCACACACGGTGCCTCTGGAGCTGACCCATCACATAAGGGATGCTGCTATTCCGCAGGATGTAGGCGTCATGCACTGAGCCAGGGAACATGGCATTCACATGGCAGATGTACTGGTCTGCCAAACATACCATCTGGACATTCATGGAATGATAATTCTTCCGGTTTCTGTACACCTGTTCACTCCTGTGGGGGGGGACCAGAGCCACATGGGTCCCATCAATGGCACCTATGATGTTGGGGATATGTCCAAGGGCATAGAAGTCACCTTTCACTGTAGCCAAATCCTCCACCTCAGGGAAAACGATGTAGCTCCGCATGTGTTTCAGCAGGGCAGACAACACTCTGGACAACATGTTGGAAAACATAGGCTGGGACATCCCTGATGCTATAGCCACTGTTTTTTTAAATGACCCACTTGCTAGGAAATGGAGTACTGACAGCACCTGCACTTGAGGGGGGATTCCTGTGGGATGGCGGATAGGTGACTTCAGGTCTGGCTCCAGCTGGGCACACAGTTCCAGAATAGTGGCACAGTCAAGCCTGTATGTCAGGATGAGATGTCTCTCCTCCATTGTCGACAGGTCCACCAGCGATCTGTACACCGGAGGATGCAGCCATCTCCTCACATGTCCCAGCGGATGGTGCCTATGAAGGACAACAGCGAGCACAGAGTCAAACATCCCAGAGGTACGTAACCCCAGCTTTAAAAAAACACGGATCTTAACCCATCGAATGGCTTGTATGAGTGTGGATGCAAGGCCTAGGTATGTGTGACGCAGTACAAAAAGTAAGGCATGTGGGCCCCTGAAATGGCTGCTGCCTGACCTGTAAAGTGTGACAATGGGATGGCAGGTAACTGCGCTGGCGTTGCACACCGTGGCGGTAGGCGGTCGAAGACCGCGGCGCAATGCTGCATTGGTTAACATTGGACCCTGTGGGTCTCAGGAGCCAATGACGATGTGCGCCGCCGGTCGCGGTACGCACTGCCACGGACGTGACCGCCATTTTCTCTCTGTTAATTCACTCGATACCTGATCTTCCACAGGAGAGGACCTACACTGCAAGTGCTGCTGTGACCTCGGTCTGGAAGGGACAATGGCTCATGCGACTGGGGAAAGGGCCCCTGCCTTCACATCGGAGGAGTTGGAGAAGCTTGTGGATGGGGTCCTCCCCCAGTACGTGCTACTCTACGGTCCTCCAGACAAACAGGTAAATACACTGGGAGCTTGCTGTATGGGCTATGCCTGTGTTGAGTGGGGTGGATGAAAGATGGGGGAGGGGGGGGAGAGATTGAGACATGCTTGAAACGACGGTGAGTGCATGTGCCACATGGCAAGGGTAGGGATGGGGGGCCACTCACATTGATGGTGCAGAAGGTAATTACTTTTCTTCTCCCCCTGTACATTTCATATAGGTCAGCGCCCACCAGAAGACGGATATATGGCGTGCCATCGCCAAGGACGTCCGGACCCTGGGGGTCCACCACAGACGGGGCACCCACTGCCGGAAGAGATGGGAGGACATTCGCCGCTGGAGCAGGAAGACGGCGGAGGCTCAGCTGGGGATGGCCTCCCAACGTGGGAGGGGTGCCCGTCGGACCTTGACCCCCCTGATGTTCCAGATCCTGGCGGTGGCCTACCCGAATTGGATGGGCGCGTGACAGACACAAGGGGGTGAGTACACTCACATTCTGCTAACTTTGCGTGCTGTGGAGGTGTCTGGGTGGGGGAGGAGGGCTGTGGGTATCCCTAGGCCAGGGCGAGTTCCGTAGGCTAGGCCCCTCCGTAAGGCACGGCCCTGTGCCCCCGCTCCCCACATCTGTAGGGTGCCAAATACAGCTATTTATGGGCCTGTGTCACCTATGTGTGCAGATGTCGTCCATAGCCTTGTAGGCCATGTCCCAGGGATTGCAAAGTGGACCCCAAGTGCGCGGCGTAGTGCAGGGGGCTTCTGTGTCTGTGCTGTCTGCCAACGGTAGCGAGAATGCATGCACTCAACATGTCTTTCTTCTGTTTCCCCCCCCCCCCCTTTTTGTGGTATTCCTGTTCATGTGTGCATTAGCATCATCAGGCGGAGGAGCAGTGGCACCGGAGCACGAGGGAGCTGCATCCCTCATGGCCATGGAGGGCCACACTACCGACTCTGAATTCGCCAGTGGGACGGAGGGCGAGGGGAGCTCCATGGCGGGGACACGAGCGGACATTAGTGGATCGGACTCGTCCTCTGATGGGAGCTCCCTTGTGGTGGCGGCAACATCTCTGCCCCCCGCAACAACAGGTACAGCCGCCACCCCCCGCACCAGCACCGCCCTCCCAGCAGCCCCCCAGCGTTTGCCCCGTGCCCGCTCACCCAGGAAGGTGGGCATCTCCTTCGCCCCAGGCACCTCAGGCCCTGCCCCAGTCACCCCTGCTGCCCTCAGTGAGGAGGTCATTGACCTCCTCAGGTCGCTCACTGTTGGGCAGTCTACCATTTTGAATGCCATCCAGGGTGTAGAAAGGGAAGTGCACCAAACTAATGCATACCTGGAGGGCATTCATTCTGGTCAGGCTGCCCTTCATCGAACCCTGCAATCTCTGGCCTCAGCACTGATGGCAGCCATTGTCCCTGTGTCTAGCCTCCCCCCTCCAACTTCCTACACCCAGACCCAATCCCCTGTACCTCTGCCTATCCCAAGCACACCATCAGACCAGCCTGCACACACCTCAACACCCAAGGGCAGCTCACGCAGACATAAGCACCACACATCCCACAGGCAGTCACACAAGCAACATCCACATACAGACATACCAACATCCACTGCCTCCACTGTGTCCCCCTCCTCCACGTCTCCCTCCTCCATGCCAGTCTTGTCTCCACTCACACCTGCATGCACAGCATCTTCAGCCACTACGTCCCTCAGCAGCACACACACCAGAACACCCCGCACACGTGCACTCACCACCCCCACTGCCATTTACACGTCCCCTGTGTCCTCTCCCAGTGTGTCTGTGCCGCCCCCTCCCAAGATACACAAACGCAGGCAGCCACCCACCCAACAGCCATCCACCTCACGACAGCCTACAGCCCAGGCACCTGCACCCAAAGCAACCCCACTTACACCTCCTACAACCACAACCTCTTCCTTCACTCCCATACCCATTACACCTACCCATCCCACTGCTCCCAAAAAGTTTTTCCTCTCCAAACTTAACCTCTTTCCCTCAACTCCCCCACCCGGTCCATGTCATAGGCCCAGAGCTAGCACCTCAGCCACTACATCACCGGGCCCGGTGGTGCATGTCGTACATGGTCACTGGAGTGCACCGCCCACCAGGGCAGCCAGTCTGGTATGGAGCCACAGCACAGCCAGCCCCCCCCCCCCTCAGAAAAATCCAAAAATTGACAGTGCACGGCGGCAGAGGGTCAAGACACCAGGGACAAAAACCCCTACCAGGGCTCCCGGCGGGAGTGTCGAGGCAGCTGGGACACCGGCCAAGGTGGGGAAGGGCCACAGGAGAGCAGGAAAGGCTGGGAAGGGCAGCACACCCGACAACACCGCCATCAGCCCAGCTGGCCAGGAGGGCCCCGCAAGCCCCATCCCAGCTGGCCAGGAGGCCACCAAAAGCCCCAGCACAGCTGCCCCGGAGGCCACCAAAAGCCCCAGCACAGCTGCCCAGGAGGGCCCCGGCACCCACAGGACAGGTGGGCAGGAGGGCCCGCCCGGCGCAGGCCAGATGGCACATGAGCACCCCTGCATGGCTAGCAACGCAGAACAGGGGACCGCCATCTGAAGCACCGCTGAACAGGGCACGGCTATCTCAAGCACCGCCGAACAGGGGACCGCCATCTGAAGCACCGCTGAACAGGGCACGGCTATCCCAAGCAGCGCTGAACAGGGGACCGCCATCTGAAGCACCGCTGAACAGGGCACGGCTATCCCAAGCACCGCTGAACAGGGGACCGCCATCTCATGCACCGCTGAACAGGGGACCGCCATCTCAAGCACCGCTGAACAGGGGACTGCCATCTGAAGCACCGCTGAACAGGGCACGGCTATCCCAAGCACCGCTGAACAGGGGACCGCCATCTGAAGCACCGCTGAACAGGGCACGGCTATCCCAAGCACCGCTGAACAGGGGACCGCCATCTGAAGCACCGCTGAACAGGGGACCGCCATCTCAAGCACCGCTGAACAGGGGCCCGCCTTCTGAAGCACCGCTGAACAGGGCACGGCTATCCCAACCACCGCTGAACAGGGGACCGCCATCTGAAGCACCGCTGAAAAGGGGACGCCATCTCAAGCACCGCTGAACAGGGGACCGCCATCTCACGCAGCGCTGGCCCATGAGCGGCAGGGGCAGTGCCGCATCTGTGTCGGACAGGGCTGCACAATGCACTCTGGGCACCAGGCCCCCTCCAGAACCAGTGGAGACATGCATCCACTACCTCATTCCTGCACAGGAAGAAGCACTCTGGCCAACAGGCACCCTCCAGAACCAGTGGAGACTGTTATCCACTTGAGAGACTGTGGCTTTGCACTCCCCAGGATGGAACAGTGGGAAACCCACCCACTGTAGAGACTTGTGAGACTGTGGCTTTGCACTCCCCAGGATGGAACAGTGGGAAACCCACCCACTGTAGAGACTTGTGAGACTGTGGCTTTGCACTCCCCAGGATGGAACAGTGGGAAACCCACCCACTGTAGAGACTTGAGAGACTGTGGCTTTGCACTCCCCAGGATGGAACAGTGGGCATGGAGCCCCCTCGTGGATCTGGCGTTGTGCACTCATCCGGCTGAGGTGCCCCACCTTCCCTTCCCCCTGAGGTGCCTGTAGTTTTGCTATCTGATGCCCCTGCAGTGTTCTCTCCGTTTTGGTCAGGTATCCGGTGTGGGCTTTGCCCATGTTTTTTGGGCCCAGTGGTCCACGGACAATGCCTGGTACAATGCCTGGACTTGTAAATTTGCTGTATATAATAGTTTTTAGTGTGTATATATTTTTGATTGCTGTACTTCAATATATTTCAATGGTTACAGTCATTTCCTTTTGTCTTTGCATTCTTCCAGGGGGTCTGGGGGGTGTAACTGTGATGTATAGATATGTATTAGTGTGTGTGTTGTAGTGGGTGAGGGTGGGGGTGTTGCCTGTGTGTGTCACTGTTTTTTCCCTCCCCCCTTCCCTGTGTCGTAGGTGCAGTACTCACCGTTGTCTTCTGCGCCAGCGTACGTGCTCCTGGTAGAGGAGCAGGAAGACTATGGCTGGGAGGATTTGGAGTTCCGGGTCCATGGTGTCCTCGTTCCTCGTGGGGTGTGTAAAGGTGAGCGTTTTCCCTTCGAAATGCCTGTTTCCGCCGTGTTTTTATCAGCGGTGAATCTTCCCCGGAAAAGGTGGCGGATTGGACTGTTGTGATACTGTGGGCGGTACTTTGACTACCGCCTGTCTGTTGGCGGTGACCGCCGTGCTGTTTGTTTGTACCGCCGTGGCGGTCGGAGTTTTAAAGTGGCTGTCTTTGTTGGCAGTTTCCGCCACAGTCGTGATTCCATTTTTTTTCCCGCCGGCCTGTGGGCGGTTTTACCGCCGCTTTAGCACCGACCGCCAGGGTTGTAATGACCCCCTTGATGTTGTGCATAACTTCAGGCATTTGTGGCACTAGCTGGGTTTCATGATTCAAAATGGTGAAAGAATCCATGGCTTGTTGAAAGCATTACAGTTACCTGAAAGGATTGCTGTCATGAAGTGCAAAGCTCATGTGAAAACAAATGACTATGTATCATTTGGTAATGCCTATGCTGACCAAATTGCCAGATATTGTGCACTCCATTGCATCGCCTTCTATGAATAGTGGAGTAATGAAAGTGACACCAGTGAGACAAATCAAATGTCTTGCTGTCTCTAGTTGATACCTGGGATGAGGTTAAGAGGTTGAAGGAAAAAGCAACAGAGGAGGAACACAGAGATTGGATAAAAGCAGATTGTGTACAAAGAGAGGGAGATGATTTCTGGATTCCCAATGAAGTGAAAGTTGTGTTGCCAGATTGTTTGTTGAACTCGATGACGAGATATTATCATGGTCACGTTCATCTTGGCAGAGATGCAATGATTCGTCATTAAAACAGACATGGTTTAATCACAGTTTTAGATTGGTTGCAGAAGCGGTTTGTCACAGATGTGTCACATGCCAACAAATGACTGTAGGGAAATGTACAGTGGTAAATTTGAGCCACATAGGTAGATTGGGAGGTCCATTTAACAGAATGCAACTTGATTTTTTTTAGATGGCTTCCTGCACTGGATTGAAGTCTGTGCTAGTTATCTTGTATGTCTTCTCTAAGTGGATCGAAGCTTATCCAACACGTAGGAATGACAGTCTCACTGTAGCTAAGCTGATGATCAAGGAACTTATTCCACGTTCTGGATTCCCGACTTCTTTGAAATCAAAACAAGGAACACACTTTAATAATGAGATCATAAAGTTGTTGTGTGCCGCATTTAACATTGAACAAAAATTGCACTGCAGTTACAGACCAGAGGCATCTGGATTAGTGGAACAAATTAATCGGAACACTGAAAGCTCGATTGGCAAAGGTTTGTGCCTCAACAGCATTGAAATGGCCTGATGCATTACCACTTGTCCTGGTGAGCATGCACAGCACTCCTGACAGGAAGACATAACTGCCCCCCTATTAAGTCCTTATGGGTCATGCAATGAGACTGCCAGCAGTACCTGCAAATGCACTAGTGAACATAACAGATGACTTAGTGCTGGAGTATTGCAAAGGTCTAGCTGATGTGATTTGCTCTTTGTTTAATCAGGTTGAAGCAGCAACGGCACCACCGACCCAGGAACAGTGTCACAACCTGAAGGCTGGTGACTAGGTCATGGTGAAAAAGCATGTGAGGAAGACTTCTCTGGAGGTAAGGTGGAAAGGTCCATATCAAATAATCCTGGTGACGACTACAGCTGTAAAGTGTACTGGTCTTCCAAACTGGATTCATGCAAGCCACGCATGCAAAGTCCTCTTTGGCCTGAGAGGGCCTGATTACAACTTTGGAGGAGGTGTTAATCCGTCCCAAATGTGACGGATATAACACCAGCCGTATTACGAGTTCCAAAGGATATAATATCACTTTTGGGACGGATTAACACCTCCTCCAAAGTTGTAATCAGGCCCAGAGTCCGATCCTGTAAGAGTGAATGCTGATGAAGAAGGTGTTCAGCTTGACCAAGCTGTGAGGACGGAACCAGTGGCTTAAGGAGAAAATGTGCAAAGTGGTGAAGGCACAAGTAGTCTGCATGCAAGTAAAGGCACAGACTTAGGGCCTGATTACGACTTCGGCGGAGAGGGTAAATCCGTCCCAAATGTGACGGATATGCCGCCCTCCCTATTACGAGTTCTATAGGATATAATGGACTTGTAATTCGGCGGGCGGGGATATCCGTCACATTTGGGATGGATTAACCCTCTCCACCGAAG
The DNA here is from genome assembly GCF_031143425.1 of Pleurodeles waltl. Lineage (NCBI taxonomy): Eukaryota > Metazoa > Chordata > Amphibia > Caudata > Salamandridae > Pleurodeles > Pleurodeles waltl. Next base: position 267,031,832 of record NC_090437.1, read on the forward strand.
TCGTAATCAGGTCCTAAGTCTCAGACAAAGATGCAGACAAAGGTGCAAGCAACCTACGAAGAGACAAAAGTGCAGAACAGGGTCAAAGTCAAAGTTAAAATCAACTGATTGTTGCCAGTGCAGCAAATGTTGTGAAAGCAGTTGCACATGGAAAAAGGACTGTGAAAGGAGACAAATGGCCTGCAGCTGCACAAGAACAGGTTGCTGATAAACTCCCATCAATAACAGAAGCAGTCAAAGAGTCAACTCAGAGTGAAGATGAAGATGGTGCTGTAAGGAGAACAAAAGAAAAAGAGTGCTAGATATTCTTCACCTGAATGGATCTATCTTGTCACAAATGAATGGGAGAACAAGTTTATGACCTTTTTTTACTGTGAGAATTGAGCTGAATAATCTGGAACTTGAAATTGCATTTGAACTGAGCTTTGAAATAACCCTGCCAATTGACCAACAGAGACATGACACTCTGGAAGTACTGATTACTGATCATCAAACTGTGTTCTATTGAGAACATCTGAACTGATTTTTGGCGACTTTTGGTGGGATCAAGAACTTTTTTGGATGATCAACAACTGCTGTAAAAAGTGCACAGATACTTTGAAAGAGATTTTTGTTTTTTTGCTCACTTTTGCCTTTTTATATTTTTCTGCTTCTATCCTTCTCTGATTCTACAGAAGCCATGAATTCTGGACAGGGTAAGCCTAGTAGGTGTAAATATGTGTGAATTGGTTTAATTGTAGTGTGGATGATTGTGTGCATTTTATTGATTGCAGGAATGAGTGTTTCAATGAAAGGAAAAGTTCAAAGCACAGCAACTCCATTGCTGAGAATGACAACATCTAAGCAGGATAAATTTTATAAAGATGAGGGATTGCTTCACTTAGATAAGACAAAGGGAGATGTATTTTCCAATGTGTATTATAGTTTGCTGTATGAGTTTGTTAACACGATGAATGTGCATGATTGTTATGTGTGTACACAAATTCCTTCATCAGTGCAGGAAGGAATCACTATTCATAACTTACCACTAACTTGTGGGACTAGTTGCAGTCTGTTATTAACACGTTTGTGCGACCAGGAGTACATGTAATATTTTTATTCTAACTTTGACTTAGTTTTCTCTTTTGTTCCCATTAATCATCATTTGAGCAGCATTGCAAAATCTAGAAACATAGACATAGTACCAGGTTTCTTTGAACCTACATTGACCTTTGGCTCAGCATATGCACAACGGAATAACCTGACATGTATTCTCACATAGGTAGAAAAGGATTTCATAAATCACGTAGATGCCAGAAGAAAAGCAATGAAAGAAAGGAAAGACTAGGGAATAGTTATCAAGAAGACATAATTTCACAAAACAATTGACATGCGGGGATGCTTAGCGTTAGATTATCAACATGTAGGGAAGCTTTGTATATATAGGCCGCAATCAAAAGCTGACAATAGATTTGTAGGAACAAGTGAATGCAGGCGTGTTTGTGTTTAAGAGTGTGTGGGATTTTATGCTAACTGGACAAGACCGCTCTGTACCTGGTGTTTATTACATCTGTAGTAAGAACGCTTCTTACAAATTGCCGAAAGGCTGGTATAGTACATGCTATTTGGGAGTGGTTTTCCCGAAACTTACCAAGTGGACAATACTGACAATCCAGAGACACTTAAAATGAGATTTAAGAGAGGAGTAAGTGTTTCAGAGATTACAGGATATGTTTTTTCAGCTATTATTCCATCAGTGGGAGTGATCTTGAATTACATTAAGATAGGGAAGTTATTAAAGATTGTAGATAAGATGTCAACTGATTTTTCAGGAGCAATGCTCCCAATGGACATGGAAATGGTTGCTGCAAGGTCAATGATTCTTCAGAATCACCTTGCGTTAGACATTCTTTTAGCAAAGGAGGGCATGGTCTGTAAAGTTTTAAAGTCACAGCACTGCTGTACTTATACTCCTAACAACAGTAAGGAGATAAGGAGATACTTATCTAATCTGATAAGTCTGAAAAATTACTCAAATGACCTAAAAGAGAAAAACGTTTGGGAAACAGTAGGTGAAGGATTTTTAAGGTAGGATCTCAGGCCCTCATTACAACATTGGCGGTAAGTGCCACCTACCACCGTGCTGACGGCTGGCAACATACCGGGACCGCGGCAGTATATCGCTATGGGTATTATGACCCACACAGAGAAATCCGCCACTATATAGACACCCACACAAGTCCGCCAGCCCAAAGGTCAGTGATAAACTGGCGGTACCAAAACTCACACCGTTACGCCAACAGAAAGACGCCCACAGCATCATGACCCACAAATCACCGCAGAGGTCATTCAACCGTGGTGAACCATTGGTGGTACACACTGGACAATGCAAACTACACACACCTGACATACATACACACCCCACACCCACACACCCAATCCAATATAAAACACACACCCACAATACCTACAACCCCTTACAATGATAACAAATATTGCCAACTGAGAGAGAGACAAGCCAGGAGCACCCACTGAACCTGAGCCACATAACACTATCACCCATACACCATCCACGCACCTCACAGCACACACCCCAACCCATCACCATCACACATGCCACTCACACTACACCTATGGCACTGCAAAGACCCCAGGTTCTCTGAGGAGGAGCTAAGGGTCCTGGTGGAGGAAATCATCCAGGTAGAGCCACAGCTATTCGGATCACAGGTGCAGCAGACGTCTACTGCTAGGAAGATGGAGCTATGGTGGAGAGTCGTGGACAGGGTCAATGGCGTGGGACAGCACCCCAGCACAAGGGATGACATCAGGAAGAGGTGGAACGACCTACGGGTGAAGGTGCGTTCCGTGGTTGCAAGACACCAGATAGCTGTACAGTGGACTGGTGGTGGACCCCCAGTTCCTCCCCCACAACTAACAACATGGGAGGAGCAAGTCTTGGCGATCATGCATCCTGAGGGCTTTGCAGGAGTAGCAGGAGGACTGGACTTTGGTAAGTCAAATCTTTACTACTATATTCCCCCTACCTGCATGCCATCACAAACTCCTACCCCTACCCTCACTCCCATCACCTCACAAATACCCCACTATCACAACCCACCCGTCCCAATACCAAGCCCTACATGCAACACCAATGCATGGACACCCATCACAGATCTGCCTGGACACCCATCACCACAGCATGCACACTAGTGACAATCACTTAGCCAAACCAAGCACAACTCACACAAGCTAAAGCTGCCTTGCTAAAAACAACCATAGAGGGAAACATATCCATGCACAAGATGGCACACGCAGATACAATAACACTGCATTTACATCCCCAAAGGACCCCCACTCAACCTCACCGGAGAGGAGGTGCCAGCAACATCCAGTCCCCCCACCCAGAAGAGGCCCACAGTGATGACAGCAGCTCTGCACGCCTGGATCACGATGACCAACCTGGCCCATCAGGGGCCTCTGGGCAGTCGGGTACCCTGCCACAGTCCCAACCCACCACAGAGCCTCCCCCCTCAGGAAACACCAGCACAACACCCACCCAGCGGGCCCATACCTCTGTCCCTAGGACAGGTCAATCAGCAGTGTGTCCACCACTACAGGGACCCCAGGCAACCCCACAAACTCTAGACAATCAGAGACCTGGTGTCAGTGGGCACATGGTTCAGGGGACAGAGGCACAGAACAACAGGGAAGCTGGGAGGACTGCTGTACGACAGGGGGAGGACAGGCCCAGGGAACCCACTCTCCACGAGGCACTTGCAGAGATCCTGGGAGCATACCACCACACCCAGGAGACCATGGGCCAGATACTATACAAGTTGCAGGAGGCCCAGCGGCTGCAGGAGAGACAGTACCTGGGGATCAGCGAGGACCTGAAAGACATCCATACCAAGCTGGTCACCATGGCAGGGGTGCTGGCAGACATGGCCAACACCATGAGGGAGGCAATGGCACAAAAACGGGCCCCTGACACTAGCCACACCGAAGAACAGCCCTCCACCTCAGCCGGCGCTAGTGGACAGGAGGCCCCGCCACAGGGCCAACAGGCCACCAGCACCCCACCCCCTGCAGAAGGAGAACCACCCTGCAAACGGTCCCTGCGATCCAGGCAGAAGCCAAAGAACATTGCCAAGACTCCGCCAGGAAATAAGACTCTCCTGAATGTCACCCTGGTGTCCCACTCTGTCACCCTGTCCACCTTGAACTGCCATTGCTCCACTTCCTATGGCCCCTTGGACAATGCACCTGTGATACAAATACAATGGACTCTACCCTGGACATTCCTCCATCATCAAGCCAGCCCATTGCACATCCCCATTTACTTTTCAGCACTGAAATAAACACCTTTGGACCTATTACAAGTATGGAGTCTGCCAATTGTTTGACAAATGTATTAGTTTCACAAACTGTAAACATTGCATTTCTAATCTACTGTAATATTAACATAGGTATAACCTGTAGTGGGCAGCAGTAAACACACCTGGAGCCAGAGTGGGGCACAGAGATCTGAAAATAGAGATGCCAAAGGGTACAGTAAATGGCCATAGACATAGGGAAATCGGGCTGCCATGTTCAATGACAAACACAAAACTGCAATGGAAAGTAAAGTTACAGTGTCTTACCTGTGTGTCACTGGAAGTTCTGTTGAATGAGTGTACTTCCGTTGTCCACATCTTCTTCCTCTGCCTCCTCTTCGTCACTGTCCACAGGCTCCACCGCTGCCACAAGAACATATCCAGTCTCATCCTCCTGCAGAAAAGGCACCAGGCATCTCAAGGCCAGATTGTGCAACATGCAACATGCAACGATGATGTGGCACACCTTCTTGGATGAGTAGTACAGGGATCCAGCTGTCAGATGGAGGCACCGGAATCTGGCCTTCAGGAGGCCAAAGGTTCTCTCAATTATCCTCCTCGTTCACCCATGTTCCTCACTGTAACATTTCTCTGCCCTTGTCCTAGGATTCCTCACAGGGGTCAGTAGCCATGAGAGGTTGGGGTAACCAGAGTCACCTGTAAATATCGAGGGATACCTGTTAGCCAGACACTCACCCTTAGGGCCAAACCCACACCCATATACCTACATCAACTGGGTGGGGACCATGGGCTCACCTATTAGCCACACCAGGTGCCTCTGGAGTTGAGACATCACATACGGAATGCTGCTATTCCTCAAGATAAAGGCATCATGCACAGAGCCAGGATACTTAGCATTCACATGGGAGATGTACTGGTCCGCCAAACACACCATCTGCACATTCAGAGAGTGAAAGATTTTTCTATTCCTGAACACTGCTATATGTGTACCATCAATGGCACCAATGATGTAGGGGATATGTCCCAGAGCATAAAAGTCAGCCTTCACTGTAGCCAAATGCTCCACCTGGGGGAATACGATGTAGCTGCGCATGTGTTTCAGCAGGGCAGACAACACTCTGGTCAGCACATTGGAGAACATTGGCTGAGACATCCCTGATGCCATGGCCACTGTTGCTTGGAAGGAACCACTTGCCAGGAAATGGAGCACTAACAGGACCTGCACTAGAGGGGGGATACCTGTGGGCTGGCGGATAGCTGAAATCAGGTCTAGCTCCAATTGGGCACACAGTTCTTGGTTTGTGGCCCTATCAAGTCTGTAGGTCAGGATTTTGTGCCTGTCCTCCATTGTTGCCAGATCCACCAGGGGTCTGTATACGGGGGATGTCCCCATCTCCTATTCATCCACAACGGTTGAATTCTAGGGTGAAAAACGGTGAGCAGAGGGTCATATTCACTCATATGTGAAAAAAAAGCATTTCTTCCTTTACAGAAACAGTATGTGAATTTGAGAGTCAGTTGATGTGCCAATGTCTGCTGTGACGCAGTTAGGTGTTGTGCGCCGTTGCAGTCGGCGGTTGATGACCGCCGCGCAACTTCGCATTGGTTATCATTGGGCCCTATGGGCTCCAGGAGCCAATAGCGATGTTCGCCGGCGGTGACGGTACGCACCTCCATGGACGTGACCGCCATTTTCTATCTGTTCACTCACTTGCTACCTGACCTTCAACAGGAGAGGACCTATACTGCAAGTGCTGCTGTGACCTGTGTCTGGAAGTGACAATGGCTCGAGTGATTGGGGAAAGGGACCCTGCCTTCACTTCGGAGGAGTTGGAGAGACTGGTGGATGGGGTCCTACCCCAGTACACTTTACTCTATGGTCCTCCAGACAAACAGGTGAGTACACTGTGAGCATGATGCGTGGGCCATGAATGTATGGATTGTTGTGTCTGTAAGCCTTGTGTAGGGGGGCTGAGGGGTCCTGGGCAGAGTGCCCATGTCTTGTGGTCAATGTCTGTGCGTAAGGGGATGAGAGGGATATTGTGGGCCATGAGTGTAACAGTCCGGACCGTATGACTAAGCCCTTTTTTCAATGCATATTTTCCTGCAGGTCAGTGCCCATCAGAAAAAGGGTATTTGGCGTGCCATCGCCAAGGAGGTGCGGACCCTGGGGGTCTTTGACAGGTGGAGCACCCACTGCCACAAACGGTGGGAGGACCTGTGCCACTGGGCAAGGAAGACAGCGGAGGCCCAGCTGGGGCTGGCCTCCCAACGAGGAAGGGGTGCCCGTCGTATCCTGAACCCCCCCGATGTTCTGCATCCTGGCCGTGGCCTATCCAGAGTTGGATGGGCTCTTGAAGGCATCACAGTAGCCACAAGGGGGGTAAGTACAGACTAAGAATCATGACTTTGCGGGCGTTAAGGTTTTACCTGGGTGGGGGATGCAGGCTGTGGGTGCCCCTAGGCCAGGGTGAACTGGGAGGATAGGTCCCTTGTTGGGCAGGCTCTGAAGCAGTCCAACTCCAATAGTGTTAGTGGGCATCTACTACTGGGCAGGGTCCTGTTGGTTTCAGGTGTGCAGCTAATGGCATTAGGCAATGTACCCCATGGGCTGGTGACTAGCTTTGTAAATGGTGGTGCATGGCCTAGTGTATAGGGCTGATCCCTGTGTGTTGTGTACGCCAACGGTTGTGTTGTTGCTGGCATTGACCAAGTGTATCCTCTGTCTCTCCCCTCTTTTTGTTTTGTCACTCTGTCCGTGTGTGCATTAGCATCATCTGGCAGAGGAGCAAAGGCACCGGTGACAGGGGGAGCTGCATCCCACATCCACTAACGGTGAGGGCACCAGTGGGATGGAGGGCGAGGGGAGCACCACGACGGAGACAGGAGTGGACATTAGCGTCAGCGACTCCTCCTCCGATGGAAGCTCCCTGGTGGTGGCAGACACCTCTGTGCCCACACCAACAACAGGTACAGCCGCCACCCCCGTACCAGCACTGCCCTACCAGCAGCCCTTCAGCGTGTTTCCCGTGCCCACTCACCCAGGAGGATGGGCATCTCCTTCGCCCCAGGCACCTCAGGCCCTGCCCCAGTCAGCCCTGCTGCCCTCAGTGAGGAGGCTATTGACCTCCTGAGATCCCTCACTGTTGGGCAGTCAACCATACTGAATGCCATCCAGGGTGTCGAAAGGCATTTGCAACAAACAAATGCATACCTGGAGGGCATTTACTCTGGCGGCCCAACAGAGAGCATTCCAGGCTCTGGCCTCAACACTGATGGCAGCCATTGTCCCTGTCTCCAGCCTCCCCCCTCCAACTTCCTCTACCCAGTCCCCTCAACACCAACCTATCCCAAGCACACCTTCAGAGCAGCATGCACCCAAATCAACACACAGAAGTGGTTCAGGCAAACACAAGCACCACACTTCATCTCACAGGCACTCACACAAGCACCATCCCCATGCAGACACACCAACATCCACTGCATCCACTGTGTCCCCCTCCTCCCCCTCGTCCACCTCCCTCTCAGTAGCGTCTCCATTCACACCTGCATGCACTACATCCTCATCCACTACCTCCATCACCAGCACGCCTATCACTACACGCCCCTCACTGGCAGTCACCACCCCCACATCCATGCACACGTCCCCTGTGTCCTCTCCCACTGTGTTTGTGACCCCTCCTCCCAAAGTACACAAACGCAAGCGCACACCCACTCAACATCCAGCCCATGCACCTGCACCCAAACACAGCAAACTGACACCTCCTACAACCACTCCCTCTTCCTCCACTCCCAAACCTTCACCCTCTTCCCACCCTAGTGTCCCTAAGAAGCTTTTCCTCGCCAACATTGACCTTTTCCCTACCCCACCCCCCGTCCTTCACCTCGGGCCAGGGTGGCCAGAATCCAGCCCAGCACCTCAGCCACCCAGTCCACGTCCGCTGTGGTTTCTGCAGCTGTGAGAGGCTCCAAGGAGGCACCCGTCAGCCCAGCCAGTGTGCCACCAACACCTGCCAAGGCCAAGAAGGTTCCGCCACCTGGCAAGGGCAAGAAGGGGACAGCATCCATCAAGGTGAAGAAGGCACAACCAGCCAGCAAGGCCAAGTCAAAGACTCCAACTGGCAGAAGCAAGGAAGCACCACCATCTGCCAAGGGCAGGAAGGGGCACAGAGCACCAGCCATGGCACTTCAGCCGTCCGAGGCTGCAAGTGAAGGCCTGGAGGCTACCACCACAACTGCCAGTATCGCCACCTGCACCGCCACAAGCAGCACCACTGCCAGCAGCAGCAGCCCCAGTGGGCAGCCGTCCGAGGCTGCAGGTGAAGGCTACCACCACAACCGCTGGTATCGCCACCCGCACCACAGCCAGCACCGCCACCTGCACCACCGCAAGCAGCACCACTGTCAGCAGCAGCAGCCCCAGTGGGCAGCCATCCGAGGCTGCAGGTGAAGGTCTGGAGGCTACCACTGCCAGCACCGCCACCTGCAGTGCAACTGCGATTCACTGAGCAGCCGTCACCGCCGTAGAGCAGTGTGTAGTGGTGACTACATGGGATGCAGTGCGTGCTGGCCCCTGCAAAAGTTGTTGTTGTGACACCCAGGTGAGAGACTGTGACCTTGCACTCCAAAACATCTGCATCACAGGGCACAATGCCCCATCCAGAACCAGTGGTAGAAGGCTTCCACTCAGCCCCTCCTTGCCAGGATGAAGTACACTGGGCACAATGTCCCCTCCAGAACCAGTAGAAGAAGGCATCCACTCAGCCCCTCCTTGCCAAGATGAAGCTCACTGGGCACACTACTCCCTCCAGAACCAGTAGAAGAAGGCATCCACTCAGCCCCTCCTTGCCCGTATGAAGCACACTGGGCACAATGCCCCCTCCAGAACCAGTGGTAGAAGGCATACACTCAGCCCCTCCTTGCCAGGATGAAGCACACTGGGCACAATGCCCCCTCCAGAACCAGTGGAAGAAGGCATCCACTAGAGAGACTGTGGCTTTGCACTCCCCAGGACCAAGCAGTGGGCAAACCACCCACTTGAGAGACTGTGACCTTGCACTCACCATGAGCAAACAGTGGGCAAACCACCCACTTGAGAGACTGTGGCCTTGCACTCCCCAGGACCACGCAGTGGGAAAACCACCCACTTGAGAGACTGTGGCCTTGCACTCCCCAGGACCAAGCAGTGAGCATGTAGCCCCCTCCAGGAGCAGTGGTGTTGTGCCGTCTTCCGGCTGAGGTGTCCCCCCATTCCCTGTCCCCCTGAGGTGCCTGTGTTTTTTCGACCGATACCCCTGCAGTGTTCTCTCCATATTGAGGCAGGAGTCAAGTGTGGGCTTGGCCTACGTGTTTTGGCCCAGTGGGCCACAAACAATTTTTGAGTGGACATTGTCCCGCCTTTTTATATATTGTATATATTGTACATACTGTTTTTGCTTTATGAACGTATTGCTAAGTATTACTACACTCATTTGACTCCATTCCTTTTGTCCTTGCGTTTTTCCTGAGGGTTATGGGGTGTATATGTAATGTTGTTGCATGTGTTTGTGTGTATGGTGTTGTGAGTGAGAGTGGGGGTGCGTGTGTGTGTCACTCTCTTTTTCCTCCTCCCCTCCCTGGTGTGCTAGGTGCAGTACTCACCGTGGTCGTCGTTGCCGGCGTTCATGCTCCTGGTGTATGAGAAGATACACCAGCATGAGGAAAACCTGCAGTTCGAGCTACATGGCGTTGTGGTCCTTCCTTGAGTGTCGAGAGGTGAGTCGTTTCCCTTCAGAGTACTGTTTCCGCCGTGCTTTTGATGCCGTTGGTAGCGCCCCGGAAAAGTTGGCGGATGGGCGGGTTGTAATAGAGTGGGTGGTACATTGTCTTCTGCCTGGCTGTTGGCGGTTACTGCCCCAGTGTTTGTTGCTACCGCCGTGGCGGTCGGAGTGTTAAAGTGGCTGTATGTGTTGGCAGTTTCCGCCGTGGTCATGATTCCATTTTTTTTACCGCCCACCTGTTGGCAGGGTTACTGCCGCTTTAACACCGACTGCCAGGGTAGTAATAAGGGCCTTAGATTGGTAACTTGGGAAATGGTTTTGTGAAGATGATCCGGAAACCTTTACTGATTGTGACATTGTGCATAATTTATGCACTTGGATTTTACAAAGAGTACCATTTTTTGAAAGACAAAAGGCAAAGAATAAACATAGGAGGGTAGAAAGGGAAATGGAAAATAGATACTATCAGTCAATGAAGAGATTCAACATTTATCACAAACCTAGACCAATGCGTTTTCAAACTACAAGGTTTTGACTTGTCTCATTGTAAATGAGAAATGTTCCTTTGTGACAGCATAGATTGCGTCAGAGGAGGGATTGAGAGAGATCATGTGTTATTAATTAATTAGTGGTACAAACGTGGGATATGGCAACTAACAAACATGCATTTTAAAAGCCACAGTAGAAAATAATATGAAAACCTAAACGTTTACGTTTGAATTTCAGTGAGCCCTTTGTGCCTACCAGTCGTATTTCTGACACCACATTAACATGCTAGTATCATGTCTAAGTAGAAATAGTAGAAATAAAATGTATTTTGAGTAATAAAATGAATTTGAATTAAAAGCACTTATATTGAATTAAATAGCTTTCATAACGTGAAAATAAATGTATATTTAGAATTCCATTGACATAACATGAATGATGCTTCAATAAATAATTTGCTTTGCATATTTTAATTGAATTTATGGGTGCGTAATAGGTTTTGTTAAAATATTAGCTGTATTGAATGTGCTTGCGCTTCATTAACCTGACTAGACCTGAAAGTTCATTTAGCAAGAAGCAATGGAAAATCGTACCCGTGTTTAACTTCAGCTTTAATCTGAATTATTTTCTTTAGGCTGCAAAATGTAATGTGAACAATAGTATTCCGAGAAGAGCATGTTTCAAGTTTAGATAATGTAACAATATTTGTTCTACAGTTGAACAGGAAGTTTCATGAAACTTATGTGAAAGAGTATTAGCTGAGTTTATTGTGTGCCACGGGAATGGAAATGCATGTAGCAGATTATTAGAAAAAGTAATATTTTAGTAGAACAGTATGAATTCATAATACAAACAATAGACTTGCTGAAAGAATTTCATAACATTGCAGAAGTTAGTGGTGCTTTCAACAATGATTGGATGCTAAAATCCACACTTAGTGTGTGCTCACCGGATGTACCAATCAAATGTATTTTGGTTATTTTAATTAGTGAAGAACTTTGGAACAGAAGTCAGTCCTTCTCAGAAGCTGCTTGACTCAGTCCCCGCCCCCCTCTGAACTTTCTTGAAGTCAGTTTACTGCCAGCGTTCCTGAAAGTCAGATCTATGTAGCTTAAGTCCACTCTGAGTATCTCATTATAGTCTTAACTGCCCTGTTCTGTTATGTGGTTCAGTACTCATAAGGCCTACTGACTCTGAACTGCTGATTTGTCTTATGTGCAACTCATAATCTGCACTTTCCTGATGCTGCCATCAACCAACGTCAGAAGATGGTGAATGCTCTGCTTGATGAATCAACTCCTGCTGTTGTCCTATGAGGAGAGGTATTATTAAATGTAGTTTCTTGTTTCCCTTTTCCAGATAGCAACTTACACCAGCATATTTTTATAGTGAATTATCCTAGTTAGAGGTTTTCCAAATTATTTTTGCCTCCTTTTATTTTTGCTTTTGCCCGCATGCGTTAACCCGTTCCCACACATGCAAGTCTCAGTTCTGGGTAGAAGATATGCAAAGGCAAAGAAGAAAGAGTGAGTGACCGAGATGGCTGCCACCTTGTTTAAAAGGGAGTCATACACATAAACGTGGCCTACTTAAAACACTTTAATAAACACACCTCTATGCATCCTAAGAAATTAGTTTCAATTGTAATTGTGTTAATTCGTTCTATATATCTAAAATCATGTGTAAAAATGCATAGTAATCATTGTTATTGATGAACAAAAAGTTAAACCCAGAAAGTGTTCCCACACAAGCACTATCTGACATGACTCATCAGATCAGCTCATCCTTGTCTTTGCGCTCAGTTTTTGGCATTGTGCACTATTAATGGCCTAAAATATGGGGTTCTGCTCCTTTCCTTGAATTGTTGCTAGCAGGACCCTGTATTTCTATTGCTTTAACAGTAATGTCACCCTGCATATCTATAGCACAACATACACTGAAATAATCTGTAATCAAATGGGGGTTACGTTTTTATCAATTTGAAGTGACCATTAGCCTCAATGTGGATGCTAAGGGCCGTATTTATACTTTTTGGCGCACAACTGCGCCAACGCAGTTGTGCGCCAAAAAATTTAACGCCGGCTAACGCCATTCCAAAGCGCCATGCGGGCGCCTTATTTATGGAATGACGTTAGCCGGCGGAGCTGCCTGGTGTGCGTAAAAAAAAATGACTTACACCAGGCAGCGCCGGCGTAGGGGAAAATGGAGCTTGGGCATCAAAAAATGGGGCAAGTCAGGCTGAGGCAAAATTTTCGCCTCAACCCGATTTGCGCCATTTTTTTTGACTCACAACCCCCATTTAAATGACTCCTGTCTTAGCAAAGACAGGAGTCATGCCCCCTTGCCCAATGGCCATGCCCAGGGGACTTATGTCCCCTGGGCATGTTCATTGGGCATAATGGCATGTAGGGGGGCACAAATCAGGCCCCCCTATGCCACCCAAAAAAAAAAAAAAAAATACTTACCTGAACTTACCTTAAGTTCCCTGGGATGGGTCCCTCCATCCTTGGGCGTGCTCCTGGGGTGGGCAAGGGTGGCAGGGGGTGTCCCTGGGGGCATGGGAGGGCACCTCTGAGCTCCTTCCGAGCCCACAGGTACCTTAACGCCTGCCCTGACCAGGCGTTAAAAAATTACGCTAAAGCGGCTGGACGTCATTTTTTTGGACCCGCCCACTCTCGGGCGTCATTTTTGCCCGGGAGTGTAAATACGGCGCACATGCCTCGGAGTCATTTTTTAGAAGGGAACGCCTACCTTGCATAGCATTAACGCAAGGAAGGTGTCCACGCAAAAAAATGACGCAAACTCCAAGATCTTTGGTGCTAGACGGGTCTAACGCCAAAGTATAAATATGGAGTTAGTTTTGCGTCGGATTTGCGTAAAAAAAAACGACGCAAATCCGGCGCAAACAGAGTGTAAATATGCCCCTTAGTGTTAAGTTCCAGTAGGTGTAGAAACGATTTTATTTGAAGCAGTACATTTTTAGTAGTCCTGCATCTCGTACTAAAGCCTAGCCTTATTTCTAATGTTGGCAACCATTGGTGTGATTTAGGACAGTAATGAATTCAGCAGTGTGTCTATGTATTTGTATTTCAGTTTCAAAGACATCTCCTATTTTTCTCCATGAGAAGATCCTGCCAGCGGCTCATTCACTGAAGTGACAAGTTTAAGTCACATGTTTAGCTTCATAGGCTTGTATAGAAGGAGAAGTGTGTAAAATGATCCAAAATTGCACCCACTTTACTATTTCATGCTCCCACTGACCTTTTGGGGCGAGAGCTCTAGTCACTTGAAATGACAATCCTGATTGTTTACTGTGCTGCTTGCTATTTTCGCATTAAAATCATTTCAGAAATGCGGGCATTCTAAAGTGTTGTGCTTTAGTTTAACAGATGCTACATTGTTGGTCAGATAACGACCCTGAAGACTGAAGACAAGAGACTGCTGGAAAGGACTGCATACTACAACCCCAGCCACCAGAGGTAACGGAGATGTTTTCTCCTTGGGAACTAGGGTGTATCATAGTTCAGCACTTTGGCCTAGTGAACTGGCTAAAAGCATGAGCACAATTGAACCAAATATTGAGATAAACTCCAACTGTGTTTACATATTTTAGCTTGTTGTCATTGAATGTACTGTTTTGTTTTATGGTTGTCACAGGATTGTTAAAAAGGGTGTGCACGAATGTCCTCTGAGTAGGATACAATAGTAAAATAAGTTGGTTAAGCAGGTAGCTTTAGGAGGAGTCCAGTTAACAGAAAATGTGTATGAGTATGAATGGATGGTTTAGAGCCATTGAGCTCTATAAATATTTCAGTAGCACAGAAAATAAGCAGTCTCTCCAGGATCTAAAGCACAAAACCTTGAAGGATGCATGTATGACAGACGTTTCAATGAATTCAAGGACATCTTTGGGTGTGAGTGCACAAATTTCCCCCTCCCCCGTCACCAGGTCATTTACAAGAAATATAACTGATAGAACCCTATCCCATTTTCCATCTCCTTTCCTACCTCCCTCCATGGGATTAGCTGTGGGCACAAGGCCAGCAGATCTCTCCCTTGGTACCCATGTGTGAGGGTGACAATAAAGAGCAGAGATGGGGGGCAAAAATTCTAAATATAATAAGCCCCTACTGGAAGGGACCCCTGCTCATATGATACCATTATTACGGGAAAGGCACATTTCAGTATTTACAAGAGTGGGTGGGGCTCACCTATGAGGATGGAAAGAAGTCCTTTCCTAATACTCTTAGCTCTGACATAAAAAAAATGAGTAAACATGCAGAAGAAACTGAAGGGAGGATCTCAAACATAAGGTAGATGGTAAAATGACCTCTCTTCCCATGCTAGCATGAGGATGCACACAAACATAAGCATAAATCGCAAGACCAAGGTATGATGAATACCCAGGAGAAATTAGAGTACCAAATAGGTTACCTTAGGTACTGAGATAGGGCTTGTGGTCCAAGTGCTCCATCTCCTCCAAATGTATGCCCCAGATCACAGAAACATAGGAAAAAGAGAAATATCCTATGGACGCCAGGGATAAGGATCTGCTGGGTATGTTTTCTTGCTGACTGAGAGGACTGGAATGGTTGATGCACCTGGTAAATGGAGCCATGCCTGCAGGACCGCAGGTGGCTGGAACACAAGGAGTTGACATGCAAGTGAGTGCTGCTATACCACTGACTGACAGTAAACAGCCTGGTAGGATGGGGTGCAAATTACTAGATAGGAGGCTGATTACACTATTGTGGATTGGTCTAAGGTCCAAGTACAGTCCATCCAGGGAGTAGAGACCATCTAAAAACGAAGCACCTCTATTACCATAAATAGTTTGAGGCAGATTTGCTTTTGGTATCTATTAATCTAGCTCACTGCAAGGTGGACTCTGCTGGTAAGTGCCACCTGTTCTCTGAACAAGTTGAAGCCATTCATGAGTTGCCCTGCCTTGCAGCTGTCTCCCAGGTACGTACCTTTCTCAGCACGACTCGGTATTTCAGACAATGAATCCTGAGTTACACTGAAATGGTGAAGCCTTTGGAAGATAATGTCAGAGAAGGCACCCCTAAATACTTGCAGTTGTCTAATTAAGCTCAATGTGCATTTCTACAAATTAAGCAGGCATTGGCTTCTGCACATGCTTTCAATCTCATTGATTATGCTATGCCTTTTACTCTGTATTGTCATGAACGTAATGGATTTGCACTTGGAGTGCAGGTAGAGAGTCATGTCGATCATAAAAAGTCCATAGTTTACTATTCTTTAATCCTTGACCCAGTCGTAGCTTGGCTCCCACCATGTTTATGATCGGTGGAAGCAGACAAGAGTCTTCTTGCAGAATATGAAATTGCTGTGTTGAGTTCTCCTTTAACTGTTGCCATGTCTTTTTCTCTGGTTGCTCTCCTCCTCTCTAAAAAACCAAGATCTTGTTACAGCCCAATTGTCCTAGTATGACATTTTACTGTTGCCTGCTTCTCATACAAACATGGCCAGGTCCAGTGTACACAAACTTGAAGTATGCATTTGGTGTAATGCATTATTTGAGCTCCTGTGAATGCAAAGTGGTTTTTAACATCAGCCAGAACCCCTATTAAAAATAGACGGTATGTTCAAAGTTTTTTAAATGCCTTACAGCTACCAAACAAGTTGCAGGTGGTAAAGTGTGCTGCCAACAGCACCCTCACAATGATGTCTCAAGGGATAACACCCTAGCTGAGACAACTGCTTACAATGCTGCTTGAGCTGATGTTGCCATGCGTGTTCTGAGAAGTGAACAGCTTCCCGTACCAACATTAAAAGATTTGCCTCAGTTGCAAGAGCAAGCCTTCAAAAATAAAAAAAAGGATTTTGGCTCAAACAGAAAAATAGATGAGACCATGAAGTAGTCTGCAGCAAAGCATTGGAAGTGTGGTTGTACGGAAATTTCTACTTCCCAATGCCCCTGGGTTGTGTCACAGAGCAGCCAGTGTCTGTAGGGATGGCCATGTTATGTACCACAGAAACCCATTGGTATGTGACCTTCTTTTCTTTTATAACCCAGAAATATTGCCAGTCCTGTACCATAGGTCTGTCATACAATGCCAGCAAGGTTAATAAGACTACTCTTGCTGCTCACCCTCCCTCTTGTGGTACCTTTGTAAAGCTTCTGATGGATTTTATCCAGTTGCCATAGTGTGCTAACTATTGATATGTCTTAGTTATAATGTGTACACTTTCAGGATGGTATTGGGTGTACTTTTGTGCCCATGCAGGTGTAATCAAAGGGCCCGATTCACAAAGGTAAAATTGGACTTTTGTGTACGTTTCCTCTTTTTCAGTATTCACAAAGAAACTTAATAGTAACTTCACGACTGCGGAGAACTCCGCACATAAAAAGATAGCACAGGCCTGTCTTTTCATATGCAGAAATCTCCACTCGACTGTGGAGTCTCAGCAGTCTTAGAGGTTATTATTAAATTGTTTGTTTGTAGATACCAAAGACAAATAACCTTGCACAAAATTGTAAGTTTACTTTTCTGAATAAGGCACCCAATAGTTAAGGGCTACTAGGGATTTTATCCTTCAGTTTGGAGTACCGTACCAGACCACAAGTGCCTGCTGGACACACTTTGGGGGTCATTCTAACTCTGGCGGGCGGCAGAGGCCGCCCGCCAGAGTTACCCCAACAGAACACCGCTCCGCGGTCTGAAGACCGCCGCAGTGATTCTGTGTTTCCCGCTGGGCTGGCGGGCGACCGCCAGAAGGCCGCCCGCCAGCCCAGCGGGAAACCCCTTCCCACGAGGAAGCCGGCTCCGAATGGAGCCGGCGGAGTGGGAAGGTGCGACGGGTGCAGTTGCACCCGTCGCCAATTTCAGTGTCTGCTGAGCAGACACTGAAATTCTTTGTGGGGCCCTCTTACGGGGGCCCCTGCAGTGCCCATGCCATTGGCATTGGCATGGGCACTGCAGGGGCCCCACGACACCCCATACCGCCATCCTGTTCCTGGCGGGCGAACCGCCAGGAACAGGATGGTGGTATGGGGTGTCGGAATCCCCATGGATGGAGGATTCCTGAGGGCAGCGGAAAACCGGCGGGAGACCGCCGGTTTTCCTGTTCTGACCGCGGCCAAACCGCCGCGGTCAGAATGCCCTACGGGGCACCGCCAGCCTGTTGGCGGTGCTCCCACCGACCCCGGCCCTGCCGGTCCTTGACCGCCGGGGTCGGAATGACCCCCTTTGTGTCAGTAGTAGTTCCGGAAGTTTACAGCACTCTAAGAATAGACCAACATTTCCATAATACATATCACCCTGAATCAGTAGGCAAGGTAGAAAATAGCAACAATATCCATTAGAACAAGATAGCTAAAATATGCCCAGAGACCCAGTTAAAATGGCCCAATGCCCTACCATTAGCATTATGGTGCCTCAGATTTATTCTTTCCCAGAACACCAAATCAAGACCATATGAAATAATCATGAGCCGACCCATGATGGTGCCATCAAATCCACAAGTCTCAGCTGAAAATTTAGATTTACAGCTGAACGGTGGTTGTAAGCTTATAAATGTCTCTGCAGCTTTATCAAGCAATCATACCTGAGTGTCCAACAGAGGCCTGCCACCCCCTCAAGTCCAGTGAGTGGGTGTATATATGGATGCACTAGAAGATGACCAGAATATGGCCTCACTGGTGTGTGCCCTATCAGATCTTGCTCATCATCAACACAGCTGGTGAAGATTAAGTGGTAAAATATAGTGGATCCACTCATTTCACTAAAGGCGAGCTGATTCTCCTAAAGACTACAGTATTCCTGTTTCTATTTCTGGAAATGTGCTTAATCCCAGACACAGATCCTCGGCCACAACTATTTCTCCAGCTATCTTGCCATTTGAGGGTGGGCAAGTAATCAATGTCCATTTTCTCTGCCTGCTCCCCCTCCAGCATGCACTACTGCCAATTCGGTCCCTCACCATTATCACTTCTATCGGAGGTAAGTGGCCTACTTCA
Organism: Pleurodeles waltl; assembly: GCF_031143425.1. Lineage (NCBI taxonomy): Eukaryota > Metazoa > Chordata > Amphibia > Caudata > Salamandridae > Pleurodeles > Pleurodeles waltl. The sequence continues at coordinate 267,050,374 of NC_090437.1, forward strand.
TGATACAAGAACCCTTTGTAGGCATGGCATGCAATCTTTGCTTCTGCCTGGAGTCTCTGCTTGGTGATGGGTTCCATTCTGGCAGTGGAATGAGGAGTCATTCCAAGGAATAATTGTATTGAACCTGCCCTTGCATGGAGTATTCGCTCTGCCTACAGTACCAACTCCTATGTGACGTTGCTAGAAAAACACAGAAAAACAGACTGGCAGAGTATGATTTCATATTCCTCACTTCTCAAAAAGGCCATGAAAGGTTTAACAGTCCTTGTGGCCGAAACATGCCAAACATGCCTCATCTTGTACTGACTAAGCCAGCATTAATATGTGACCACTGTAAAGCAAAAGTCTCCATTATTAGAAAGAAATTAGAAGTAAAATGTGGCAATACTGACTGGGAATTCAGTTAATAACACAAATTAGTTGCCATCATGTCAGTTATAGGCTCTGGCCACAGGCAAGAGTGGCTAAGGCGGATAAGGGATAATACCTAGGGGCATATTGATAAGCCCCTAGTGCCAACTTGCGCCACATTAGTGTCATTTTTTCACACTACTGTGGCCCAACGAGGCCAAAATCCTAGCACCAAAATTACAAAGTGGTGCAATGCATGCATTGCGCCACTTTGTAACCCTTTGCACTACATTATGCATGCACCAGGCATAATGTATGCAAAGGGGGCATTCCCCCGTTAGGGGGGCCTAAAAAATAGCACAAGGAAATCTAAGAGATTTCCTTGCATCATTTTGTATGGCACTTTTAACACATGCTCAGAACAGGGGTTAAAAGGAGGCTTCCATCCTTTATAATGGGCCCCCATGTACTCTGCAGGACAAGCACCAATATTTTAGCGCTACTCCTGCAGAGTACATCAATAGCGTCATAAAAAATTATACTGCCGTATTTTAAATACAGCACACACGGTGGCGGTAGGAGTGAGCTAAGGGGCGCAAGGAAAGTGGCACTTTCCATAAAACTGCCCCCAAGTTCAATGGTTTGCTGCTTTTGTCACGGAGATCCTTTTGTTATTGGGAGTTTTTAAGTTGCAATCTTTCTAATATACCACATTGAGCTATGAATTGGAATCAAAGTGCTGCATGGAAATTGCAAGGCACATGTTTAAAACGTTACGGGGCATATTTATACTCCGTTTGCGCCGAAATTGCGTCGTTTTTTTTTACGCAATTTCGACGCAAAACTAACTCCATATTTATACTTTGGCGTTAGACGCTTCTAGCGCCAAAGTCCATGGAGTTAGCGTCATTTTTTTGCGTGGACACCTACTTTGCGTTAATTATATGCAAGGTAGGCGTTCCCGTCTAAAAAATCGACTCCGAGGCATGTGCGTGGGATTTATACTCCCGGGCAAAAATCACGTCCGGGAGTGGGCGGGTCAAAAAAAATGACGTACGGCCGCTTTTGCGCCGTTTTTTTGCGCCTGCATAAGGCAGGCGTGAAGGAGCCCAGAGGTGCCCCCCCATGCCTCCAGGGACACCCCCTGTCACCCATGCCCACCCCAGGAGGACACCCAAGGCTGGAGAGACCCATCCCAGGGACATTAAGGTAAGTTCAGGTAAGTGTTTTTTTGTTTTTTTTGTGGCATAGGGGGGCCTGATTTGTTCCCCCCTACATGCCACTATGCCCAATGACCATGCCCAGAGGACAGAAGTCCCCTGGGCATGGCCATTGGGCAAGGGGGCATGACTCCTGTCTTTGCTAAGACAGGAGTCATTTCTATGGGGGTTGGGAGTGAAAAAAAATGGCGCAAATCGGGTTGAGGCGAAAAAATTGCCTCAACCTGACTTGCCCCATTTCTTGACGCCCAAGCTCCATATCCCCCTACGCCGGCGCTGCCTGGTGTACGTCGTTTTTTTTAACGCACACCAGACGGCGCCGGCGGCTAACGCCAGCTAACGTCATTCAATAAATACGGCGCCCGCATGGCGCTTCAGAATGGCGTTAGCCGGCGCTAATTTTTTTGACGCAAAACTGCGTTGGCGCAGTTTTGCGTCAAAAAGTAGAAATATGGGCCTACGTTTTTTTATCTCATTTTTTTTGTTATTATAAGGTTTCACAAACTTATACAGTTTTATTGGCAAAAAAAAAACAATCATTGTGCTACGCCCAAGTCATGACTTTATTGGGGTGGATTTACTGAACCATTGCACTCGAGTTGTAGCATAAAAGTGACCCAAACCTGGTGTAAAGTGTTGTTTTGCAGTTTGCTTTCCAGTGCAATTCCTGAATTGCATTGAGAAGTGGCCCTAAAGTAATACAAAGTAACAATGTGCTCTGCTTTGCATCAAAAAGGTATTCCATGGGTGGTACATGAGCATGCCCATGCACCCACCAATGGAGTTTGGCTCAAATCCCCATCTATCAACTTTAGTAGAAAGGGATTTGCATTATAATAATAATCCCCCTTCTAGAGGCAAACATAAAATTGGAGAAAAGGTTTATTTTCTCCAGTGTGCTGTACAGTGCAGCATACATGCAAAGTGGGTATTTGTTAAACTTTGTTTTAGCATTGAATTGTGTGCTAAAAGGGTCCCCTTCCAGTATAAAACCTATGCTTGACATCACACACAGACAGCCTGAGGTATGCTAGAGACGACAACAGCACCATATCCTAATAGATATGCTGCTGTTGTGCTCTCTCCTGTTCACACAACACAGTAGAGCTACTTTGGTTAATGTGCTATTTGAAAACATAGAAAAGCTGCTCCTTTGTTTCTCCAGACCAAGCACTCTTAACAAATATTGTGACTACTACTCCCTGTAGTACTCATTGCTTAAATAAACAATTCCTATACCTTCTTTTACACACTTATAAGACTTATTGTCTTTGAATAATATGTCTGTGATTTAAAGCACACTGACACGCTACATTGTGATGAATAGTACAACAAGTAGGGCTTTACATGGTAATATATAAGTACAGGTACTTACTTCTTTACAGTATCTATTTACTCTTGAGAAGTGCCCGTACTCTCACATTAAATGTATTGCAGAAGAGTTAAGAAGTGCAGTACTCTTTATTTCAAACAAAAGAAGTGCAGGTACTCAGTACTGGACAGTACCTGCCCATTTAAAGCACTGGCTATAAGATAAATGTGATCGAGGGGCTAAGAAGGGATGACAGGCATCATTGGGGGGGGTAGTGATGAAATCTGTAAAGAAGGAGGTCTTGGCGGGTGGGGGCAAGAAAGGCTGTTGCACCGGGCACCACCATCATTAAAGCCAGCTCTGACTTCAGGTCTCCTACAAATGTGAAGGGCAGACAGAGAGAGCACAAGGGAACTTGCTGCTCTGTCTCAGTTCAGTCTGCTGGTGCATGATCATAATGACAGTGGTTTGCCTATATCACTCTGGTTGGGTATGTGCGACACAGCGCTATGCAGCAGACTTTTTATAATATTGCCTTACAGTGCATGAACATTATGCAAATGTTAGTACTGGGGCTGGCATTCCAGCAGACTGTACACACATTGTCCGCCATTTTCCTTACAGTCACTAACTGAAGTGTTTCTTTATGCTTTCCATGCTGCAAGCTGAGTACAGCATACAGTAATACTGTTGTCAATTTGCTCTTCTAGTGAGGGGATACAGTAGCACCTCTTACGATTGCTAAAAGTTATAGAAAATGTTTTTATGTAATAATGACAACATACCTGGCTAACAAACAGTGCTTTTGTTCATAATTTTCATGAATGGTGCATCTTTTTCTGATACTAAATGCAAATTATAATTAAGGCTTCCCGTTTTCCATGTTTATAGACTTTTACAAACAAAAAACAATGTGATTGCTGTCTGATTCAATACTTTTAGAATCAGAAAATACAGAAATTTGGTCTTCTTTTAAATCACTTGTTATGCCGTCAGTCATGAATTTCAAGCCAACAAATGAACAGATTGACAACATGAGAAAGCTGCATATCACAACATATATTTGTAGTCTAATGCTAATCTTTTACTGTGGGAGCATTTTTTGTTAAATTTGGTTACTTAGGCCCACATTTAGAAAGTGACACATTAATCACCTTGCATTAGATCCATGTACACAAACACCTCTATTAAAGTTTAACATTGAGGATTCTTTCATATGGAATAGCCCTGTGTAGAAAGCTAGCTCTGTATATACTATATCAAAATGAGATATAGTTTGCACAGAGTCCAGGTGTTCCCCAGAGGCTTAACAGAGACAAAAGTAGATGATTATATGACAGAACACCGAATTAAAAACAACTACTAACCTTAACAATGAGGTCGGAACACCGACCTCGTCCTTACTACTAATGATTTTACCACGAATGCCTTAACAACGATATTTCGTTGTAAAGGCATTCCCGATGAAATCATTAGCAATAGACTCCATTCACCCTACATCCCTCACCCCACCCCCCCAACCCCACCCCAAAACCTAAAACCCCCTGACCCCCCACCCACTCCCCAAAACCAAAAACGCCCCACCCCCCAACCCCACCCTAAAACCTAAAACCCCCTGACCCCCACCCACTCCCCAAAACCAAAAACGCCCCACCCCTGACCCCCCACCCACTCCCCAAAACCAAAAACGCCCCACCCCCCAACCCCACCCTAAAACCTAAAAACCCCTGACCCCCCACCCACTCCCCAAAACCAAAAACGCCCCACCCCGCAACCCCACCCTAAAACCTAAAACCCCCTGACCCCCCACCCACTCCCCAAAACCAAAAACGCCCCAACCCCACACCAAAACCTAAATCCACCACTTACCTTCGCCAACTCCCTTCTTTGTACCTTAACCACGCATGTTCGTTGTTCAGAACATACGTAGTTAAGGCACAAAAATACAAAGTCGTGGTTAAAAAAAGCGTTGTTACGCTTTCGTTAACCGCGAATTTCGTAATAAAAAAGTCGTAAAAAAGGATGTTTCCCAAAGTAGATTAATGCTCTCTTTTGTGGTAGTGTGGTCTAGCAGTTAGGCTTATCAGAGGGTAGTGCAAAGCATTTGTTGTACACCCACAGGCAATAAAGCGAAGCACACCCTCCATGACTAACTCCAGGCCAATGGTTTTTACATAGCAAAAATATGTTTTGTTACTTTATTTCTAGAACCACAAGATTCAAGTTGCAGGTAAGTACATGTGCAAGTAAGTATCCAACATACGTAGCAATACCACTTTGTTTCAATGTGACAAGTTATACGTTTTTGAATAAATAGCAATAATCTCTTTTAAAAATGGACTGTGCAGTTTTCACAAACTGTTCTAGGGGGAAGAAAAGATAGTATGGTTTTCAGGTAAGTACAAGACTTACAGTTCCAGTCTCCAGGGGCTAGGATGTCCCCAGGTTGGGGTTCAAGTTAACCCCAAATACCCACCACTAGCAACACGGAGCCAGCCGGATGCAGAGGTCAAATTTGAGGTCACTTTAACCTGCGCTCCTAAGGAGACTGGGAGCACTTGGAATCAGGCCTGCTTGCAGGTAAGTATCCGTGTCTTCGGGGGGCAGACCTGGAAGGTTTATAGGAGCACCAAGGGGGGCCTAGGTCAGCACCAAGCACTCACCCTCAGAGGCACAGGGGTGCCTGGGTGCAGGGTGCAAACACAGCATCGGGCTCCTAAAGCTTTGCTATAGGAGCACCCTGGGGGTCACAAAGATGCTGCAGGTGAAGTCCAGGGTGTTGGTTCAGTGAAACCAAAGGCTTGAGAAGGAGGGAGTCCGCCTGCTAGATATTCCTGCACTGAAGGTCAGATTTTCCGAGGCCAGAGGGCTTCAGGTGCAGGGATACATTTTGGCCTCAGGAATCTTCATTCTTTTCTGTCACTGTAAGGGGGGTCCTCTGGATTCAGGCTGCAGGCATCGTCGTGGTGGACAGGAGGGGTCAACTCACGGTGGACACTTGCTCAGAATTGCCTGGGGACCAGCTCTAGTCGGTTGGGCCACTTGGACATAGGCTGTGGGCATTAGGTGCAGAGTGTGCAGGGCTCACGGATCCGGGGAGTCTCTGGAGACATTGGATGGAGTTTCTTCTTGGACAGGGCCTCAGACAACAGGAGTTCTTGGTCCTCTGGGGTGCAGCCAGTCCTCTGGAGGCTTTTCAGAGGCGGCTGGTCCTGCAGGATGCGTCGCCTTCTTTTAGCAGGTCTTTAGAAGCTGGAGACAGGCCACTAGGGCTGGGGCCAAGTCAGTTTGCGTCTTCAGTCTTCTCTGCTGAGGGGTCAGCTTAGCAGTCCTTCTTCTTTCTTCTTGTGAGGTCGCCAGGAATCTGACAGCTAGGTTCAGAGGAGCCTTTAAATACTGGATTTAGGGGCGTTACAGGGGTCAAAGGGCAGTAGCCAATAGCTACTGTCCCTGAGGGTGGCTACACACTTCTTGTGTCTACTCCGTTTGGGAAGGGGGACACAGACCTACCCCTATTGGTCCCTGACTTCCAAACTGAGATGGAGGATTTTGCAAGGAGGGGATCATCTCAAATCTGGTCACCTTTGGGGTGGTCCCAGCTGAGGTGGTCACTCCTCCTTGTTTTCTCTAATTTTCCCGCCTGACTTGCTGCCAAAAGTGGGGCTTTGTCCAGGGTCAAATATCTCCACTAGCTGGAGTGCCCTGGGGCACTGTAACAAGAGGCCTGAGCCTTTGAGGCTAACCACCAGGTGTTACAGTTCCTGCAGGGGAAGGTGTGAAGCACCTCCACCCAGTGCAGGCTTTTTTTCAGGCCACAGAGAGCACAAAGGCTCTCACCCCATGTGGACAGAAACTCATCTTGAAGTGGCAGACTGGCACAGACTGGTCAGTCTTGCACTAGCAGTTTGGCTAACATACAGGAGGCATCTCTAAGATACCCTCTGGGTGCATTTTCCAATACATCCAACACAGGCATCAATGTGGATTTACTGTGCTGAGAAGTTTGATACCAAACTTCCCAGCATTCAGTGAAGCCATTATGGAGCTGTGGGGTTCGAAATGACAAACTACCAGCCCATATACTCAGTATGGCAACACTGCACTTACAATGTCTAAGAATGGCCTTAGACACTGTAGGGGCATATTGCTTGTGCAGCTATGCCCTCACCTGTGGTATAGTGCACCCTGCCTTAGGGCTGTAAGGCCTGCTAAAGGGGTGACTTTCCTATGCCACAGGCAGTGGTTTGTGGGCATGGCACCCTGGGAGGGGTGCCATGTCCACTTTGTCAGTTTCTCCCAACCAGCACACACAATCTGCAATGCCAGTGTGCATGTGCTTGGTGAGGGGTCCCCCAGGGTGGCATAAAACATGCTGCAGCCCCTGGGGACCTTTCCTGGCCACAGGGCCCTCGTTACCATGGGTACCTTTTACAAGGGACTTAACTGTGTGCCAGGGGTGTGACAATTGTGGGAACAATTGTACAGTTTTTGAGAAAGAACACTGGTGCTGGGGACTGGTTAGCAGGAACCCAGCACACTCTTGGTCAAGTTGGCATCAATATCAGGCAAACAGTGTGGGTGGGGTAACCATGCCAATAAGGGCACTGTCCTACACCCTGCTTGCACTTTGCTTTTGTTAAAGATTAACAGTACCATTACTGTGTATAGAGCTCTTTGCTAGAATGAAGATATGTGCATGTAAATAGAAACACTGTTTGAAACAAGTTGCCACTGTGATTTATACAAATATGTTATTGGAAATGTGCACACTCTATTTAGCATTTAAAGCAAAGATTTACTGCTGATGAATACATAAGATTAACTCAAAACAATTTTCAGGTATGTACTCATAGGTTTACCAACTCAAAGGATCTGATTCACAAAATGAATGTTGAAGTATGTAACTTAGTACTTTAGTAGCACCCCTTCAGAACTACAAAATGCAATTCAAGAATCTGTGGCTGGAGATTTCCACCTCCGAGGTGTTTAGGGAGGGACATGGATTTACAAAACATACACCCACATAACACAATTGATCTCCAAAAAAACAGATGAAGAGTTACTAGGAGTAACTTTACACTTGCCAGTTCAGTCACAGGAGTCTCCCCCTCCATGTTGAAGGGGTACAGACTCTTAAGTTTGCAGGTAGGTGTAAATCACCACTCGGAAATGGTGTATACCAAAAGTGTGGAGCGTTATACCTGAGTTTAAGAGAAGATCTTCATGTGAGTTGATCGGCACATGCAAATTTACTTTTGGAAATAGGCCCCAACATGTTTAGGATCATTCTAAAGTCTGAATACCCTCTTGAAATAACTGTTGTTTGGTAGCAATGATAGCAGCATGTGTGTTATAACCTTGAATTTGTAAGAATAGTGATTCTGGCACTGCAACACATTCTCACAGAGTTATATATATATTTGTGTGCGAGTGGGTGGATGGGTGTGTGTGTATTCACTTAAAAAAACAAAGGTTAAAGTGATGTTGTAGTTAGTTGAAAATTAAAGTGTCAGTTAAACATTACAGCTTAAACTAATAAATCCACTGAAATTCACTAGTTTTAGGTAACTACAACTCAGGCCATCGCCATGCACAGCGTTGTCATCAAAGATGTTATTTAAGGTGTCTTCAGTGTTGTTGTCAATTATGTTATAGAACATGTCATGACTGATGTAATATGTGATGTCATAAGCAGTGCATGGTGAGGGTGCAAGTTATAGTACTACTACTGTACTGTGGTACTGTAAAATAAGATTATATTGTCCCCAGGGACCTGGGGGGAGGGTTCCTCTGGGTACCCCTTACAATGTCTAGGGATTGAGGTTATCCATACCCGTCCCCATATGTTCTTTTTATTGTTTTTACGACACAAGGATTGAATCCCTGAGCTCTACAATGCCTGCCAAAGATCTTCGTTGATGTTAGGCAGCCAATCCGTTTTTATCTTTTGATCTGCCAGTTCTACAGTACTCCCACAACTCTCTATATCTAAAAAATGTTAACTTTAATTTCTCAAAAACTGCTTCACAGATTTACACCAATCACAAAAAGTGTGTTTTCAATCATATTTGGGCCCGTATTTATACTTTTTGACGCTAAACTGCGCTAACGCAGTTTAGCGTCAAAAAGTTTAGCGCCGGCTAACGCCATTCTGAAGCGCCATGCGGGCGCCGTATTTATTGAATGGCGTTAGCCGGCGCTAGCAGACTGGCGCTGCCTGGTGTGCGTGGAAAAAAACCACGTACACCAGGCAGCGCCGGCGTTGGGGAAAATGGCGTTAGGGCGTCTTAAAAATGGTGCAAGTCAGGTTGACGCTAAAAAATCGCCTCCACCCGATTTGCGCCATTTTTAACGACGCCCAGACGCCATTTACATGACTCCTGTCTTAGTAAAGACAGGAGTCATGCCCCCTTGCCCAATGGCCATGTCCAGGGGACTTATGTCCCCTGGGCATGGTCATTGGGCATTGAGGCATGTAGGGGGGCACAAATCAGGCCCCCCTATGCCAAAAAAAAATATAAAAAAAATAAAAATGTATACTTACCTGAACTTACCTGAATGTCCCTGGGATAGGTCCCTCCATCCTTGGGTGTCCTCCTGGGGTGGGCAAGGGTGGCAGGGGGGGTCCCTGGGGGCATGGGAGGGCAGCTGCGGGCTCATTTTGAGCCCACAGGTCCCTTAACGCCTGCCCTGACCCAGGCGTTAAAAAGAGGCGCAAATGCGGGGTTTTTTGCCCCGCCTACTCCCGGGTGTGATTTTTGCCCGGGAGTATAAATACGACGCATTTGTGTCGCAGTCATTTTTTGGGACGGGAACGCCTACCTTGCATCTCATTAACGCAAGGAAGGCGTTCACGCAAAAAAATTACGCTCTTTCCTCATACTTTGGCGCTAGACGCGTCTAACGCCAAAGTATAAATATGGCGTTAGTTTTGCGCCGAATTTGCGTCGAAAAAAACGACGCTAATTCGGCGCAAACGGAGTATAAATATGCCCCTTGGTGTCATTCTGCTGGGCCGTTTTGGCTGTCTCAGTCTCTAAAGCTCCTGTGAGAATTTGCATGGGGAAAACGTGTTTTGGGACCCACCCTTTTTTCTGGCCCCCATGTGATGGATTTCCCAAAACTTCCCAGGAAGGAGCTGAGGTGGATGAACTTTTCTTTTTTAAGAAAGCTTTGTGAAGATTCACCAAACGGCACTAAAGTTATTAGCAAACCAAAAAAAAAATTTCCTATAGACACCTAGTCCTGACTATAAATACACAGTGGCAACAGCCACTGGGTGATAATGTGTGTGTGTAATATATATGTAATAAGTAAAAAGGTTAATAGTTTTTCCACGATGAGGGGGAGGGGCTTTGATAGAAGAGGTCATTTTGTAGTACTTGGGGAAACATGATTGCCAATTGGGACGGGATGTGTGCATTTTGTTATCAGTGTCACAAGGGAAAAAATGAACATTTATTGAGCAGGACAGTGTAATCATGATCAATGTGTATTTTAGAGGGGTGAAACACTTGTGGGGGCAGAATCAGCAGGGCAGTACTGACAAAGCTTCGATACTAAGATATATTTCCTGATATAACTCATTATATGTGATTTTGTAATTGGATAAGAGAGACATAAGAAGGTATGAATATTTATTTATGTAATGGATGAGAACGTCTTAAGATGGCCACCATGGAATCATGAGCTTATTACTTGGGTTTTTTTCTTATATAACTGTGGGTTCTAAAAATGTGTTGGGAACCTGTGAGGAAGGGAGCAAGACGTTGTACACTGAAACACGTTGGGCGTGTCCATTTGGTGGCATTTAAGATTATGGTGTTTGATTAAACTAATGTTCACACAGCACTGCTGAATTTATGTTTTCTTACATACCTGGTGAACTTATGTGGACTGAATATACATATATATGTGTGTGTGTGTGTGTGTGTGTGTATACATATATATATATATTATTAATATATATATGTATGTGTATATATATATGTATATAAATATATATGCTAAACTTAATTATTTTTTTATGTAATACACAAATTCAAAATGAACTGAACTTATTTTTTAATTTAGTTTAAAAAAGGCTAAGAGGACTATAACTTTTACTAATAATTATAACCATGTTTTCCTATAAACAAATAAAATTTAAAAAAATGTTAGCAGGGTAGGTGACTAATTTTAAAGTATTCAAAAAAATTATATCTACAAATAATTAATATATATATAAATTAACTTTCAATTTTATACAATTTGAAGAGGTACCGTGGTTTATATTTTTATTTAAGTATTCCTGGGTTACTACTATTTATTTAAACGTTTTTTTATATGATTATTTTACATTAAATTAACTTTATTTTTTTCTGTTAAGAAAAACTTTATTCAATTTCCCTTTATTCAATTTCTTCTGCCCTATGGCGTAGATTTCCGCAAATAGGTGAAAAGTTACTAATAGTAACTTTACACTTGTAAATTCAGTCATATGAGCCTCCAGCCCTTCACTTCATGGGCTGAAACTTGGGCGAGGTATAAGTTATCACTCGGAAATGGGGAAATTATTTGCTTCATGCTTTGCTTCCATTATTGATTCATCGAGAAATAGGTTGCTTCATGTATTTTGCTGAAAAAATACATGTAATACAAGCAGTTTCTCTATTATATAATACACGAGCAGAAAAAAACGGGCCACAAAAGTTTTGGCTTAATTTTACACTGAAGTTTATGGAAATTGGCTTGTGCTTTAGTATAATAAAAATAACTTTTTTTTTAACCTAGCGCCTGCTGCCAGGCTTTTCGGCAGTTCTGTAGCGCTACAAATCACAGTAGTTAGAATTCCCAACTTAATAGGTCCCTTTGGTTGACTTTTAAAGCATTCAAAAATATAATCTTCAGGCTATGCAAAGGTCTGGGCAACAAATATTCAACAGTATCCGTTACCTTTCGGGATACCTCACTACATATTTTGTGCGGGTCAGACTACAGTGTGGGTCATTATGGCCACATTTCATAAACTGCTCAACTCACGTGATGCTAATTTTCACTGAGGTGACACTTGCCATGAGATCGGATATTAAATGCGTGTGCTCTAGTTCGCTGTTTCTTGTGCGTTGTTGTTTTCTGGCTGCATTCATCCTATTAATATTTTGACTGAGTACATAATTCAAGTACTAGTTTTTCCTGTTAGCCATCCATGCCATCCTTCCCTACTTTTGTAACAATATTGTGTTAAGTAAAAAAAAAGTTACGGATGCAAAATGATGTAGGTGACCACGCAGACATACGAACCGCTCCCCAAAATAACATCCATTTAATAGGAGCAGACAGCTACCGGTTTCATACTCTAGACAGCTTCAAGTACATAACTCAGTGTCTACAGCATGAAAAATACTAATAATCCTATTTACAGGCAGCCATTCCTTGTTGCTCGAGAAGACAAAATAAACACAAAATGAATTACCCTTCCGGAGCTGTATTTGTACCCAAACTTCGGCGTTTAATAATATCATTTATTCTATGGCAGTGGAGATGTCGAAGCCAGTTTACGTTTCTCAGCCTGTAATTATATTTGTTTGCAAGTCGCCGATACATTTTAAGAGACAGCAAAATAAATAAAAAGCCTTTTTATTTGAGAGGAGAAACAAGTATACATTTTCACGAGATGAAAGGAGTGAAATCAATTTATGAGACCTCACATAAATAATGTAATAAATCAGGAAGAATAACGGGGCCGAGGGCTACTGTAACGTGCACTGGTAACGTGCCTGTTTTATGGAGCTTGATAATACAGTTTATCATGGACGCCAAGGGATTTCCCACAATATCTGAGCCGTGAAGCAACCAAAAAAAAGCGCGCACAGCGAGGGGCATGTCTCTTTTGACACACATTCTCTTCCCACACTTGTTTCGCCAGGGAAACAACTGTGGCGCAGTTTAATTAAACCTCACTGCAATGAATTAGTCCAGGCCTCAGCCCCCTGACAGAGCGGAGCCTGGCAGTACCACGGGGGTCTGTCCCCAAGTGGCACAGGAGACGACAAGGGACCTGGGAAAAAAGGAGTAAGGTCTCCGGCATGACAGTGTCACTGAGCAAACCTTCAGCTGTCAGTCAAGCCTTCCAAAGAACTCTCTAGTTTCTCGCAACAGACTCCCTTTGCAAATGCGGCCAAATCTCCGTTTACTTTGCACAGTGAGTGGCACTGTCTTCTACCCAATGAGAATGAACACAGTCAAATTATTGGGTGCTATGTAATAATTTCACTAAGAAGACAAACCTGTATGGATATTCATCATCATACTATCATTAGTTTTACCTCGTCCTTTTAATAGTATATAAACCAGTCAATCTGTCCACCTCTGGCTCCATTCTTTAGCCGTTAATCCACATATTTGCTTATGTACGTCTCACAATGTATAGCGAATTACCTATTCGTCCTTATACCTATCTTTATGCTCGTCAGTGTAGCTGATTAGACATCTGTCACGCTGACTAACCATTTATAGGTCAGACCATCTATCCATTTACCTCACTGCCCATGGTCTGTCTCTTTATGTATATTTCCTCCTCCATGTGCTTATGTTTACAGTTATATATATTTGACTGCTTATGCATTCACCATTCAATCATTTTGCCAAACCTTCCATCTATTCATGTGTATCAGACAATCATCTATCTATCTATCTATCTATCTATCTATCTATCTATCTATCTATCTATCTATCTATCTATCTATCTATCTGTCAGCTAGTCTGTTATCCTAAATTTAGCATACCTATCATATAGAGGTTTTCATAACCAACTCTCTAGTTATGTTTAGACGATGGTCCCAGATCAGAGACCATTCTAGTATCCGCATATATCTTTTGCCCACTGTAATCAATCAGCACCTTGTTTGCCCTACAGAAGGTTTAGTCAACTCTAACATTTTTGAAAAGACATCTCACGAAGATTAGTCAAGGAGGAGAATGTTGTAAGTTGCAAGAGCATAGCTTCCTAATCAATCTTCAACCAGCATTACTTTAGTAACAAATAAAAAAAATGTTAAAATATATAGTCCCACTTATATGTATAGTCAAAGCTTGCTATACACTCGATTGCCTACTGTTAGACTTGGCATCCTTGGCGTGATCTCCCCTAACTTTTTGTCTCTGCAGGTTGTTGATGTGTGCTGGACTCTGTTTTTGCTGTATTTGATACTCTGGGCAATTTACCATTGCTAACCAGTGCTAAAGTGCAAGTGCACCTATGTAAAATGTATGTGTAATTGGCTTATCCATGATTGGCATATTTGATTTACTGGTAATTTCCTAGTAAAGTGCACTAGAGGGGGCCAGGGCCTGTAAATCAGGTGCTACTACTGGGCTTGCAGCACTGGTTGTACCACCCACATTAGTATCCCTGTAAACATGGCTCAGACCTGCCACTGCAGTGTCTGTGTGTGCAGTTTTAAACTACCAATTCGACTTGGCCAGTTGCCAGGCCTAAACCTTCCCATTTTGTACATATAAGGCACCCCGAAGGTAGGCCCTAGGTAGCCCCATGGGCAGGGTGCAGTGTATGTTGAAGGTCGGACATGTACTGATGTGTGTTACATGTCCTAACAGTCAAATAATGCTAAATTCAGCCTTCTCTGTTGCAAGGCCTATCTCTCGCATAGGTCAACATGGGGACTGCCTCTAAATATTATTAAAGTTCAGAATCCCTTTAAGAGCAGATAGAAATTTAGAGTTTGGGGTCTCTGAACTCACAATTTAAAAATACATATTTTAGTAAAGTTGGTTTTTAGATTGTTCGTTTGAAAATGCACTTTTAGAATGTAGGCATTTTCTTGCTTAAGCCATTCTGTGAATCTGACTGTTTGTGGATTGCCTGTCTGGGTCAGCTTGACAGTTGGGCTGTTTGTGAATCCCCTCTAGACAGTGAGACAAAGGGAGCTGGGGTGTAGCTTACATATTCTGATGAGCCATCTGTGCTAGAGAGGAGGGAGGAGTAGTCACTTACACCTGAATAGGCTGTGCCTGCCCTCTCACAATGTAGTCTCCAAACCCCTGGTGTGTGTCTGGGGCCTGGCCTGGGCAAGGCAGGATCTTGTTAACAACAGAGACTTTCCTTTAAAGTAGGCCTACTTCAAAGGCAGAAAGGGGGTATACGTATTGGACCCAAAACCGCTGAAAATTAGATCACTTTTGGAACCAAGAGGAACCTCTGCCAAGGAGAAGAGCTGAAGCGCTAAGGAGAAGTGCTGTCCCTGCCTGTGACTGTGCTTTGTTGGGCTATCCTGCAGTTGCTGCTTGTGCCTGTGAAAGGGGACAAAGACTGGACTTTGTGGTATATTCCTGCTTGTGAAGAATCCCCAAAGGCTTGCACTGAGCTTGCCTCCTGTGTTGAAGTCTCAGGGCCATCAAAGACTTCCTCTGCCAGCACCTGGACTCTGTTGAGACTCCTGCCCTGCCAATGGTGTCCTATCCAGTTCCTGGGTCCTTGAAAGGTGAAGTTGACAGAACAAGAGCTGAAAATCCACACACAGAACGCCATGCAGGGAAATGTTTGATGCACCATCTGCAACCCGCCTGATAAGTGACGTGCCACTGGCTTTGTGGCTAAAATCGATGCTCCACCTACATTGCAGCTGGGAGATCAATGGATTGCTGAGGGAAAAACTATGTGCAACAGCCGCTTTCGGCTGCTCATAAGAACACAAACCCCACACAGTGCAGTTTTCTAACACCGTATGATTGGATTTTCAACACATCATCCCTGGGAGTCAAAGTCAACCCGACTCTGCGTGGACCTGAGGTGCCCTGTCCAGAAACCTGACAGGGCAAACAAATCAAAACAAATCTCTATCCTTTTGTACAAATGGCAAAAGACTTTGTCACTATCTAGCTCGGTGTGGATAGCACTGTGCTGACCCAATGCTTAAAGACTTTGCTAGATAAACAGACATTTGAGGTGAGCAAATCTAGAGTGTCGCTGGTGTTGCGGGGTGCTCCTTACTAGAGCTGCTCTCCACCTAAACTTAGGAACTACCCAGAGTTCTCTATTCTTTTTTTACATAATTTATGCGTCACTCTAACACTGAAAGGGATTTGTTTTGACTTATACTGGGTGCTCCCTTGTGTCTGGACAAAGCTAAACTTCTTTGATGAGCTCTAATGAGAGAGAAACACGTGTGAGGGGTTGCTTTTACTCATTCCAGGTTGGCTTGGATGGTATTTTACCAGTTCAAAGCTGTAATACAGTGCCTGGAGTGGTAAATAGATTTTGTCATTTTACAGCTCAGCAAGGTTGACCTGTGTCAAGCTTATGCTTAACCCCTTAGCTGCTGGGCCTTTCCCCCCCCAGTGCTGAGCCCTTTTTTGGCTATTTGGGGTAGTTCGCGCTTAGGGCTTCATAACTTTTTGTCCACATAAGCTAACCACGCCAAATTTGCGTCCTTTTTTTCCAACATCCTAGGGATTCTAATGGTACCCAGAGTTGGTGGTTTCCCCTGGAGGAGACCAAGAAAATAGCCAAAATACAGTGAAAATTTAGTTTTTTCCAAAAAAATGGGAAAAAAGGGCTGCCGAAGAAGGCTTGTGGTTTTTTCCCTGAAAATGCCATCAACAAAGGGTTTCTGGTGCTGAAATCACTATCTTCCCACCTTTCAGGAACGGGCAGACTTGAATCAGAAAACCAAATTTTTCAACACAAATTTGGCATTTTACTGGGACATACCCCATTTCTACTATATTTGGTGCTTTCAGCCTCCTTCCAGTTAGTGACAGGAATGGGTGTGAAACCAATGCTGGATCCCGGAATGCTAAACATTTCTGAAAACTTGACAAAATTCTGAATTCAGCAAGGGGTCATTTGTGTAGATCCTACAAGGTTTTCCTACAGAAAATAACAGCTGAAATAAAAAAATATTGAAATTGAGCTGAAAACAACAGCCATTTTTCTTTATGTTTTACTCTGTAACTTTTTCCTGCGATGTCAGATTTCTGAAAGCAATATACCATTTTGTCTGCTGGACTCTTCTGGTTGCGGGGATATAAAGGGCTTGTAGGTTCATCAAGAACCCTAGGTACCCAGAGCCAATAAATGAGCTGCACCCTGCAGTTGGTTTTCATTCTATACTGGGTATACAGCAATTCATTTGCTGAAATATGAAGAGTGAAAAAGAGGTATCAAGAAAACCTTTGCATTTCCAAAATGGGATCAAGATAAGGTTTTGAGGAGCAGTGGTTATTTTCACATCGCTGAATTCCGAGGTGCCCATACAAGCATGTGAATTGCAGGGCATTTCTCAAATAGACGTCTTTTTTACACACTCTCTTATATTTGGAAGGAAAAAATGTAGAGAAAGATAAGGGGCAATAACACTTGTTTTGCTATTCTGTGTTCCCCCAAGTCTCCCGATAAAAATGATACCTCACTTGTGTGGGTAGGCCTAGTGCCCGCGACAGGAAATGCCCCAAAACACAACATGGACACATCCTATTTTTTTTATAGAAAACACAGCTGTTTTTTCCAAAGTGCCTACCTGTAGATTTTGGCCTCTAGCTCAGCCGGCACATAGGGAAACCTACCAAACCTGTGCATTTCTGAAAACTAGAGACCTAGGGGAATCCAAGGAGGGGTGACTTGCGGGGCTCGGACCAGGTTCTGTTACCCAGAATCCTTTGCAAACCTCAAAAAGTGGCTAAAAAAACAAGTTTTCCTCACATTTCGGTGACAGAAAGTTCTGGAATCTGAGAGGAGCCACGAATTTCCTTCCACCCGGCGTTCCCCTAAGTCTCCCGATAAAAATGATACCTCACTTGTGTGGGTAGGCCTAGCGCCCGCGACAGGAAATGCCCCAAAACAGAACGTGGACACATCACATTTTTTCATAGAAAACAGTGCCTACCTGTGGATTTTGGCCTCTAGCTCAGCCGGCACCTGGGGAAACCTAGCAAACCAGCACATTTTTGAAAACTAGAAACCCAGGGGAATCCAAGATGAGGTGACTTGTGGGGCTCGGACCAGGTTCTGTTACCCAGAATCCTTTGCAAACCTCAAAATGTGGCTAAAATACCACGTTTTCCTCACATTTCGGTGTCAGAAAGTTCTGGAATCTGAGAGGAGCCACAAATTTCCTTCCACCCAGCGTTCCCCCAAGTCTCCCGATAAATATGATACCTCACTTGTGTGGTTAGGCCTGGTGCCTGCGACAGGAATAGATCACACAACGGTCAATGTTGGTCCTTACGTGAGGCAGCTGTTGACCCTGGGGTGATCCATTCCTGACACAGGCACTAGGTGTAGGCACTCAAGTGGGGTAGTGTTTTTATCAGGACAGGTGAGGAGTCACTGGGTGGTAGGAATGTTGTGGATCCCAGCATATTCCTGTAGTTTGTGTGACAGAAATGCGAGAAAAATAGAGTTTTTTTTCAACATTTCAGCTTTGCAGGGTATTCTGGGTAAGAAAACTTTGGGGAATCCACACAAGTCACACCTCTGTGGACTCCCCCGAATGTCTAGTTTCCAGAAATGTTTGGGTTTAGTGTGTTTCTCTATATGGCCGCCGAATCCAGGACCAAAAACACAGGTGCCTGCCTTACAAAACCAGTTTGTTTTGCCATAGACAATTTTGATGTCTCCACAATATGATTTGGGTGGTGGAATTTGGGGCTGAACTAAATTGGTGAGCTCCCAAGAGAGCACTCTCTCTCTGCTTGCCGC
The DNA here is from genome assembly GCF_031143425.1 of Pleurodeles waltl. Taxonomy (NCBI): domain Eukaryota; kingdom Metazoa; phylum Chordata; class Amphibia; order Caudata; family Salamandridae; genus Pleurodeles; species Pleurodeles waltl. The sequence continues at coordinate 267,068,957 of NC_090437.1, forward strand.
CGCATTCACCTGCTCTCTGGGTTGGCCTAACCCACTATTACCCAGTTGCACGAACAGCTTGCGAAGGGACAGCAGGACTGTCCTCATCACCTCCCTCATAATGTACTGGAAGAGGAGTTTTCGAATGGGACTCCTCTGACTGAAAAATCACTCCCAGAGTCTGCGCCATTGTCCTATCCCTCAGATGCTGTCTCAGTATCTGATGTCTCAGTCTCTGATCCTATGTCAGAGCGGTCCTCTATAACCCGAGTGCAGGCAGCAGTCATCCATCAAGATGCCATCTCTGCTATTCGCTAAACTGTTGCTCTAAAACACTAGCCTACGTAGACAGTCACAAAATCGATGGTGTGTGTGAGATACGTGCAACAGTAGAGGCCACCTTACCTGCGCTTCTTCCCTCAATCAGCACGTACTTTCAAGACACTCAAAAAACACCTTGTCACATACCATTCGTCACAGTCTTTAGCACCTCCTGCGCCCAGTCCAACAATCATTATTGGTGCTCCCACTCCCTCCTCCTCGGATTCCCTCATTACCACCCAGCAAAAGTGCCCTTCATCTCTCCATAGACTTTACTAATGTACTCAGCTATTTACATAAAATACAGATGTGCTCTTTGCAGTAGGCATATAAACCTTCTGCGCTTCTTTATGGCACTAAAACTGCCACTAGACAAGTCGGACCCTTTTCCCCCCAGGGAAACCACACACATATTGACAAAAGTGATGTATATATGACAGCCAACCACCTGAAACTCAACTCAAGCAAAACCGAAATAATCCTCTTTGGCCCACACAAAAACACCTGGGACCCCCCATGGTGGCCCACCACGCTAGGCCCTGCACCCACCCCGCCAACTACGCACGCAACCTCAGCATCATCCTAGACTCCTCCCTCTCTATGACCCAACAAATCAACGCTCTTACCGCCTCATGCTTCAACAAACTCCGTATACTGAAAAACATTCAAATGGATCCCCACAGAGACCAGAAAAACTGTCACTCACACACTCATCAGCAGCAGGCTTGATTACAGAAACGCCCTCTACGCCGGCACCACTCTAAAACTCAAGTGCAAACTACACGCATCCAGAACTCAGCAGCACGACTCATCCTCGACCTCCGCCGACACGAACACATCTCTCCACACCTCAAATCCCTCCACTGGCTCCCCATTGACAAAAGGATCACCTTCAAGATCCTCATCCTCGCACACAAATCACTCCACAACACAGGCCCTGCCTACCTCAACGAGAGTCACCTTCCACACCCCCACACGAAACGTCCGCTCAGCTGACCTCTCTCTCGCCTCTGTCCCCCGCATCAAACACACCACCGCCGGGGGCAGATCCTTTTCCTACATTGCACCCAAAACCTGGAACGCACTCACAACCCACATTCGCAAGACCCAAAACCTACTTCTTTTCAGGAAGGGCCTCAAAACCTGGCTTTTTGAACAGTGAACCTCCTAGCCCCTTTCCCTCCCCCCGTCCCCCCCCCCCCAGCGCCTTGAGACCCTCACAGGTGAGTAGCGCGCTTTATAAATCTCTTTGATACAGATCTACCTATATAAAAATATATAAATATATATATATATACATATATATCTACATAGATATATCTATAGATATATCCATGTACCTAGATATATCTATCTACATAGATATATATATATAGATATATACATATATTTTTTTTTAGTTGTTGTATGGTTTCCTTGGGGGCCAAAATGGCCCCCAGGGAAACCCTACAACATCAAAAAAAAAATTGCCCCCACAGGGGGTCACCCTGCCCACGGGCGACCCCCTGTCATTTCATTTTTTTTTTTGTTTTTTTTTTTTTGGAAAAAAAAAATCCCCTGGGGGGGTGCTTGGTTGCACTTCTGAAAGAAAACTCTTTAAATAAAGATTTTATGACATCTTTGCCTCTGTGCTTTTTCTTTTCATTGCTAATTGTCATTCTTAATCTGTGGTCCAAATGGATTTTTATTACCTCTGTTAGATTGCAGTGAAGGAGATGACATGGAGTGGATCACCATAATCTTGGGAAATTCTCTGTTCTTAAGTTATGCACTGAATGTAAAATGTTATTTGAAAATTAATTTCAATTTTCTTTTTGAACTTCATTGTACTCAATCCTAATGTTCTTCCATGCACCAGATATCGGGAGATATGTCTCTTGATGTATTCTGCCTTGTATCCTGATCTTTTCATCCAAAAATGTATGTCTGTCATTTTCTATTTAAATACATTGGTTCACCTCAAAAAGTGACTCTCTATGTGAGGAAATGTTGTAGTTCCTCACATTACGACCTTAATCAGCTGAAGAAGCTCATCTAAACAGTATCGAAGTTTAGGAGGTTTGTTTTTGAGCGAGATAAAATAAATTAGAAAATAGAAAATCGGTAACAACTTTACTTTATAACCATCAACTTGCCAACTAAACGTTATTCTGCAGCCAGTATTTAGGTTCAGCCGAAGGAAGATGATTCTACATTTTTAGGATCACTTCTTTTTTCAAACATCCGAGCATATTTCTCTCCAAAATGAATGTTCTTAGGAAACAAATATCTTCCTTGAAAAAAACTGTCCATATTCACGTTAACATCTCCAATCATTTTTGTGTTCTTTTGGCAGAAAGAATTGCCGCTGCCTCTCCTCTGAACTTTGTTGGTGTTCAGTAGTTAAAATCGATAAATACACCAGAACTAATTGCTGACATAGGACTGCTCAATATATCATGCTTTCTAGCAGGCCCCTGTCCACTCTCTCTCCTGGAAAACAATGATGCTGTAATTGCTACAATTCACTTCCTTTTGTGCTTTTCATTCTTTATGAGGCATATATTCCTACAGCCCTTAAGTAATCCTGGGAGACACCATGTCTTGAAAAGTGCTCACTTGACCCTTTCATTATAGTAAACTACCTCTAAATTGCCAGCCTTCGTTGATGGCAAAGATGCTTTTGAGAAAGTTGCTGTTCATCTTCACTCCACATCAGTCACCTGAATCTCACTGACTTCTTGATAAATTTCGCCATCAATGACTTTCCTGATATCACATTTAATATGATCAATTAAATAATCAATGACATCTGATGGTCTCTCATCGAAGCAATCAGACAGTCCAGAACATCCAATGGCACGAAAGACAAATGTGAGGACACATTTATTATCTATATCTCATTCCATTTGTTGCTTACTAACTTGGGTATATATCTAGAAATTGTCATGAAAACTGCAGAATGATCTATGTGCTAGTTTAAATCTGTAAGCTATGTGTTATTCATGCAAAACAACTTGTTGCATGACTGAAATCTCAGCAGACTCAGAATACTAGGAACATTATTCCTGGTAACAAGATAACAATGAACTCTAAAACAGCATTACTACCTCATTTTGATGCAAGGGAACAATGTGTGCATTGCCTTGATTAGTACCTGTAGTCTTGGGCGCAGCACAATAAACTTTAAACAAGAATGGACAGCACAGTCCAGTAACCAGCTAAGTGGACTGTCAAAATAAGAAGCACTATAAAGGAACCTATAGAGCTGAACATGGCTGCCAGTTTATTAAAAACCATAAACTGCATGCCTTTGTCTTACACTACTTCATCCATCACACTGCTAAGAACTGCGCCGTTAACACGGTAACCACATCTCGGTGATCAACATGCACGACATGGAAGCACCTCCCACATAGGATCAATACAAAGACATCATCCTTTCAAGCACACACCCTACAAGGTGTAGTGTGCTACCCATGTAGGCAAGTGCTTCAGTGCCCAATAGGCAAGAGCTACAGCACTCCATATAGTGGAATTAAATGCTATATAAATGTTGCAATACATTACAATTACTCTACTCTTCCACTATAAGCCTACAAACATTCCTCAAAACACTGAAACTCAGCAATAAATAGCCCAAATGCCATGCAGGTCAATCAATGATTCTGCCATAATAGGACGCATGTTAGACAGTTTTCTCAGTGTGCTGTTGAGACCCAAACAGGTAAGCAAAAAGAGGTTACCAGCATAAAGCAGATGTGAGGACCCGCATATACAGTTCACCATTGGACAAAAGGGTTGATGCGTTGCAAATAAAGGATTATCAAAGTAACTCAAGTAGAGCCCAAGCTGCCATTCCAGATACCCTGAACAAGAAATGTACCACAAACACCACAGTAAGAAGGCAACAGTAAAACTAAAACTAAATCTACTAAAAAAGAGTTAAATACATCATCCAATGCCAGCTACACAATCTTGGAAGCAGAAACAATCAGAGCACACAAGCAACAACTGCGCCTCTACAGCAAAGAGTTTTTCAGTGTGGAATAGAAAAAACGTCTCCCCCTGCTGGCAATAAAAAGACTGAAAGTATTGTATTGTATAGTACTGCATTTTATGAAATGCATTGTATTGTATTATATTATATTGCAGCATTTATATAGCACTCACTATCCTTACGCAGGACACTGAAGCACTTCCTTACATAGGTAACATGCTACACCGCGTATGGTGTGTGTTTGGAAGGATGTTGTCTATGTTGTGATCCTATGTGATAAGAATTTCCATGTTCTGCATGATGACCAACAAGGTACAATTTTTGTGTTATGAAATGCATGCATAGCAGTGTAGTAGACAATAAAGTGTGAGAGGCAGACACACAGTTTTATGGTTCTCAGTATGCTGGCAATTTTTAATAGCTCTGCAGGTCCCCTTATGGTTTTTCATATGATTATAGTCAGCCCAGCTGGATACTGCCCTCACATGTTGAATCTGAGAATATATACATAGCTGTGGTCCTGAGCTGGCATGGTTGGAGGGAGAAACAAGCAGAGAGATCTGTTATGATGGCCATCATTATTATCGTCCTATATCTGAGTGCCATTATGAGATGTAAAGAAGCGGTCAACAACTGTAGATATATGGGACTCACAGTGCTGGATTATATTGAAGTCCTCCAAATTGTCCACCACTATGTGGTAGATCTCTTCAGTTGTTCAGTCGGTGATGTCTGGTTTTTTGGCTGTACAGTACTGGATAACCTACGTAACAAATACGTCTTATCTGAATGCAAGAGGTATGAGTTAGAATTTGCTGCTGACCGCTTCGTGGTTTTAGCATCATTGTGGGCCTTATCTGTAAATATGCAAGTACATAAGTACGTAGTGTCATGGCAAACCATTGGTCAGCTCTTTTTAGCTTATTTGCATATTGAAAGCAGTTTACTGGTTGTGTTGTTTCCAATCTGTGGGTTGTAAATTGAGGATTGCTCTTGAGGTGTATGATGAATGTGGTGAGTATCAAAGTGTAGGCTGTTGGCATAGTCAAGCTTGGTGATTACAAATATGAGGATTGGTGGCAATTAATTTTGGTATACAAGTATGGATATATGTGACATAGTGTTTTCATTTGTATAAGGTATTCTTTGTGATGTTGTTAACTTTTTTTCATCAAAGATAGGCCTGAATCAATGGGTACCCCTAAGTTTCTAAATTCTCTTGATGATGTTGGAGGGGTCTCAAATTCCAAGGCCATATGATGGTGGGCTGGTATTTGTGCCATTGTCTGCAGTTCATAATATCTATCTTTGAGGTACATAGATTTAGATGGTTATTTGTCATGTGTCTATGGCATTAAGGCAACAATCAAGATTTGAATTATAGAGGTGAACTAGACAATGCATTTTTAAAATGATTTTGGTGTCATCTGCATAGTCATAACTGGTGAGGTTGAATGATTTAACTGGTTTGGTGAAGGGGTTAGGTACATGGTGAATAATAAAGGAGATATGATGGACCCCTGAGGAACGCCACGGAGTTGGGTAGACTGCACTTTGTCTGTCTGTGAGATACGATTAAATCGATTTTGAAGCATTTTCAAGGACTCCAAGATCATAGTAGCGAGTGGTGGTGGACAGAGTCAAATACAGGTGATAAATCCATAAGCAACAAGGCTGCTACTCCGATTCATGTCCACTGTGAGTTTTTGCCTGGTCTGAGCCCACTCTGTTGGTCTGACATTAAGGTATTATGTTCTAGAAAGTTAGAGATTTGAGTAAACACTGCTCTCTCAAAATGTTTTCCTAAGAATGGTCCATTTGATATGGGTGTGTAGTTTGCTGTGTTGGGTGGGTCAAAGTTTATCATTCTGAGGAGAGGTCTAAGCTAGGAGGTTTTCAACTCAGGTGGGAATGAACCTAGTTCCAGGGAATTGTTGAGTAGGCATCTGGCTACCTCTCCTGCACAGGTTGACATGGACACTGCATTACAAGCAACATAAATTACACGACTAGAGAGTACAGTACTGAAACATGGCAGAAATGTACACATTGCCGTCGGGGGAAGAAGCCACAGATTGTGAAGTTATACATTTTGTTGCATCGTCATTGAGACCATTGTATGAATGCACGTTCGGCCTGCTCTTAACTTGAGCGTTGGTCACAGCTAATCATCGTCCATAGACAAAGGCAATTTCCGTATAAGGTAGATCTACATTGAAAATGTATAATGCCTTTTCCACCAAAAGGCAGACAGGCAAACTGTAGAGAACAATGGTTCCTGTAAAACTCTGGGCCACATCCAATCACTATCTTAAAACATGCAACAGGTTCAGGAGAACATGTCCACCCATGAGGGGCAGGCTCCAGCCAACCCTAGGCCAGACAAGTAGGCCCTACCACAGTACACCAAAATGCAATGACTTGAATGCCCAGCAGTGGGAGGTTTCCAGCTCCAAGCCTCGTACGTATGTCATAATTGGCACCAAAACCCAGCAGATCAGCCCTGATCGTTTAATAGTCAGTGTGAAAAAGCCTAAAAATGCTCGGAGCAAAATTGGCATTGGCAATCCTTTATGGGTCTCCAACCTGAGGCTCCAAGCTGCATTAAAATCCAGAGAACATTTTTCCAGCGCTATTAGGAAGGTATTTGGACTACATAAAGCACCCCAGTTTGCCACCTCTATTTGGAATTCGGTATGATGGCCTTAACAACAATAGCAGACACCCGTTTTATCAACTACAATGTAAGGTTGAAATCGCAGCCAAAGCGTCACTTGAAATTCTAATATGGAAAGAACTAGCAGCCTTTCCTAAAATACATACTAAGATTGACAAATAGCACCTGGATAAAATCTTAAATGAATTTGGGATAGAGGAGTACTGGACAAATGAGGTACATTACACCAACTTAAGGTGGTTGCCAGGTCCCCAGCAAAGCAACTCTTTTTTTATTCAAAACAATTTTACTTTTTTTCTAATTAACAAGGGTTCAGTACTTGGAAACCATATGTTACACATCATCGCTGTTGTTCTTCAGAATCAACATGAAACAACCACTGCGGCAAAAATATTAATATTTGAGATTCATGCAGCTACCAATAAAGTCTCTACAACCATGGAAGTTTGCCGAGGAGTGTGCCTGCTGCATGGGATGCCATTACAAAATTGGATCTATAGATCATGTTATCTGTGTTTGCCCCACCTTGCTGCCCCTCAGAAGGAAGTATCTGCATGTATTCCTTATTAAATTGGGTATAAAGTCTATTGTGGTTGCAATGAATGAGTGCTTGTTTGGCAGGGGCATGCAGTTACTGAGATGTCTGTCAACATTTATAGAACTTGGGGTACAGACTCTGATAAAATTAAAAAGTATCCTTATGCCCTCTCTATCAAAGGCTCCCATTTGTTGAAGGGGAAACTTTGATAGAAATATAGAGGGTCAAATGGTCAAATTTCAAAGTTTATTTCATGATTTGGAACCCCTAGGAGGTCCATACTAAAGCATAAACATAGCAAAGTAACACAATAAACAACGAAAAGAACAAAAAAGCAGTAAAAAACAGTAAAATACATTTACAAATGATTACAGTTAAAATGCATCTATACAGAGGCTTCAAACGGTCATTATACTGGTCAGTATAAATGTAGAAATGCTTGAAAAAAATTCTAAAAGCGAACATTTCATTAGGAGGGTTATAATAATAATTGGAAAGCCCCTCCTGATGATCGTGCCTTATATTTCAGGAGAGGGGTTTTAACCACTTTTTAGGCAATGACAGCAGTGATGGACAAGTAAATAAAACATGTTTTAAATCTTGAGTATCGATTTGACAAAGATCACTCATTTTCGAGGTATCAAACCTTTGAGCGGTTAAAACTTTTAACAGAAGCATATCCAGTCTTAATAAAGTGCAAAAACGCCTCATTCCATGAGGCAGGTTCCACGCTAAGTACAGTTGTGTTTTTTTTTATAATTGCGGAATTAATCAAGGCATCAACTCTCCTTTTTTGACTTCAGGAGTTTAAGTCCAATTCATGGCTTTTGTATAAAGAAGTTTGCTTTAGACAAATTTCCAATTCCGTGGATGATAACTTAAAAAATGTATTTAAATCTCAGCTCAAATGCTCTAGAGCCAACATAAAACTTCTAAAAAACAGAGATTTCTCTCTCAGCATAACAAAAACCTCTTTGTATATTATGAGCTTTAATGAAGAAGCCTTGCTATTAAATAGGCAATGAGTCCACCTGATCACCTCTGCTAAACCTTGTACGAATGCACTCTTAATCCCAAACTCTAACCTCAGGGCAGCTGTAGTCGCTAAAATGTTACAGGAAATGTTACAGGAAATCATGTGACTAGAATTTGTCCCTCAATTCTATCAAAAAAGTCCCAATTAACTACATCTGTTAGTTCCACCACGTATAACAATGTAGCAATTGCTATAAATGCAACACATCATAAGATAATTAGTAGAAATTTCTACAAGAGCGAACTGTTGTAGTGCCAAAGGGTGGGTTAGTGGATGCTGCACATCACATTTCGGAATGTATCAATTAATATCACTTAATATTAACTGTTTAGATCGCTGTAAGGCAAATCGGTTGAATATTTGATGCTGCATTTGTCACTTTCTGATATGTACCATTTAGCACAATTGTTTAGCACTTGACAGTTTAAGTGTGCTTTGCACTAACTGATGTATTGATGATTACTGTTAACCAATTATAATTCTGACATTTCTGGTGTTAATAGTTACATATCTGGCACAAGAGAAAATTGAATTATCCCCTCAATCAATTTTGAACTAAAACTTCTCCAGAATATCCCAAGGCGATCTTGTCAAGGGTAATGAGCCTTACAATTAGCAAGTGAAAAAAGCCTTCTGATCTAAAAGTACCTTTAAAGAACATGCCACTTAATGGTAAAAAACAAATAAGGAAAAAACAACACACTGTGACTGACAGAGTGCAAAGCTCATATTTGACCTGGGAGACAGACAACTTGAGTGGGTTCATAGGTTTGTGGCTTAATTTATAAAATACCCAAAAGGGGGAATGGATTATTCAAAAAATACATTGCCTGGCAGTCCTACAAGCTTCCTGTCTGTGGGTAAGGACACATCTCAACAAAATAAGGACATTGACAAAAAAAAGGGAAAAAGAGCTAACTCTGCTTTATTGATTGTAAAAAAAATGAAGTGATGTCATAGGTTTACCTTTTTATTAAATAAGTATATCCTCACCACAGAACCTAGCTAGATATACTTACCTATTTTGCAGTAACAAACACTCTAATTCACAAATTCAGAGTATTTGTTACTGCAAAATAGGTATTTCTTATTGATGAAGCTCATGTTGGGAGTTGGTTAAACTTTTTCTGACTCCTAAAATGGGTTTCAAAATGGTTACCAATTCTCAGTTTGGAAAGAACAGGTTGCGTGCTTCCCTATTAATATTTTGTACCATTAGTATTAATGGATTGCGGTGGAAATTCCAGCCACAAACCATTGAAAAGATACATACAAGTCGGGGTGGTAACACATTCACAAAAGGAAAGGATCCTTTCCCTGTTGCAAATTGGAGAAAAGGTTTGAGGGGGAGTAGTAAGTGAACCAAGGGACCACTACCAACTCTCAGAGAAACTTTTGAACAACAAACACATTTTGCCCTTTAACCCATTCGCTGCCAGGCCTTTTCCCCCTCATTTGCCAAGCCTTTTTTTGGCTGTTTGGGGCAGTATGCACTTAGGCCCTCACAACTTTTTTTCCACATAAGCTACCCACGCCAAATTTGTGTCCTTTTTTTCCCAACATCGTAGGGATTCTAGAGGTACCCAGACTTTGTGGGTTCCCCTGAAGGAGGCCAAGAAATTAGCCAAAATACAGCTAGAAATTCGTTTTTTAAAAGAAAAGTTGGAAAAAGGGCTGCAGAAGAAGGCTTGTGGTTTATTCCCTGAAAATGGCATCAACAAAGGGTTTGCGGTGCTAAAATCACCATCTTCCCAGCTTTCAGGAACAGGCAGACATAAATCAGAAAACCCCATTTTTCAACACAATTTTGGCATTTTACTGCAGCATACCCCATTTTTACTATTTTTTGTGCTTTCAGCCTCCTTCCAGTTAGTGTCAGAAATGGGTGGGAAACCAATGCTGGATCCCAGAAAGCTCAATAGTTATGAAAAGAAGACAACATTTTGAATTACGCAAGGGGTAATTTGTGTAGATCCTACAAGGGTTTCCTACAGTAAATAACAGCTGAAATAAAAAAATATTGCAATTCAGGTAAAAAAACAGCCAGTTATCTCCACGTTTTACTCTGTAACTTTTTCCTGCGATGTCCGATTTTTTAAAACAATATACTGTTATGTCTGCTGGACTCTTCTGGTTACGGGGATATATAGGGCTTGTAGGGTCATCAAGAACCCTAGGTACCCAGAGCCAATAAATGAGCTGCACCTTGGAGTTGCTTTTCATTTGATACCGGGTATCCAGCAATTAATTCGCTGAAATATAAAGAGTGAAAAATAGGTATCAAGAAAACCTTTGTATTTCAAAAATAGGCACAAGGGATAAGGTGTTGAGAAGCAGTGGTTATTTGCACATCTCTGAATTCCGGGGTGTCCATGCTAGCATGTGAATTACAGGGCATTTCTCAAATAGACGTCTTTTTTACACACTGTCTTACATTTGGAAGGAAAAAATGTAGAGAAAGACATTGGGCAATAAAACTTGTTTTGCTATTCTGTGTTCCCCCAAGTCTCCTGATAAAAATGGTACCTCACTTGTGTGGGTAGGCCTAAAGCTTGCGAAAGGAAACGCAACATGGACACATCACATTTTTATATTGAAATCTTACATGTTTTCTGCAAAGTGCCTCTTTGTAGATTTTGGCATCTAGCTCATCCAGCACCTAGGGAAACCTACCAAACCTGTGCATTTTTTAAAACTAGACACCTAGGGGAATCCAAGATAGGGTGACTTGTGGGGCTCTCACTAGGTTCTGTTACCCAGAATCCTTTGCAAACCTCAAACTTTGGCCAAAAAACACTTTTTCCTCATTCCTCATATTTCGGTGACAGAAAGTTCTGGAATCTGAGAGGAGCCACACATTTCCTTCCACCCAGTGTTCCCCCAAGTCTCCCGATAAAAAAGGTACCTCACTTGTATGGGTAGACCTAGTGCTTGTAACAGGAAAAGCCCCAAAATACTATCTAGACACATTGAAATTATCAAATACAAAACTACCTGTTTTTGCGGGGGCACCTGCGTTTTTGCTCTTGGGCTCAGCAGCCTTCTAGGGAAACCTACCAAACCCAGACATTTCTGAAAACTGGACACCCGAGGGAGTCCAGGGAGGTGTGACTTGCGTCGATCCCCCAATGTTTTCTTACCCAGAATCCTCAGCAAACCTCAAATTTAGCTTAAAAATCACATTTTTCCCACATTTCTGTGTGGGATCACCGCCGTGGGACAATACCACCCAACATTCCCCTCAGTCTCCCAGTAAAAATGATCCCTCACTTGTGTAGGGGGGCCAAGTGCCTGTGACAGGGAAGAGCCAAAAACATGTCAAAATTGAGGGGGAGCCAAAGCGGGTCCAAAAGGGCAGTTTGAAAAAAATCATTTTTAGACTGACGAGTGCAGCCGAATTTTTATCGGTATAGATGAGACAATGTTCGGTGGTAGGATTTTTGTGGATTCCTACAGATTCCGGAAGGTTCCATCATAAATATGTGGGGAAAATGTGTGATTTCCAGCAAAGTTGGAGGTTTGCAGGGCATTGTGGGTAAGAAAATGGTGCGGGTGCATGTGAAGCACACCACCCTGCAATCAACCAGATGTTTAGTTTTCAGATGTGTCTAGGTCTTGTGGATTTTTCTACATGGCAGTGTCCCAAAGTCCAAAAAGTGCAGCCCCCACCATTCCAAGTGGGACGATTTTGAGAGTTACCAAACTCTCATGGCCCAAATGTAAAACTAAAACCCAAAATAATCTAATGTCCTCCTGCTTGCCATGGGATAAGATGTTTTAGTGTGCAGGGGAGATCTTAAAGACTGTTACCCCCTTCAGTTGGGGTGGGGCATAACCAGGCCCATAGTGGTTGGTAGCAACCACCCCACCATTTTTTTTATTCCCTGAAATCTAGTAGACTTTCTGTCCCCCCTGGGTGTGGATCGGGGGTAATTGCCAAACAACTTTGGCCCCATTTATTTCGGGGGGGGGGCAGAAATTGCCTAAAATAATTTGGCCCCCTGGGGAGCAGTCCTTGCCCAAGGGGCCGCTCCCCTTATGCATAAGTATGAAATAAAAAATCCCTGGTGTCTAGTGGTTTCTGACCCGGGGGGGCAGAAATGGTCTAAAAATAATTTGCCCCCCCAGGGAGCGACCCTTGCCTAAGGGGTCGCTCCCCACACATAAAGGAAAAAAATTAACAATTTTTTTTTCATCCCTGGTGTCTAGGGGTTTTCTGTCCTCTCCCCCCCCCCCACCCCCCCGCCCCGGGCAGAAATGGCCTAAAGATAATGTTGCCCCTTAGGGAGCAGCCCTTGCCCAAAGGACCGCTCCCCTCAAGTCCATTAAAAAAAAAAAAAATTCCCTGGTGTCTAGTGGGCATTGGATCGGGCAGCAGAAATGCTTGCAGAGACATGAAAGAAAAGGAAAGGCCTTACCTTTCATGCCTCTGCCGGCCCCCTCCTCCCGAATGGAAGAGAAATGCTTTTGCATTTCTCTTCTGCATCGCGCTGGTGGGAGGTGACCTCTGATGAGGTCAGCACGCGATCGCATGCTGACGTCATCAGACGTCACTGGGGGAGTCAGGGGGGGTAGGTGGTGGAAGGGGAAGCGATTTCCCTTCCAGCCCTGACCTGGGGGGCAGCCCTCAGGGGGAGCTCTAGCGCTTCCCCCGAGGGCCGGTAACCGGACGTAATGGTTACGTCTGTGGCGCCTGAGAGGCGCAGCCATGGACGTAACCATTACGTCCATGGTCGGCAAGGGGTTAAGGATAATGGACTGCTTTAAAAAACTTATTAAAACAATCACAGACATTGTGGTTTGCTGACCCTTGCAGGCCACCATCCCTGTGTTTGCCACCTATAAGAGTGAGTCACAGTTTGCAACCTATGTAATGAACATTAATTAGGCAGATCTGGTTGTGACCCCCTTCAATTCCTTATTCTGTGAACCAATGTTGCTCATCACAATGAGATTATGGTTGCAGAAAGACTGGTTGCAATTTGCGGCCTCTTTATTGCGATCAGGATATTAGTTTATCTGGCACCATAATCTGTGCCTCCAGTGTCACCATGATAAAGCATGTTCTAGCCTTGCAATATTGCACAGGGATATACTTTTGCTTGTGCTACAGCACAAAGCAATAGCCATCTTTAAATATCTAATGTCGTAAGTGATGTTGTTAATCATTTTACTCATGATATCATGTAGGATTTTTATGTAATTTGATTCAATAGGTAATACCTTAAAACTCCTCTCTCCACTGACGTCATCTGTGCTGTCATTTAATGTCATATGATATGTCATGGTATATGTGAATTAAGGAGTTTTTGTGTAAAGCGTACTCCAGATACAATAATTTCTAGCATGTAGGAAAATTTGGGGAGTGAAATTAGTGGTCAGACAAGTCCAGAACATCTGAGCATGGCAGACCAAAATCATCCGTTACAGCTGAGTTTCTTATGGTGCCACGAGCTTGCCCCATAGCTGCTCGGACAACGAGAAGGTAACTAAGCCAACATGCTTGTTCTTGTCCTCATTACATACACAGTCAAAAATTTAGAAAGTTTTGTGTCAGCTGTGATGCCTCTATTGGTGTTGGTGACAATAGCATGTAGCCAGTGCAACCTTTCACTAATCACATCCCTGCTACCTATATTCCTCTGCTACCTTGTCTACATATCAAGGCTGAAATAAATTTGATATCAACAGAACTAAATAATACAGAAAGTGGTTCAAATCTACTGCGCTTACATAATTCAGGCATCCTGTTAAGTACCCACCACTAAGAAATACAAAAAGCACTTGGCAAGCCAAATTTATACCCCACCAATAGTGAAAACATAAACAGGGATCAGTTCCACCAACAAATATAATATTTATGGATTAGTCCAAATGCTGGAAACTGTAACCCAAGTGCCATGTCTCGATGTTGCAAATAGAAATGGCTGGATGTAGTAGCCAAGAGAGGGATACCATTGGGATGTGAAGCGGCTAACAAATTTCATCTTAACAAACAAATTGATGAGACCACAAATTAAACTAAGGAAATCTCCAGGCTCTTCTAAGAATTTATCAAAATTCTGAAGTGCCAAAAAATATTTTCCTATTCACAGTGGAGGTCTCAAAACCAATAGTTTGTTGACCACATGTATACATCCACTAACTCTTTCTCAATAGTTAATAGAGAGAGGTCAGAAATATTGCATTTTATATATTGCAAGCATCATGTTGAATCCATCTATATTCACTTAGTAAATATTGTTATTTTTGATGCAAAAACGCATAAAAGCAAGAATCACCACAGCTATGTGTTTTAGTCCTAACTGGAACTTCATCAGGGTTTGCATTTTTCTCAATTCAAATTATGTCCCTGAGAACAGTTCACCATATTGTAGAGCAATCAACTCAGGGTAACATAAAATTTTGCACACAATGCTGACCAAACCTCCTATAGTATCAAAGAACTACTATGGTTGAAATGGCTGAAGCGAAATCAATACCTGTTGCTGAAAGCATATAACTAGCTTAAATACTTAAAATGTACGATCCATCGGTAGACCCTCTGGTCTTCCAGTTACCTTAATTTTCTGTCCATAATGCTCCTTAGAGATCTCTCAAAAGTGGAAGAGTGTCATCAATAAAAGTCAGCAACAAGGATTGTAGGATGGAGGAAAGAGGCAGGTATCCATGAATTGTATTCAGGACGAAAACCTGTTCAATCAGTGAGACGGTACAAAGAACACTTCACCATTCAAGAGTCCAGGTTAGCCCAGACTTCATATTGCTTATCACAAATTACAAGAAACAGATAGGAGACTTCAGCAAAAAGCGTTCCAGGATGCACTTGTTTTGGCAATTAAGCATGGAACACCTCATTAATCTTACAGTGAGACAAAATGGCCCCGTGAAGAACAGCTGTATTATTAATAATACATTTGATCGCATAAGGGCTTGCAGGTCAGTTCATTCTGCAGCCAGATATCTGTAAATGCTTAAATAACAAATCACAAATTATACATAATTTGACATCTGGGGGACATAGCCTTGTGTCATCAGCATACCTTTCATAAGCCTCATTGGTTGAATGCGATTTCATATAACATTCTTACAGACAGACCTTAAACAGAGCTAATAAGAAAAAGCAACATGCATGACTACTTTTAGAGGAACGAATCCATAAGAAATGCAAAAGGGGATAAAAGCATTAAATATATGAAGTCAAATATTTTAGGAAAGTTCCAGAGTGCTCAACAAGTCATACCATTAGTTACATTTTTGTAAAGTGAAACATCTAAGGCACTGTTCAATGGTGTGATTATGTCTCTCAGTTTGCCCATCAGTTTAAGGGTCGTGATCTAGAGCAGTGGTTCCCAACCTTTTACCTTCCGTGGACCCCCACTTTATCATTACTGGAACACAGGGACCCCCACTGAATCATTATTGGAATCCGGGGACCCCCCCTCCACAATGAGTCATTACTGAAAGCTGGGTACCTAATATGTTAATATTATTTATTTTTCTAAGCAGTCGCGGACCCCCTAAGGAGGCTTTGCGGACCACCAGGGGTCCCCGGACCATAGGTTGGGAACCACTAATCTAGAGAAAATCATCCCTAAGAGTGTTATAAAAGATCACCAGAAGCAAGGAGTGAATTGGTAGCATCTATCTTCAATTAATACTGATAGCAACTCATACAAGATGTGATGTAAAAAAAAAAAGCCTAACACATGAGCCAATGCACTCTATTTACACAGAATAAAATGCCTTATTTTGGATAAGGGATCTATACCCACCAATCTGGTACTATGTCCATGTATTCGGAGTAGATCCAAAACACAGTTCATTCAGCTCAAATGCCAGGGCCATTCTGGTAGTTTTGTAGTGGCTTGTACTGGAAGTCTTATCCAGTGCATATATAGTGTGGCCCCAACATCCTATTCCTAACATTTGAAAACTATTTCCTCGTTTTGAGTCTTCCATTACCTAATAACCTGCTACTCAGCACCCTCGTTCTCTGTGTCACCACTTAGTGGTAAGTGCACTGCTGTGCCTCATTTGAAGAGGGATGCTTGAAGTAGGAATAGTGTCTCCTGTTTCCCAGGCCAGTGAAGTTCCAGCTTCCCAAACATAGTAGCTGCTGGAGAACCATGTGAACAGTCACATAATTGGGACCAATAACATAACTTTGTGCTTGGCCATTTTTGGATGGTGATTTTCAAACTGTGATACTGTCTTCACCTTCTGACTTGCTGCTATGCAACTTTTGCCCCATGCAGTTAGCACCATCTGCATGCTGGCTTTAACTATGCCATATAAGGGAGTATGACCAGCCGGTGCTCAAGATGGCTGTGCTGTTTTTGAGCTGTCATTCATATCCTCTTTTGCTGTTTTCCCACGGACCCTGCAGGTGAACCAATGCCCAGTGTCCTCGGTGGCAGATGTATGAAGGATCCAAAGCACATCCATGATTGATTTAACAAAGATACTTAAACAGTGGGTTACATAGCTGGCATACAGATCACGTGTACTGAAGATAGGATTTTTGGCTGCTGTTGTTAATGTTGCACAAGTGACTGCCCATGAGGCGAAAGCTTTGGAGCTGTGCTGACACTGTCCAGTCCAGAGAGAAAATACTATTTACCGCATAACAATCTGAGACGAGATACAAATGAATGGAGAAGGCAGAAGAAGGGTCTGTCTGTGGCATTGTTGTCAGAAACAGTTGGACAGTTACACTGGAGCAGTGAAAAAAAAGAATGAATCAGTTAATAAATGAACACTCAGTCCAGCAGACACCAAGCATGGCAACCAGAAGGCTGATTTTGTGATTAAGAAAGTATGGGCCCTGGTGCAAGCATGGAAAATGCCCCCTTTGAATGTTATTGGGGTAGTAAATACGATTATGGGTATCAATGGGCCACTCTGGACTGTGTACCGGTGCACTGCATCCGCTGAACCAACTGTAGCTACGCCCCGACACCACACACACCCACATCAGGCATTAGTCTCTCATAGTGCATTCACCCCTTGAGCCTACGCTTTTCTCAAGAAACCTTGTTACATGACATGCTCTGTTGTTGATTGTCATGGCCCCAGAATCTTTGGGTGGAAGCCCAGCCCCATCACAAGCCCCTTAACGTGCCCCCGGGTGCTCGTGCATGCCCATGCTCGGCGGAGCATGCAACGTTCAGTGGGCACAGGGAGCCAGAGAGACAATGCCAATTAGAGCTCTAATCGCCCGGCACTGCCGGAGCCAGGGTAGACAGTAGAGATGCCAGACACGGTACCCTAGTGACTGGTGCGCGGTGTCGCCACACCAGCAGTGAAGAGTGATGCGCTCAAATGACAGCCACGTGAGGTGTCGTGTCAGGCATGCGACCCTGCTCTCTCAGCACTTGACCTCCGCCATGCGAGTGACCATCCGTCATTGTCCCGCGGAGACAGAACTCAGGTGGTTCGGATTCACCACTGTCTCTGCCGCTGAGCAGCGTAATTACGAAATTCCTTCAGACCCATCTTTGTAACGCAGACACGGGTGGCAGCTTGGCGGCAAGGGGACAGGTAAGGTGACACCAGGGCAATGGGATCGCGACATTCTCCCCACCACTACATACCCCCTGCCCCCAAGAAACGCAGTATGCTGGGAGGTGGTTGCTTTGGGGGAAGGGAACGCCTTTCATTCATCAGAATCTATTACCATGGTTTTTTTCAGTTTAGTTTTCCCAGACGCCAATGCCTTTACTGATGTCGTTAGGCTGGTATAAAAAAAATGCCGATTAATGGACACGAGAACAATTCAATTTATTCTGGGTTTCTCCCAGTAAACAAGCTTAATTTTCTTCTGTTTTTTTTTGTTATGCTTTGGAAAAATGTCATGTACTTGCATTGTCGCCTTTGAAAAAACAAAAATAACACGAAAACACAAAATTCTGTAACGATCGCTTGAGGAGAAACTACATTTGGAACACTGGACTCTGATATTGAGGGGAAGCTGACACATTCTGTTCCTCAGAAATGCTTACACAGGAAGGAAACTAATATTCTAGTAGCATGATTTTAGTTAAATTGAGTATAGATTGATTATCAGAGGGGAAGCTGACACATTCTGTTCCTCAGAAATGCTTACACAGGAAGGAAACTAATATTCTAGTAGCATAATTTTTGTTAACTTGAGTATAGATTGATTATCATTGCCTTTTCCCACCAGCTTTAGCGTGTAGTCATAACTTCAACAGTCGCACGAGATGGCTCAATTATAGATCACGAGTTAATGTTAAATGTGAAAAAAGGCCACTATGATGAAACGGATGCAAAAGCTTCAATTAACAAATCCTTGGCAATAAGCCATACAAGCTAGTACTAAACCTCGGCTTCACTAGACAATAAAACATATATCTGTCCACCTACCCCCGCCTAATACCCCTTCACGTCCAAACTACTCACAACCTTTCTTCACTCATAACTTTCCACATCCAACCACCAGTGTGCAAACTCAAAATGTTGCCTTCTTGTTTCTTTCCAACTTCCACCCTTACATCCTCATCTTGCAACTGAGTCTCAAGGTGTCCAAGTTTCTGTGGAATAACTTGACAAACATGTTCAACCAACTGCCACCAAGGCACCTGCTCAACGGCGTGCAATCAAAACCTTTCCAAAATAAGCCTGCTACCTAGCTCACCAAAAAGCCCAAAAAAACAAAACAAAAATCCCTTGGCTGTTAAAGTCCCATGTCTAATTTGACTAGAAAAATAGGGAGGGAGTAGGAGGTGTGTGGGGGGGAGGTGGCAGTAAAATCAGTTGAATAGGATACTTTGAGAGTGTTCCCTGTAGGAGTAGGAAATATATGTCAGCACATATGAAAATACTTTGATGCTGCAGCAACCTGCAGAGAGAAGGAGGCAGTTGCCTGGTGAGGACTGCAATTGCCTTACTTCATCCCAAAGCCTGAGTCCAAGCATCCAATGTGCTGCCATGAGGAGCTTTGTTAATCAGAGAAAGCCAAGACCAGAGGTCTGCTGTGGCTGCTCAACGCAGCAAAGATTACAACTGCTGATTGACCCATGGTGTAGAGAGAGTAACAATGCTGTTAGAACAGATGGCAGGATAAAATCATGACCGACAATTGGATTATAAAACTACTGAACACCCCTCAGAGTCATGCAATGTCTTTCAGCTTTTAAAAGCCACTACACCATTCCATCTGCTGGTGGTGCCAACTCTGTGCACAAGGACCCCTGAGTCGCTGTACCTGCATCTGCCACGCCACTTTCCTTGCTGGTGCTACAGACACTGAACATGAAGACTCATGAGCCTCTGTACTCACAACCACAATCCAGTTCCCCCTTTATGTGGTGCCGACCTTATGTACGAGGACCCACGAGACTCTGTATCCAAAACCTGTTTAGCCTGTTGGTGGTTCCAACTCCCTGTATGACTGACCAGAAGCTCCATGCCAAGATCCCGCTTGTACCCTTACCCAGGCCACCAGATTTGGAAAAATCTCCCATTCCAGTTCTACATCCTGCACTCTGGACTGCATACTCCTCATTCAAACTGAAGTTTGAGCATTATATTTAAACCAAAACCATATTTTTAACTTTGGCTAAACTTTAATCTTCCTCATAGAAATTCTGTCACTGCTTCAAATATGCGCAAAGCCAGTTCTAGGATGCTGTAGTTCGGTTTAGGGAGGACTTGACTTGGCAGTTCGGGACAGCCTTGGGGACTTTTAAATTGACCCTATACAAATTGCCTGTTGTTTGAGAACTGCAGGCTCCCATATATGTATACAATCATATAGTTTCTACATGAAATAGAGAGAAAGGAAGGCATGTTGTCACCATTTTAAAGTATGTTAATTGTTATTTACATTCTGAAAGTAATTAGACCAAATGTGAAACAAAACATGTTGATTAACCTTACTTCTTCATGCACCAGGCAAATAAAGGTAGGAGAAACGAAAATAACAGACCCTTTGTGCCCCGCATCCATCATGCCCTTCCCCTATGCATATTGAAATTGCACTGGAGATATCAAAAGAAATCAGGTATGACAATTGTAAACTGTGCTCTGAAATTGTAGTTCTAATAACACTTCTACTCCTCTGTGTGATCTTGCACAGCTCAGCTCCATATCAGTCAAAACTGGGAGCAGTTACACTGAAGAGACACTTGGTATAACAGGCTATATAATACATGGGATTCTTTATTCCCTATATAAACAACAGTCACTAATTTCTTTATAATCGGCTACTTGTGTGGCGCCAAGTCACCGATTATAAAGAGAAGGTGCCAAAACTTAGATATTATTAGGTTATTACAGTTGGGTTCTGACAACACAATACCTTCTGCTAGAGCCAGCAGCCAAGGTAAAAGGCAGGTCAGGTCACAGAGCATAATTAATGCTGCTGTTTAAAGCAACAAATGTAATGCTGCTTTTCTTTCTTCCGCTCTTTTGAAATAGTTTATGGGAAAGTTCATGGTGTGGCCATGAATGATATAGGTTAAAGTGCCCCCTGCTGTAAATTATATAGATATTGCAATTTACCTCAGAGTTCCATACCTTATAAACAAGCATTGGCAAAGCCAACAGGTCTTGCCTATGCAAGAGCTATTGGCTTTGCCAATGTGTTTTAGCTATGTTGTACACTAGCATGGCTTCTGTTCAGACTGGCTAAAATTTAATGACGTAAGCGAGAATGGCGTGTCATGGAGTGCCATTGATTGGTGTGGTGTAGAGTGTTCTGAAGTGAGTAGAGTGTTGTAGAGTGGAGTAGAGTGTCGTAGACTTGAGTGACAGAGTGTCATAGAGTGGATAGGCATAAAAAAGAGTGGAGTGGCATAGAGTTTGATAAAATAATGTGGAGTGGCATAGAGAGAATTTAATAGAGTGTTGTTGAGCTTAGTACATTGTCGTATAGTGAAGTGGCATAGAGTGTTGCAGAGTGAAGTGGTTTAAAGTGGAGTACAGTCTCATAGATTGAAGTGGCATAGAGTGTTGTGGAGTGGCACAGAGTGGAGTCGCATAGAGTGGATTAGTGTGTCTTGGAATGCAGTAGGGTAAAGTGGCACGAAGTGGCATAGAGGGAGTTGCGTAGAGAGTCACAGATTGGAGTAAAGTGTCATAGAGTGGCACAGAATGGAGTAGAGTGTCAGAGTGGAGTATCATGAGTGTAATATCATAGAGTACTATGTCATAGAATGGTGTGGTGCATTGTAAAATGGAGTGGGGCGAGGTAGAGTGGAGTGGTGTAGAGCACAGTGGGGAACAGTGCAGTGCAGTGATGCAGGGTAGAGTGGTGTAGAGCATAGTGGCATAGAGTGCATTAGTGTAGAGTTCAGTACAGTGGCCTAAAGTTGAGCAGTGCAGAGAAGAGTGCAGTGGTGCATGGTAGAGTGGCGTAGAGTTCAGTGGCAAAGAGTGCAGTGTTGCAGTATGGAGTGTCCTAAAAGCCAGTGGTGTAGAGTAGAGTGGCATAGAGTGCATTGGCGAAGAGTGCAGTGACTTAGAGTGGTGTTGGGTAAAGTAGAGTGGTGTAGGGTAGAGTGGTGTAGAGTAGAATAGAGTGGCATAGTGTGCAGTGTAGCAGAGTAGAGGGTCGTAGAGTGCAATGCTGTAGAGGGATGCAGACAGCAGTGGCATATAATGCAGTGGTGTGGAGCAGAATAGAGTGGCATTGAGTACAGTGGTGTAGAATAGAGTGCTGCAGAGTAGAGTACAGTGGTGAAGAGTAGAGTGTTGCAGAGTAGAGTATAGTGATATAGAGTGCAGTGGCACAGAGTGTTGCAGAGTTGAGTGGCACAGAGTAGATTAGAGTGGTGTAGGGTATATTGGAGTGGTGCAGGGTACATTGGAGTGGCATAGCGTAGAGTGGTGTTGCGTATAGTGCAGTGGGGTACAGTAGATGTTTCAGAGTGGAGTGAAGTGCCCTTGAGTAGAGGGGTGTATAGCAGACTAGAGTGGTATAGATTGCAATGGGGAGTGTACAGTGCTTTGAGTGAAGTGGCACAGAGTAGAGTTGTGTAGAGTTCAGTGGTGGAGAGTGCAGTGTTGCGAATTAGAGGGTCTTAGATTACAGTTGTGCATAGTAGAGTGGCATAGAGTGCAGTGGTGTACAGTGGAGTGACATTGAAAACAGAGACATAGAGTGCCTTGGTGCAGAGTAAAGTGGTAAAGAGTGCATTGGCATAGAGTGCAGTGGTGTAGTGTACATTGGCTAGAGTAGAATAGTGTAGACTGCAGTGGCATAGTGTAGAGTGGTGCAGAGTATAATGGTATAGAGTGGAGTGATACAATGTAGATTGCAGTGGCGTAGAGTAGATTAATTTGGAGTACAATGAAGTGGCATAGAGTGGGGTCGTACAGGGTAGAGTGTAGTGGCATAGAGTAGAGTGGTGTATAGTAGAGTGATGTAGAGTAGAGTGGTATAAAGTACAGGGGTTCAGAATAGATTAGAGTGGCGTATATTGGATTGGCATAGAGTGGAGTGGTACAGAGTTAAGTGAATTAATGCAGAATATAGTGGCAGAGA
Source organism: Pleurodeles waltl (assembly GCF_031143425.1). Taxonomy (NCBI): domain Eukaryota; kingdom Metazoa; phylum Chordata; class Amphibia; order Caudata; family Salamandridae; genus Pleurodeles; species Pleurodeles waltl. Next base: position 267,091,999 of record NC_090437.1, read on the forward strand.
GTGTTGTGGAGTGGAGTGGAATACAGTGGAGTGGTGCAGAGCACAGCAGAGTGGCCTAGACTGGAATGGGGAAGAGTACATTGGCATAGAGTGGTACAGAAGAGATTAGAGTGGTGTAGAGTGGATTGGCATAGAGTTCACTGGCATAGAGTGGAGTGGTACAGAGTTGAGTGAATAAATGCAGAATATAGTGGCAGAGAGTGTTGTGGAGTGGAGTGGAATACAGTGAAGTGGTGCAAAGCTCAGCAGAGGGGCCTAGACTGGAATGGGGAAGAGTACATTGGCATAGAGTGGTACAGAACAGAGTAGAGAGGTGTTAAATGGAGTGATGCAGAGTAGAGTGCAGTGGCATGGAGTGGTGCAGAGTAGAGTGGAGAGGAGTGGGGTAAAGTAGAGTATGCATGGTGTAGTAGCACACTGCCATTACAGACAACACATCTTCAATTGAAATGACTATTACATTTGCACAGACATACAGTATTACTGATAAACGTATACAGAGCACAAATGTTAATGTATGGAAATGTCATTACCCAGTGTATTAATTTGTTTTGATCATATTAAAATATTTTTTTCACCACATATATATTCTTAAATATCTGCACATTTCATTTACAGACATTTACATTTTGTTGTGTGATAAACAAATTAGGATCCTACAGCCTTCATCCTGCACAACTCCAGAAGCCAAGATGATTGTCAGATAAAGTCTCTTACTTTGAAGCCACAGAAAAAAGATAAGTACCAAGCTTCATGGAAAGGCAGAGACTGTTATTTGACATTGGTCTCTAAAAGCACAGCAAATGTGACAAAATAAGAACAAGATTTAAAGGCCTGTTTACAGGAATCGAACACTGGTAGAAGGATACAATAAACAAAGAATGCTCTGAGGGAGGGACGAACTCAAGCCGGACAGCCTAAAACAAATACAGTTAGCATATAGAAACCAAGCAAATGTAAGTTACAAACCATAAAGCCAATGGGAAGCAATAGGTGGAATACATTCCTAAGGAGGCTTTAAAAACTTCCCCGAAATACCTTTAGTAAACCAGACATCTGCGCGATCTGGGATGCTTCAGCCTTCAGCCTCCTTTCTCTACAGTAATGGGACTCCTCTGTCACTTGCAATATACTTATAATGTACGGCAGGGGGTACTCTATCCCTTATATTAAGAACGGTGTACTGAAAGTTATATCCTCATGCAAGGCTGGTTCACCCTGCACACTGAACCTCCATATCTTCATCTCCCGGAACTGTGCATAATCAGCCACCCCTACATCACTTGGAGGGGCACTGTGTGAAATTGAATGTTCATGATGAATCAATAATCACACATGTCAGAAGATCTGTGGTCTGCTATGTGCCTTTTTATTGCACGCTGCTGGAGACGACGAAGTTGAACCATCAACCACCTCTAGCCCAACCAACACATCAGAGTAAGGATTCTATGTCCATGAAATAAATGCTGCCACTACTCTGAGATTTAACAGACTAGAATACAATATGTAATCTAACCATTGCGACAGTCAAACTGTATCTTGCTAGTAAGGGCCTTTTAAACGCGCTCTTATGGGCATGGACTGCACTCACCTTATTTTCCTGTAACATTGTGAAATTAGTGCAGAAGTACGCTAATCCATTGATACGAAAACTGTATTGCTGATTGTTTGGTCAGCTATCATCAAGGCAACTGGAATTATGCAATTGTGCACTGCAGTGTTTTTTTGAGTAACTGCATTTGCCACAAAATCCATATTAGCATAGGCTTGTTCCACAATGGGGTGCCATGGTGAGCAAAAGAATGACTGATTAAACCCAGATCTGTGACTGGGGGTGAGTGTTTGAAAAGTTTCAGCACTCAGTCCATTATCCTTTAGTGTTGCTAAAGTTGCCGTAAGTGTGAAGGGTATGTTCAGATGTGGGTCCTGTGCTCACTGTGCCACTGGATTCAAGTTAGCCTGGTTTGTAAAGGGTGATACCCTGAGACTATTCCCAAGATGCTTGTTTCTGGTCCAGGGAGGTCCTGGTCTGGCAGTTTGGGCTAGACTGTCACCATGGGGACTGGGGTCAAAACTAATTTGTGTATGCTTGTTGCAAATTGGGGTGGCATGCTGAGCAAATGAATGAATGAATGATTAAACCCTGATCTGTGACTGGGGAACAGTGTTTGAAAAGTTTCAGCATTTCATCCAATAATTCTTTTGTGTGATTAAAGTTTCCCTAAGTGGGAAGGGTATTCCTAGATGTGAGTCCCATGCTCACTGTGCCAATGGATTCAAGCTAGCCTAGTTGATGAAGGGTGATATCCTGAAACCGATCCCAGAATGCTTGTCTCTGGTCCAGGGAGGACCTGACCTGGCAGTTCAGGCTAACCTGTTCACATGGAGAACAAGGTCAAGAGTGATTTTATTATGGTTGGGTCTGAATAGGGCTGGCTTGGTGAGCAAAGGAACAATGGATTAAACCCAGATCTGTGACTGGGGGTGAGTGTTTGAATTTGAAAAGTTTCAGCACTCCATCCATCATCCTCTTGTATTTCTAAAGTTGCCCTAAGTGCAAAGGGTAAGCCCAGACGTGGGTCCCGTGTTCACTGTGCCACTCGAATCAAGCTAGCCTGATTGATGAAGGGTAATACCCTGAAACCTGTCCCAGGATGCATGTCTACAGTCCAGGGAGGACCTGGCCTGGCATTTCAGGCTAGACTGTTCCCATGGGGAACAGTGTCAAGACTGATTTGCATATGGCTGGGTCCAAACTAGGGTGGCATGGTGAGCAAAGGTATGATGGATTAAACCCAGATCTGTGATTGGGGGCGAGTGTTTGAAAAGTTTTGTCACTCAGTCCATTACCCTTTTGTGTTGCGAAAGTTGCATGAAGGGTATGCCCAGATGTGGTTTCTGTGCTCACTGTCCCACTGGATTCAAGCTAATCTAGTTGATGAAGGATGATGTTCTGAAACTGTGCCCAGGATGCTTGCTTCTGCTCCAGGGAGGACCCAGTCAAGTAGTTTGGGCTAGACTCTTCCCATGGTGAACAGAGTTAAGTCAAATTGGCATATGGTTGTCCATATTGGCCAAACTGGGGTGGCATGGTGAGCAAAGGAACATTGGATTAAGCCCAGATCTGTAACTGAAGTTGAGTGTTTGAAATGTTTCAGCACTCCGTCCATCATTCTTTTGTGTTGCTAAAGTTATCCTAAGTGCAAAGGGTATGATGCCCAGATGTTGGTCCCTTGCTCACTATGCAGCTGGATTCAAGCTAGCCTGGTTGATGAAGGGTGTTATGCTGAAACCTATCCCAGAATTCTTGTTGTGATCCAGGGAGGACCTGGCCTGGCAGTTCTGGCTAGACTGTTCCCATGGGGAACAAGGTCAAGACTGATTTGCATATGGTTGGGTCTAAAGTGAGGTGGAATCATGATCAAAGGAATGATGGATTAAACCCAGCTCTGTGAATGGGGGTGAATGTTTGAAACACTTTAGCACTCTGAGTATTGTCCTTTTGTGTCGCTAAAGTTGCCCTAAGTGGGAAGGGTATGTCCAGATGTGGGTCTTGTGCTCACTGTGCCACTGGATTAAAGCTAGCCCTGTTGATGAAAAGTGATAGCCTGAAACTGTTTCCAAAATGCATGTTTTTAGTATAGGGAGGACCTGGCAGATTAGGGTAAACTGTTCCTGTGGGGAACAGGGTCAAAACTTGTTTGTAGCTGCCTGGGTCCCAAGTGGAGTGCCATGGTGAGCAAAAGAACAATGGATTAAACCCATATCTGTGACTGAGGTTGAGTGTTTGAAAAGTTTCAGCACTCTGTCTGTCATTCTTTTGTGTTGCTAATGTTGCCCTAAGTGCAAAGGGCATGCCCAGACGTTGGTCCCTTGCTCACTGTGCCGCTGGATTTAAGCTAGTCTGGTTGATAAAGGGTGTCATGCTGAAATCGATCCCAGGATGCTTGATTCTGATCCAGGAAAGAGCTGGCATGGCAGTTTGGGCTAGACTGTTCCCATGGGGCACAAGGTCAAGACTGATTTGAATATGGCTGTGTTCAAAAAGAGGTGGCATGGTGAGCAAAGGAACGATAGATTAAACCCCGATCTGTGACTGGGGGGGGAGTGTTTGAAAAGTTTCAGCATTTCATCCATCATCCTTATGTGTTGCTAAAGTTGCGCTAGGTGGGAAGGGTATGCCCAGAAGTGCATCTCGTGCTCACCGTGCCAGTAGACTCAAGCTAGCCTGATTGATGAAGGGTAATACTCTAAAACTGGTCTCAGGATGCTTGTCTACGGTTCAGGGAAAACCTGGCCTGACATTTTGGACTAGACCGTTCCCATAGGGAACAGGGTCAAGACTGATTTGCATACGGCTTGGTTCAAAGTGGGGTGCTGTGGTGAGTAAAAGAATGAGGGATTAAACCCAGATCTGTGACTGAGAGTGAGTGTATGAAATGTTTCAGAACTCAGTCCATTATCCTTTTGTGTTGCTAAATTTACTCTAAGTGGGAAGGATATGTCCAGATGCGGGTCCCGTGCTCACTGTGCCACTGGATTCAAGCTAGCCTGGTTGATGAAGAGTGATACACTTAAAACTGTTCCCAGGATGCTTGTCTCTGGTCCTGGGAATACCTGGTCTGGCAGGTCGGGCTAGACTGTTTCCATGGGGAACAGGGTGAAGACTGATTTGCCTAAGATTGGGTCCAAACTGAGGTGCAATTGTGAGAAAAGGAATGATTGATTAAACCTAGATGTGTGACTGAGGGTGAGTGTTTGAAAAAGTTTCAGCACTCCATCCATTATCCTTTTATGTTGGTAAAGTTGCCCTTAGTGGGAAGGGTATGTCCAGATGTTGGTCCTGTGCTCACCATGTCACTGGGTTTAAGGTAGTCTGGTTGATGAAGGGTGTTACACTGAAACGGATCCCAGGATGTTTGTTTTTGGACCAAGGAGAATCTGGCTTGGCAGTTCGGGCTGGATGTTTCCCATGAGGAAGAGGGTGAAGACTAATTTCAAATGGCTGGGTCCAATCTGAGGTGGAATCATGAGCAAAGGAATGATGGATTAAGCCCAGATTTGTGACTGGGGTGAATGTTTGAAAAGCTTCAGCACTCCGAGTATTATCCTTTTGTTGTGCTAAAGTTGCCCCAAGTGGGAAATGTATGTCAAGATGTGGGTCGTGTGCTCACTGTGCCACTGGATTCAAGCTAGCCTGGTTGATGAAGGGTGATACCCTGAAACTGGTCCCAGGATGCATGTTTCTGGTCCAGGGAGGATCTGGTAGATCAGGGTAGACTGTTCCCATGGGGAGCAGGGTCAAAACTGATTTGCATATGGCTGGGTCCAAGGTGGAGTGGCATGGTGAGCAAAAGAACTATGGATTAAGCCCAGATCTGTGACTGGGGGTGAATGTTTGAAAAGTTTTAGCACTTCGTCCATCATCCTTTTGTGTTGCTAAAGTTTCCCTAGGTGAGCAGGGTATTCCCAGACATGGGTCACATACTCACTGTGCCACTGGATTCAAGCTAGCCTGGTTGATAAAGGGTGATACTCTGAAACGGGTCCCAGGATGTTTGTCTATGGTCCATGGAGAACCTGGCATAGCAGTTCAGGCTAAACTGTTTCCATGGGAAACAGGGTCCAGACTGATTTGCATATGGCTAGTTCCAAATTAGGGTAGTATGAGGAGCAAAATAACATTGGATTAAGCCCAGATCTGTGACTTTGAGTGAGTGTTTGAAAAGTTTCAGCATTTCATCCATCATCCTTTTGTGTTTCTAAAGTTGCAGTAGTCAGGCACAAGTGGCTCCATAGGGATGGCATAAGGAAGCGGGAAGAGTAAACATCCCTGCTTGGTTCCTCAGCATATTACAGTGAGATCCAAGACTCCTCCGTGGATGCCGAGGTGGTTTTTCCACGCTGAATTCATACTATGATAGTTTTTCACAGGATTGTGCTGGATGGCAGGCGTCCTTTGTGTATCTCAGCTGACAGAGTTCATATTCAAGTGTGTGCAGTTGTGCTTGCAGATCAAGATAAATGCCAGACTATTTAGATATGCATATTCCTAGGATGTACACCTTGAAGGCCTCCCAGATAGTTTTGGAGGAGGCAACTGTGCCAGTGTTGAGTGTGAAATATTCAGCTAAGGAGTTGCATATGTGTGGAAGACAGGGCCAGTAAGCGCATTTGGTGGAGCCTCCAGGTGAAGGTGGTCTCAGAAAGATCTGCCATGAACAAGATCAGGGTCACTGGGCATGGTCAAAAGGTTTTAGGGCTAAGAGTGTCTTTCTGACAGTGTGCACTCATATGTCACCGGTGACGAGCAAGTGGTCAATACGCGACCACGCTCTATGGGCGGTGGTTGCGCACGTTTTCTCAATCACGTTGAGGTGACTGGCACGCCATATGTAGACTAAGTCATGGTCAGACAGCAGAGAGCATATCTGTGCCTCTGGGCTGGGATGTGGGTGCCAGTGAGAGGGGTATCAGTCAGTCTGAGGGTCTAGTATGAAATTTAATTCACCCGCCTCCTATCACTGTGGAGTGGCCAAGCGCCACTATTTTGTTCCACCCCTCGACAAATAAATCAGGGCAGTCTACATTTGGGCTGTAGACACAGGCTATTGTAGTGTGACAGCCTGCAAGGACTCCATGCCACATCACATGCCAGCCCTCTTTGTCATGCACCACAGACAATGTGCAGCACTGTATGCTCCTACATCACCTCCACCCCTCGTTCATAGTTTGAATAAGTGGAAATGTACGCCGCTCCGATCCACCCCGAGTGTAATCGTCCCTGAGTCCGCATTGTAAAGTGGATTTCATGTAATAGTGCATTGTCCATACTACGGCACTGGAGCTAGTCAAATGTTTGCCTGACTTTCCTCGAGTCATTCAGTCCCTGAACGTTTCAGGTCAGCAGTGTAATCCCTTCTATGTCTGCAAATTGGCCATATGGGTGTCAGCAGCTGGTTCAGGTAGACCGGCACCTCCCAGCGGGCCCCATGAGTGACACACAGGAATGCAGTGAATAAAGCACCTGGGATTGAATTGAGGGAACCACAAGCAGGTACATACCCCAGCATTTCACCTCACCCACTTCAACAGCCCCAACCTGAAAAGCTATACTCATAACAACCTGGAAAGTAAAAATAAAAACATTCAGCTGGAATTATCCCTCAGGTGGTTCACAGAAGCTGGTGAACTCCAGTACCATAAGGCTGGACAAGTGGCTTGGTGAAAGCGTGTCTAGGGCTGCAATCCGGAGTGTCAGTCATTGTCACTAAGGTGGCTGTCCTGATCCCTGTTGGGAGGCAGCTCCACTCCTTGGGACCTGCGGGAGAATTTGTGGCAGAACTTGAGGGCCAACTTGGGGTCTGTGAAGTAGTGGGCATTTCCACTGATGGTGATTCTGAGTTTGGCCAGGTAGAGGAGTATGTATGAAATTCCCAACTGCAACAGCAGCCTCTCTGCGGGTGAACTGCACAGATGGGTGAAGTCTGGTTAGATTGATATTTTAATGCCTTTGCAGTGGATTTCCCCGCGTTCAAGTGCGAGGCACAGTATGATGTTGCAGTTCCTGTAATGCAACAGCCTGGCTATAATGGGCCTTGTTTGTGCTACCAGCAGGGGGCAGAGCCCAAGGATTGATGGGTGCGTTCCACCAAAAGAAGGCTGGTGAGGTGGTCACTAAACAGGGTCCAAAGAGGGTTTCCACATAGTTCTCAACAGTGGTCATGGCGGAAGATAAATAATAATAAATAAATTAATCAATAACAGTAATAATAAAAAGAAAGCTTACCTTTCCCGACAAAGCTGGACGCCTCGCGCTCCTCTTCTGATGGTGTCCTTACATTCCCTGCGACACCAGCATAGGCTCCCCACACAGTTCTAGCACTGCTCCCATGCTATACCCTGCAGTGCCAAAATTGGTCTGAGCAGCTTGGTCTTTCACTCAGACACTGCACTGGAAATCTATGAGGTTTTTGTGCTTAATTTTGTGCTGCACTTTTAATGGCTGCTCAGAGCAGGTGTTAAAAGGGGGCTTCCATTATTTAAAATGGGCCCCTATGTACTCTGCAGGAGTAGCGGCAATATTTTGGCACTATTCCTGCAGAGTACATCAATAGCATCATGAAAAATTACACTATTGCCCCCTACCCTGCACAATGGTGCGCCGTATTTTAGATATGGCGCTCACATGGTGGCAGTATGGGGTGCTAAGGGGCGCAGGGAAAGTGGCGCTGCACTTGGTGTAGTGCCACTTTCCATAAATCTGCCTCTTAGTGCACTGACTCCACTCCCCTTCCTCCCCTTCCCATGGATCAGCCCCTCCCTTCACACACTGGCTCAGCTTAGCCAGCAGCTGAAAAATAAAACAAAATATTCTGGCACTTAGCCAGTGAGGCGACGCTCCCTCGCCATTGCAAAGAAGCGCCCCTGCCACTCAGACCATCCCAAGAGCAATAGCGCCACCAGGTGACAGTTCTCTGTGGTATCCACAGTGTCAGCCATGCCCAACACTCCCGCAGTTCAGGGGGGTGGCACAGGGCTGTGTCGCTGGCCCTCCCCCAATCAGTGCTCCAAGAGTCAGAATGGAGAAGGCCATTAGGAGCAGCCCAGGCTATCATTCAGCAGATAAAGGGTAGGGTAGCTCCAGCCTGAAAAGACATCTCAGCACATCAGTGACAGCCGAGGGGACAAGAAGCCAGGCATCTGCTCGTGTAGGGAAATTTGCGGCCAACAAACAGAGCATTTACCACTCTGCCAGCAAGCACCTCTCTAGGACTGCGTGGAGGCAGCGGCACTGTCCCTGCACTTTGCCATTCGAACCTCAGCAACACAGACCAGGGAATATGTCTGGAGAGCCCAGGCTTAATCAGCGTCAGCCCACAGCCACAGCCACAGCCACAATGAGATCTCCATGTGGCCCACGCCCCAGGGCAAGGCAGCCCTCGCAAGCAGCTCCTCAGTCCTCCAGAAACAACCAGACACAGCCACACCTGCACTGGCATCGACCAGGGCAGGATCTCGTGTCAATAGGGCCAGATGGCAGCCAAACAGTATGTTTATGCTGGATTACACAGCCAAGAAGGCAGAGTCTCATGCTATGGTGGCCACCTTGCTGCCTGACTCTTTGACATTCACCCATCTAAAACTTAGGGGTATATTTATACTTGTTTTGCACCGAATTTGCGTCATTTTTGTTTGCACAAATTCAGTGCAAAACTAACTCCAAATTTATACTTTGGTGGTAGACCCATCTAGCAACAAAGTTATGGAGTTAAAATAATTTTTGGGACGTGGAAACCTACCTTGCATTAATGAGATGCAAGGTAGGCGTTCCCATGCAAAAAATGGCTCTATGGCCATAGCGTCATATTTATCCCCTGTGCTAAAATCACACATGGGGAGGAGGGGTCAAATAACGGTGCAAAGCATGCTTTGCACCATTATTTTACGCCTGGGTCAGGGTAGGCATTAGGGGACCCGTGGGCCTATTTCCATGGTGGAACACCATGGAATAAGTCCACAGGTGCCCTCCCCAGCCCCCAGGGAGACCCCCACCCACACCAGAGGGACAGTGGAGGATGGGGGGTAAATATAGGTAAGTACAGGTAAGTATTCTATTTTATTTTTTAAAGTGCCATTGGGAGCCCTGAAATGGGCCCCCCTACATGGCACTGGGTGCAATGCCCATGCCCAGGGGCCATTGGTCCTCTGTGCTGGCCACTGGTGTGGTGGGCATGACTTCTGTCTTTTCTAAGACAGGAGTCATGTGGTATGGATGGTTTTGCTTCAGAAAATGATGTTAGGCTGGTAAGAGTCACTTTTTTTTACTCTAACCTGCCTAATGTCATATATTGGTGCAAAACCCCTTCTCCCATACCGCCACTCCCACCTGGGTAACGTAATTTTTTTTTACGCTAGCCCACCCTTTGCGCCAGCTTGCACCAATCCATAAATATGACGCCCGGCTGGCGCTCAGGAATGGTGCAAGCCGGTGCAAATCTTTTTGATGCAAAACTGCGTTAGTGCAGTTTTGCACCAAAAGGTATACATATGCCCCTTAAACTGTGCAACATATAAAGACGTGGTGTAAGAGAGGTTATCAATTCAACAATACTGCTAAAAAGACTAAATACATAGTGGAAAACAAATAAATTCCCACCTATTTAAACAAATTATGTCACTCAAATTACAATATAGCTAACAATGGGCTGAACTTATTATACTTTTGAGTATAACGCCAGCTTGCGTCATTTTACAACACCAGCCAGACGCCATATTAATAGAATGGCACAAGCCGGTGCTAAACGTGAGTGGGGGTTGGTGGCAGTAGGGAAGGAGGGGGTTGTGTGTTCAAAAATGACGCTAGTCTGGTTAGAGGTAAAGAAATTTCCTCTAACCAGACTAGTGCTATTTCCTGGCGCACAACCACCAAAAACATGACTCCTTTCTTTGGAAAGACAAAAGTCATGCTCAATACCCCAATGGCCCGCACAGGGGAGAAGTGTTCTCTGGGCATGGCCATTGCACCCTGTGCCATGCAGGGGCCCCCAAGTTAGGGCCCCCGATAAAACAAAATTAAAAATACCTTACCTGGAATTACCTGGGATGGGTTCCCCCATCCTCCGGTGTCCCTTTGGTGGGGGTGGGCGTGTTCCTTGGGCTTAGGGATGGCACCTTTGGACCCATTCCATGGTGTTTAACCATGGAAATGGGTCCACAGGTGCCCCAACGCCTGGTCTGACCCACCCGTTGAATAATGGTGCTAAGCAAGCTTAACACCATTATTTAGCCCCTCTTCCCACCCGAGTGTCATTTTAGCATGGAAGGATAAATATGGGGCTTTGGGGATAGTACCATTTTTTGGATGGGAACGCCTACCTTGCATTTCATTGACGCAAAGTAGGTTCCTCATCCAAAAAATGGTGCAAACTCCTATATTTCGACGTCAAAATATAAATATGGAGTTAAGTTTGTGCCAAATTTGCATAAAAAAATGACGCAAATTTGGCATAAAAGGAGTATAAAGATTGGCCAATAAATTCACACATCTCAAAAAGTTTCCCTAACCCCATCGCTGATAAGTTTTTTCCACCTCCTGTGCTAAGCCTTTTTTTGCTATTTGGGGTAGTTTGCACTTAGGCCCCCAAAACGTTTGTCCACAAAAGCTATCCATGCCAAAGTTGCATCTTTTTTTCCAACAACCTGGGTATTCTAAAGCTACCCAGGGTTTGTGAATTGCCCTGGTCGGAACTAAGAAATTAGCCAAAACACAGCTAAAATTTGGGGTTTTAGGGAAAATAGGAAAAAGTGCTGCAGGAGAAAGCATCTGTTTTTCACTGAAAATGTTTTGTGGTGTTAAAATCACCTTTTTCCCTGGCTTACAAGAAAAGGCAGACTAAAATCAGAAAACCAATTCTTTCAACCCAGTTTTGACATTTTATTGGAACATACCCCTTTTTCCTATTTTTTGAGCTTTCAGCCTCCTTCCAGTTAGTGACAGAATCGGGCTGAAAACCAATAAAAGATCCTGAAGAGCTATAAATTACTGAAAAGAAGACAACATTATGAATTCAGCAATGGGTCATTTGTGTGGACCCTTCAAAAGTTTCCTATAGAAAGTAACAGTTGATATAAAAATATTGAAATTGAGTTGAGAGAAACAGCCATTTATGTCTACGTTTTCATCTATAACTTTGTCCAGCTGTGGAAGATTTTTGAAGCAATATACCGGTATGTTCACTGCCCTGTGGTTGCAGGGATATTTAGGGTTTGTAGGTTCCCCAAGAATCCAAGGTACACAGACCCAGTAAATGAGCTGCACCTTGCAATGGGTTTTCATTGTGTACCGTGTATACAGCAATTCATTTGGTAAAATATAAAGAGTGAAAAATAGGTATCAAGGAAACCTATATATTTCCAAAATGGACACAAGATATGGAGTTTAGGAGAAGTGGTTATTTGCACGCATCTGAATATGAGATTATCCATACCAGCATGTGAATTACAGGGCATTTCTCAAAATGACTTCTTTCTTCCACACTGTCCTACGTTTGGAAGGCTCAAATGCAGAGAAAGACAATTGGTAATCACAGATATTCTGCTATTCTGTGTTCCCCCAGGTCTCCTGATAAAAATGGTACCTGACTTGCATGGGTAGGCCTAGTGCCCATGAAAGGAAATGCCATGGACACATCACATTTTTCCACTAAAACTGACACATTTTTTGCAAAGTGCCTAGCTGTGGATTTTAAGCACTAGCCAGCACCTAGAGAAACCTAGCAAACCTGTACATTTTTTAAAAGTAGGGAGCAGATATATGAAACTCTTTTACTGGTAGCAAACAGTCCATTGGGCCATTTGCGACAAGTGAATGTTTTTTTGCAATGTACCATCCCTATTTTGCAAGTCAGTAACCTATTACCGACTTGCAAAGTAGCGTTTGCGACTCGCTATTAGGAAGGGGCATGCCAAGTGCATCCCTTCCTAATAGAGATTCGCAGGACGGTGTAAGAAAGCTTTTTTGGACCAGGAATGGGGTCGCAAAACATTCGCAGTTACCACCAACGTCAAGTTAGTGGTAAGCCATTCGCAAAGGGGAAGGGGTCCACATAGGATACCTTTTCTTTTGCAAATAGGGGTGCAAACATTTTTGAAGAGCAAGCAGTGGTCCGTCCCAATGCTGCTCTTAAAAAATGAAAAGAAAACTTTTCAGTTTTATTTTTGTAATGCATCCCATTTTCCAACAAGGAAAATGGGCTGCATTACAGAAAAAAAGGTTGCTTATTTAAAAGCACTCACAGAATGGTGGTCTGCTGCCCCCAGCAGGCAACCATCCCTGTAATTGTAGCTATTCACAATGGGTTGCAAATTGTGGCCTGCCTCATCAATATTGATGAAGCAAGTCCATATGTGACCCAATGCAAATTGCTAACAGTGTCAAACACACTGTCATACATAACAGTTTGCAATTTCCTAATAGTGAATCCCTAAGATTAGCTATTAGAAAATCACAAAGCATGTTTTTGATACATCTGGCCCCTAGACACCTAGAGAAATCCAGGATGGGATGACTTGTGGGGCACTCACCAGGTTATGTCACCCAGAATCCTTTGTACACCTCAAACTTTGTGTAAAAAAAACACATTTTCCTCAAATTTCGTTGATGCAATGTTCTGGAATATGAGGGAAGCCACACACCTTCTTTCACCCAACATTCCATCAAGTCACCTGATAAAAATGGTACCTCACTTGCGTGAGGAGGCCTAGGGTCCGCCACAGGAAACACCCCCAAAACTCAATGTGGACACATCACATTTTTCCATTGAAAACTGACTCGTTTTTTGCAAAAGGCCTAGCTGTAGATTTTGGGCTCTAGATCAGTCGACACCTAGGGAAACCCAGCAAACCTGCACATTTAAAAAAACTAGACACCTTAGGGAAGCCAGGATGGGGTGACTTGTGGATCTCTCACCAGGTTCTGTCACCCAGAATCCTTTGCAAACCCCACAATTTGTCTAAAAGCACTTGGCCCACAACCACAAGTGAGGAAGCATTTTTTATTAGGGGACCAAGGGGAACACTAGGTGGTAGACAATTTCTGGTTTATTTCTACTTCTGGAAGAATATGGCACAGAAAGGCAAGGAAAATGTGTGATTTTAATACCATTTTGAGGTTTGCAGGGGATTGTGGGTAAGAAATCTTGTTGGGATATTCGAGTGGCACACCACTCTGTACTCCCCTGGGTGTCTAGTTTTCCAACATACCTAGAGTTGGTAGATTTTCCATAGACAAGAAGCAAGCACACTACAAAGTCTCTTACTTCTGTGAGCCCCCAAACACTCAAACTAAGAAAAAAACACCCTAAGGTTTGTTGAAAAGACCCCTCACCCACCAACCTAGTTGGTGGCATGCTTCATCATTGGGGCCGACAAAAGACACCTAGCATGTATACTTTGATGCCTGATTATAGAGGAGTGGGGTTTTTTGTGATAACATAATTACAGGCTGAATTTGCCACAAGGGTGAGTGATGATTCAATATATTAGATTTTATTAAAAAGAGATTTCACAAAAAAGAAATGCTCTGTTAATAATTGATAGGTCAAAAAACTGAATCAATGACTCACAGTTCTTGAGCTGTAAAGCTGCGTCAAGGAACCAACTGATTTACAGTCCATTACTACAGCTTTCATATGTGACACACAAAAGATCATTCACCCGCCAGCCGCTAGCCCAGCACAATATAGAGACAATGTACACCCTGGCAGAGAAAGACAGAAAAGGCAATTATTACTGCACAACTGTTTATTCGTCAAGTACACCAAGTACACACACATACTAGTTGAATTTGGCACGAGAGTGAGTGATGGTTCAATAGATCAAATTTTATAAACAAGAGATTTCCCAAAAATAAAATGCAGTGTTAATAATTGAAAGGTAAAAAAAACGAACCAATGACTAACAGCTTGTGAGCTGTAAAACTGTGCCAAGACACCAACTGCTTTGCAGTCCATTCACACACCTTTCATACATTACCCACACAAGACCATTCATGCCACCAGCTGTGGGCCCAGCATGTTACAACACTCTCAGACTGCCAGCAAAGCACCAGCTCTCACACACTGCCAGCCAAGCACCAGTCCACGCACATCACTAGCCAAGCTCCAGTCTACGCACACTGCCATCACATTGTTTTGTAACAAAAAAGAAACCACAAACTAAGTAAATGCAAAACTGGAAACCGAACAGCTCTAACTAATTACATCACACTAATGCCAACCATAAAACTGAACAAAAAGTGTAAAACGACACAGACCAGGCAACTCTCAAGAGTGCTCCCAGAAAAGTCTTGCTGTTCCGAAACAGGTGGGCACGCACAGCCCAGGTTTAGAACGCCAGTCAGGGCAGTGCATGCAACTGTCCTTCTGAATGCCTCTTTGCATGCAGACTCTACATTGCTTACAGGAATTGCTTTTTTTGGAGTGTGGGAAGAATGTGATCACCAAAGTGGCTATCTTTCAATCTAGCCACATCCTCCACCACTCCAACTCCATGAACACTTGCCTGTTCCACTACAACTGCTTATCACAGATTCCTGAAACTAAACAAAAGTCATATTTGACTCTTGAGAGAAATCACTGAACACAACAAAAGCTTAAAAGGTTGCTAAATGGAAGAGAGGGATAGCCAACTTCTTATACCAAACATAAGCATTCGAACAGCAGTTAAAGGTTCAAACCTCTGATCTTCTCTATCTGCACCATCCATGTGCTTAGTACAGTCTAAAATGCACAAAGGTTTGCACACATCAACAACCTGATCCCAAACAGCCACAGGTGAAGTACTTTCATCATGGATGGTAGTCAGTGTGTAGACATTCCTCCTGTCTGCAAATTTCACAGCTAGCAAATAATTACACAAGGCACTGCACTGTCCCTTCTCAAGTTTTTTAAGACAAATGCTCATTGGATAATCTTTACGGATAGAGCGGACTGTGCTACAAGCAACAGTGTCCACTTTGAACAATTCCCTGAACAATTGCACACCAGTGTTAAAGGAACAAATTGTGACCTTCGTTAAAAAATCATCTAACAAGTTCCCACACAATTTTCTCACTAACTCTGAAAGTGGATGGGCAGCCAGGGGGGTCAATAGTGGAATCTGTACCAGTGTAGACCTGATAATTATAGACATATCATGTACTACTCTCAGACAAAATATACATCTTAATTCCATAACATGCCCTCTTGCTAGTAATCTACTGTGTAAAACCCAAACAGCACTTGAACAGGACCAAAGAATCGTCTATAGCTATTTCTTTCCCTGGGACAAATATATCTGAAAATTGATCTACAAATTGATCAAGGACAGGCCGAATCTTAAAAAGACGGTCACAATCAGGGTGATCTCATGGCAACGCTGAAGCATTTTCAACAAAATGCAGCATACGAAGCAGCAGCAAATTCCGATCAGGACTCATGACTGCAGCAAATATGGCTGTTGACATCCAGGAACTGGTAGACAGTGATGGCTTCCTTATGAAGCCCATCAAAAAAGTAAAACCCAAGAGCTTCTTCAACTCTTCCAGATTTGTGGGAGTCCACCAGGTAGCTCTAGAGTGGGGCCTAATCCTTGCACTGCTGTCCCTCAAGTACTGTTCGCAATACAAATTGGTTTGCTCAACAAACTCACCCAAAAATGCATCATCCATAAACAACTCAAAGAAATTTAGAGGCAAAAATATTCCAGTATTTAGTTTCTACCCTGCAAAGCCAGTAAAGGCAGGTGATGCCTTTCGCACCATGTTTGGGGCAACCCAGAGATCAGCCCTTCCAATGGGAAGCCTTGCAGCCCCAGGTTGCAATCCAGATGCCTCTTGATGCATTATCAGCACATCAGTGTCCTCCTCAAAAACAGGTACTTAATCCACACTGAGAGTGGTTTCATCTTCAGATGATTCCTCTCAGACAGGAAATTCACTGCCAGAATCTTGCATTTCCTCCTCTGCCTCAGATGCAGAGTCAGTCCCGTAATCATGGTCAGAGGAAGATTAAAAAAGAATGCCAACAACCTGCTGAGCGGTATACCTGCATTTAGCCATGATCCTTACTAACGAAAGTAACTTGACAAATAAGTCAACAACAACCAACACTGTGTAAAATAAGGAATAAACAAAGTGTGGCTTTATCACAAAGACCTAAATACCCAAAAACAATACAACCCATTTGTGAGAGACAGATAGATTCAGCAGCACCTACTATGCACAGACACCGCAAGTACCAACTATATCCCACTAAAAATGAAAAACAAAAAAAAAATACACATATGACAATACAATACACAACAAGCACAAATCAAAGGAGAAATTCATACACAAAAAAACATAAGCTATATATGCTGCTATTATTACACCATTTACAAAAAACTCTTTCATGCTTTGCAACGATACTCATTTTGAATAAACAATACAAAAACGTTTTTCTTACTAAACACATGCAACTACGCAAACTGCAGGTCTACCACTGCCAAATCCACGAGTAGCAGTCACAGTAAAGGTATCAAAAGCTATGAACTCGAAAAAAGGAGAAATTAAACATTATGATCACAAATGCAAATAATACGCCAGTCCCCAAATACCCCACCACCAAACATTCAGAAACTTTCCCTGGTGACTAGTGGTTTTCAGCACCCCATGGGGGCAGATGGAACTAAATAAAAGCAGCTGATTTGCCCACAAGAGGGGCTGAAACAGTCAAAATACATGTCCCCCGAAGAGGAGCAAACCTTGCACAAGGGGCCACTCGCGAAACAAACAAAGCAATGAAAATAATCCCTGGTGTCCAGTGGTTCCTGCCCCCCTGGGGGTGCAAATGGGCCTAAAATAAAGAAGGTGATCTGCCTGTAAATGGGTGCAGAAATGGCCAAAATAAATTTTCCTCAAAGGGGAGTGACCCTTGCTCAATGCGCCACTCCCCAAACAAAGAAAACATGCCACAAATTATGCGTGGCACCAAGTGGTTTCTATCCCCCATGGGGGCAGACAGGCCTAACACAAAGAGGCCAGTCTGCCCCAAGGGGGGCAGAAGTGTCCATAATTAATGGAAGTGACCTATGCCCTAGGGGCAGCTTCCCAAAACTAAGAAAGTGTGCCCCAATTATCTCAGGTGTCTACTGATTTCTGCCCCCCATGGGGGCAGATGGGTCTAATATAAAGAGGCTGATCTTACCACAAAGGAGGCAGAAACAGCTAAAGCTAATGCTACCCAAAGGGGAGGGACCCTTGCCAAAGGGACTGCTCCCCTGCACTACAAATGAAAGAAAAAGCACAATTCCTGTTGAACGGCTGCAGCGTGATCATGCAGCAGAAATGCTCAAAGAGACATCGGAGGAAGGGAAAACCCTTTCCTTTCCCCCAATGCCTTTTTGTAAAAAACGAAAAACAAACCTAGGAGAAACGTACCCACTTCTCCAACGACGCACTGATGTTGTCGTCATTAGATGCTGTGGGGGTACAGGGTGGTAGCGGAAGCACTTCTGCTGCCATCCCTGCAGGGGGGGGTGTAGGGATGTGTCCCACAAGGGGAGTGCTAGTTCTTCCCCCATGTGTGGGTGCTAGGACACAAAGGGTTAAGGATATTTTTTACATTAATTTTATTTACTTCCATCAGGGATCACTGTAAAAAATGTTCTTTTTAAAGCATTCTTTTAAAAAAAAAACTGTATATCCATCAAATAGCACAGTATAAGTCACAGTCAAATATAAGATAACAGTAAGCACACCAATATAGACATATACTTCCTCTAAAGTCATTTATATAGTTACACATATGACATTGTTAGGAACCATATTGCATCCAATGTAACATTATTCCTTCCATCACACCACAATGTATGATACAATAATTAATTTGTTTTGTGTTTTAAAAGGTTTCCCTAATAGCAGTGATGTACTCAACTTTAAAATTGAAAGCATTTTTAGGATAAAAAAACGAAACATAACTGAAATAGTAACCATAAAAAATCTAAGTGCTGACTGAAAGGAATTTACATGACATCTAAAACGACACCCTTTCCCCATAAGACCGCTCATCCCATACTATGACAAGAAAAGCAACCAGCATAGTTCGGCAGCAACAGGCAGCACACCCTGAGGGAGCATTTGTTGTCACTCTATGTGAGTCTTCTCCATTTATGAATTAATTTGAATTATAGACAACTCTGCATATGCCAAGTGAATAATTGTTTTGTCTACCATGCAGAAAAACACCATATTCAAATGTATGTCTACCATAGATGGGCAGGAGAGGTGTACGGATACGAATGTGAAATTTAGAAGAAGTATGATGGTGTAGTTATGAAGGTAAGTCCCCTAGGCCTAATTTAGAGTTCGACGGACAAGTTATTTTGTCACAACGGTGATGGATATCCTGTTCGATCAAATATGAATCTCAAAGAATATACTGGGTTTTATATTTCGGCTGACAGGATATCCATCACCAGTGTGACAGAGTAACCCTGCCACCAAATTCTAAATCAAGCCCTACATATCCTGCAAGAGGATTAGACCTGGAGATTAGGTATGTGGAGAGGTGAATGCAAAAGGGCCTGTCACAGTTGTCCCCATCTAAGCTGTGGATCCTGAATATCAAGTAGGGAATATCATACCATAATATTGTAGCTAAATTATCTGGGACCAATATATCGACAGGCATGTATGTATAGATTTTCTATACCTAACTTCACATATTGTACCATGATAACATATATATTTTCAAGGTACGTAAATGTGGAGTTAAGAATAGTAAATATATACTTCATTACATGCACTTACCTTATGATATATTGGTCCTTGATATTTTGGTCACAATATTAAGGTATCACAATATTCCTGTACAAAATATTACAGCCTACAACTCCCACCTAAGAGTGTGATGAAGTTCCAAAATAATTCTGTGGTTCTGGAAGGAGGAGGGAAGTGGAATGTAAGAAGGGTGTTAATTTGTAGCAAGAAGGAAGTGCAAAGGTTGAGAGTGGAGGAAAGTTATTTTGATGGGAATCTGGATGGAAGGAATAAAGAAACTATGAAGCACAAGCAAAGTAAGTGTAAATGAACTTGGAAAGTACCCATGACAATGAATGAATATGTATTAAACTAACTGATGTTTCATTTAAAATGCCCAAGAAGTAACTATTGAACATAGCATCATTCCATATAGTTTTAAATCACCACAGACCTTTGAGGAGACATGAAGAATAAGCATATATTGGTTCGACTTCTGCACAGAAAGGGTAATTTATCATAAGTCAAGGTTCAAAGCTGTAGCCCTAAAAACATTGTTTGTGACACCACAGCAAGAGCACACAGCACAAGCTAAAGTCAAGAGTGAGTGCAGCGCCCACAGATGATACATGACAGGATGTAACAACCTCAACCTAGCAGGATAGTCTATATTCTCAGTTTGGTGCATGCATGTTGCACCTTAGTGAGATTTTTCAGCAAGGTAACTATCAATGTTTGGGGATACTACTAAGCTGCATCAAATGATTCCAAGGAAGAATAATGTGAAGCACCAATTCTTCAGTCTACCCAAGAAGTGCATCAGTATCAGCTCAAGTACTAAGAACACAATCTGTTGAAGTATGTAAAACATTATTTGTCGTTTGATTTATTAATCGTGTACCATGAATTCCTTTCTGCAACTGCCTTTTTCACTTTAATTTATCCATATTATCATTTAATTGTTCTTTTCGGTCTTACATACATCTGTCAGGTATGGAAATAAATGGATTTTAGTATGGCCATAGCCAAGTGTGCCACAAGTGCTCCATACAAATCCTTCACTCATAAAGTATTCATATGCAAAATCCATGTCTCTAATGGATGGTTGAGGGGCCTGGTTACAGAAGACTATAGATAAAAAAAAATGTTTAAAGGAGTTAAGGCCAGTGAGTGACTATTCCCGACATAGACAGGAAAAAAGGTCTATCTTTGGCACTACAATTTTATCGCTGCCAGTTTTGGTCCTCCACAGCCCAGCAAGTTGACAATAGTCATGCTTGATAAAGAAGGTGCATTCAGTGTAAAATTGCAGACCACAGAACCCAGTCTGGGTCACGTTTTATGTCACAGAATAGCCTTCAGCCCATGAGAATGATTCACCTGTGTGCCTAGATGGGGGTCAAAAATCTACAGCACTTGCTATCATGAACTTGGGGCAGAGCTGCATGCTCTCGAGAGCCATGCATCAGGCCTTCCTCCATCCCACAACTATATTGAGTAACACACTGCCATACTGAGTAATTCCTTAGCCAAATATTTATCACTAGATCCTGGCTTGATGAAGCCCCAAAGTATTATTCACATTATCCGAATCTTAGGCCATTTAGGAGTGTGCCGGTCTGTTGGGCAGGGAGGTTGGATGGTGTTAATTTTCAACAAACAACTTAAGGTGTAAATATTTGGTAGAAATATATTTGCTGCCCTTGACTCCATGGTAATAAAAGTCATATTAAATTCCACAGGGCCTATCATAGTCTGGTTGTGTATCATCCTCAGAAGAAAGTGGTAGAAAATGAAGTGATCTTCTGGATGGTTGTCTAACAATTAAGCAACCTAACACTAGGTTTATCAATCTTGGTGGTTTTCATATGTGGTTCCAAGACTCACATGACAATGGCAGTTTAAAACTCTTGGAAACTCTAAGTAATGAGGATTAATCAAAAATGACACATTGCACTGGGCATTGATCTCTACTCCCCAGGTTAATTGGTTGGATCACCATATGACATACTTCCAACTAAAGGGAGTTTTTCAATTGAGCAAATCCAGTGAAACCAAATAGTTACACAGAGAAACTCTTAAGCTCTCACTCAAGTCAAACATGGAGAGGTAAAAGAGAATGAAAGACATAACTTGTGATAGCAACAAGAAGGTAGATTGGTATGATGGCATACTTTCTTCTATATTTAAGAAAATGCGCCCCTAAAGACTACCTCTTACCATAAATGACTCAAAGCCACTCAGTCCAACTCCTGTATTACCTCTAAATCAAAAGAGTTCCAGATTCTAGTTAGACAACCTGACGAGTCTCAGCAAAATGATACTTCTGAAATGAAGGCACAGAGCACATTTGACGGGCTAATATAAAAACACTTGAGGACAATAGCAGGAGGTGCAGTGCCTGCCTCACAACTCACAATTATGATGTCAGCCATAACAGGAGTTGCTGGATCTCACAGTTAACCTGGGCCATCATAATTAGAGTCTAAGTTGTTAGAGCCCAAGACAGTAAGGAAGCTGGTTGAAACAACTATCATCTAAACAAAGAAAGAGCTCTTCTCGGGCAGAATTAATAACATTTCAAATTCCACCAATGTACTGCTATGAACCTTAAAAAACATTACCGATCCTGTATCCATAGATTACAGTTTTGATCAGCTTATATATTTGAGTAGGGTTATTCACGATAACTTAAAAAGCAAAATACAACAAACGACAATAGCCACCCCTGCCCTCTTCAAGAATAGATGGCTACTGGTGTGATCACTGAGAGGGCGTAAGCAGCAGTCCAAGAAAGCATGTTCTTTCATGTCATTAGCTTGAAGAGACTATTACTGTAAAATATTGTGTGCTAGGGCGATCATGCCCCATCTTATTTTTATTGTTACATATCTACAATCACGTCATCATCATTTCTTAGTGCTGGAAGCCATTTTTTAAAAGAAAGCTGATCACTCCCAATGGGTGCTTCATTTTTCTCTTCACCCTCCTCCCATAAACTTATGCCCAGGAGAACAAAATCGAATGCAAAATCCAATACTGAAGCAACAAAACCTGACTCAGCCTTAATAAGGTGAAGAATGAGTTTCGAATAAATGGAAAGGGCCATGGACTACAAAAAGAATGTCATCAGTTATAGTTCTTTGCAGGTTGGTAACTTAGAAATAAACCAAGAAAGCACTCAGGTTGCTTTTGAATCATGCCTGTCTCTGAACAGGCATATGAAAAAATCAAACCTACATCTGACAAGCATTGCCAACAATGTTTCATCACCTGCCAGATCCATACAGGATAACTAATTCTAGAGTGATTATATAGAATTTGGTTGTGATACATTGAACATCTGTTGCCGTTCACAAAAGTATTGAAAACCCATATGTTTTCAACAGATGTTCACTGGAGTGGCAGTAGTACTTGGATGCCAATGGGGTTTAGCACTTTGCAATTGGTAATGATATGATATAATGTGTTATGACAAGATATGATATATGATATGGTATCAGGAATTACTAGTTTTCCGTGTTACTACTCTGCAGAAACTCACTTTTCACATACCCATATATTTCCATAGATTCAAAAGGCCCAGTCACAAGTGGCCCTGTAGATGGTAGGAAAGTCCCACAGCCTGGAATGACTACTAACAGGGGCGTAGCTAGCGGTGGTGCAGCATGTGAAAGGCACTGGGGCCAGAAGTGTGAGAAGCTCCACTGCAAAAGCCCATTGAGCCCTGCGAGGGCACTTAAATAGATGGCGCTCCGATTGTGACCGTGCATTAAAGAAGACCTTAAGTTTTGCTTTTATCCTGGTACATTTTCTGTGCGTTGAAAGACAGAGGTCAAATGTCAGTCTAGTCTACTGACAAACTGCTGTTTATTCTTTTAAACTGGAGAATGGTTTTAACTTGTTTTTAACTTACAACAAATTTCGGGGATTTTGTAAAATGGACTATGCGGCAATGTTGGTGGTGCAAAAGGAAAGGCTGTATGGTGTTGTTTTCGTCTAAGACAAAAGCATTTAAATAGCTATAAATTAACAGTAAAATATTTTTTAAATAAGCAGTTATGAAAGCACAAATTAAGCGTTTCTTCTAATCCTAACGTGTAATGGAAACATAGGATCCAAACAAATCAAGAGGCTTTGCTGAGTGATGCACAAATGGTGATGCATAGATGACAAATATGATCTGAAACCAAATTTCCACACATTATCGTTTGTGTGCTATGTAGTTTTATCAGCAAAACTGTATGGCTATGCAAATTTAGTTGTCATTTCAATAAAAACTGTGCAGTCTGTTAATGACAGTGGCTACCACACATGCCTTAGTAATATATTTGTGACAGTATGCTTTAAATGCAACACCAGCTAAATATTCCACTGTTGCCACTCTTCTTTGAATGATTCTTGTATTTTTCAGAATATCTACAGGTTTACTGCCTACTGTGGCCGCTGGAGCTCTTTCACTGGTAACTTGCTGTTGGATCCTTCTGAGTTCCTCAGCTGCAGGGGTCAGACTCCAAGCAACAGAATCTACTGAAGCACCTGTGAGAGCACTGCAAACGCCTCATTGGCCGAGCAGTGCACATGCTCACCTTTGTAAATGCAGAGCGCGCCATTCAGCCTTGGCTACCTAACGCCAGTAGAGGTCAAAGAAGAAATTATGCCATGTTGTTGGGTGGCTCCTGAAGGCAAGACAGTCACAGTACTCACTGCGTTCAGCCTGACGGGTGGAGGGCAAACTAAGGCAGTTAGTAAACAAAAGTACACTTACTTAGGATAGACTACTGGACCTGGATAAAGGAAAGATTTTAGCACTGTCTGTTTACTTTTATGCTAATAAAATGCAAGGTAACTTTAAAACAACTTCTTGGTGCCGCTAATGCACAGTTCTTCTTTATTAAAACCAGAAGTAGGAATTGTTATCCCTACGAAACACATGGAAACCTTCCAGAATCTCAGAAAATAAGATGTTGGTCCCTAGAACCAGATACTGAGAGAGTGGGAACAAGGGTATCTTACACACAGTAATGTAGAAGAAATGGGCGTGCCACCAAATAACAGGGAGAGCCCAGCCAAACGTCTGTTTGGGCTCCATGAGCCCAGGGTCGAGCTGAACAAAGGGAACATTTGAAACAGAAATCAGACAACAGATATTGTATATATGTATATAAATATGATACAGTGGCTTCAATATTAAAATAAGTATATTTCTATGACAAGTATTTCACCATAGTGCATCCGATTATATCACTGCATTGTTACTAAAAGTGCAACATTTATGCACCCAGCCCACCACTCCGATGACAATAATATTAGTGAACTAGAAGGCAAGTTAGTTGTCATGTTTACCCTTTATGTGGGCTATATTCTCATTTTACACGGAGCAACATCACAGTCCATTATGTCAAACTAAAGATGTTTTTGTACAGGATTTTATTCTTGGTGCATGAGGTTAGGTCATTGGGTAGCGGCTGAATCCACAAGAAAGCTCAGCACTTTTTGGGTTCAAGAAAAACTTACGCTGAACAAGAATCAGTCATCTGGCTCGAGCCTTCGGTGGCTCACCCCCTCTTATTCTTTATTCTGGGCATTATGTGCCTGAAATAAGCTTAGATGCTGCTGCTATTGTGATACCTGTTTTGTACGTGAGAATATTTTAGCTTGCACTGTTGATGGCCATCATGTACATGTGTGCAAATGAAGGGAACTTACATTGCTCCTAAAAGTTCCACACTGTGTTTGTGTGTGTGTGCTTACACACAGTCTTGGACTGCTGCTGCAGATGCTTTCCATGTTCTGTGCATGAAAAGGAACCTTCCATTGTTTCTGACCAGATAAGTATGTATTCTATAGGTGTTAAAGAAGTGTGTACTTCTGCCTGACACTGTACCTGTTTTTTGGATGAAAATCTTGCAATGCGTGTGAGTCAAGTTTGCACTCCACACTCCAGTGCGGTTCCTTACACTTCTACCAAATCTGAAATCCTGCTTGCATATAAGCAGGTGTGAATTGGTGATGGCAGCACAATACTTGTTCCATGTCTTCGAAGGAAGCTTGCAGTGGCCCTGCAACACCCCACTTGGACTGTGTCTTCAAAGGAAGCTTGCCCTAGAGAGCCCTGTGGTGCCACTCTTGTTCCATGCCTCCGAAGCAAGCTTGCACTGGTGTGAGTACTATACTTTTTCCATGTCTTTCAAGCAAGCTCGCACTTGCCCTGTTGTGCCACATTTGTTTCATGTCTTTGAATGAATCTTGCACTGGTACAACATTTGTTCAATATCTTTGAAGGAAACTTGCAGTAGCATACTTGTTCTATGTCTTTGAAGGAAGCCTGCACTGGTGGGCACAGTAGTACCACAATTGTTCGATGTCTTTGAAGGAAACTTGTACTGGCCCTGCAGTACCACACTTGTTCAGTGTCACAGAAGATTGTAATGGGATTGACCAGTGCTGTGTCTTATGCAGGTGAGCCAATGACCCTCTGTGCTGCTGCTCCCTGTGCTCTAGTTCTGTGTGTTTTTGGTCTGATCAAAATACTGTTTTAGCTGTCTCACCAGCATCCTACTTTTACAAAAATAATACATAATTTTGCCGTGAGAACATATGCTTTGGGTAAGCCTACTTAGGTTATTCATCAGACAGAGTGTCATTCACATATTAGTTCAGCTCTTCAGAACAGCATTCCAAAAATTGGGCAGTGGATCAGCCCTCTTTTAGCCATTGGCTTTGTTACCAGTGTTTGACTGAGCCTAGATGATAGCCCCTGGTCTGGAGGATGTCAGGCAGTCTGAGTAACAGTATTTTGCCTACTTACTCTATGTCCCTATATATCAAGAGGAGTTCAAAATCCAGAGGCACTTCCTTTAAGTACATCCACCATCAGCTCATGCAAAAGCAGACTAATGCTAATTAAGTAATGAGAGTACCAGTAGATGTGCTGCCATCGCTATTGGACCACAACTTTATTATGCAGAGCACCAGGTGTCACTGCTGCAAGCTTCAACCGATATTTTGCGTACTCTGCATACATTTGTTACTGTTCCAATATGACAGTCCAGTGTAAAGCTTTACTTTTTGTTATTTTATATTGAAGCACATGCAACCAACATTTACTTGGCATTGTTTGTTTTTCTTTCTTTATTTTAGCACATGCTTGTACTACAAAGAAAACAAGCACCATGCTTTTTAGAAGACAAGTGCAACATGTTTTGACGCAGAGACTCTTCCCCGCAAAACCCCACAAAGAACAGACTCACCTAGTCTCCAGTGCTGGCCCAGGTTTGGCTAATGGAGATTACACAGCCTCGGTGGACAGTCAGGCTTCAGTGTAGACTACCCCCAAAAGCTTTGAATTGTACTAGTGGCCCAATGCAAAAGATACTCATCCTGTCCCTCCTATGCCACCATCTATCCAACTCTACTACTTCCTAGTGAGAAGTGTACCTATGTGTGAGCAGTGTACATGTCTGAGTCCAGGATAAGTGGTATGTTTAGTGAGCGCATTGTGAAAGCTCTGTCTGTGAGAATGCAGGATTAATGTTGTCTTTTGTGATTGCAGGGTTTACAGGTTGAAAGTTGTGACTGTGTTAGTGCAGAGTGAGGAATATGCCTGTGTAAGTGCAGCATGAGGGGGTACCATTTGCGAGGGGAGCACTGTGTGCATGCACTTTACAAGGGCCAAACCTATTGGCTTTGTTAATGGTTTTTAGGGATTTGGCTTTGACTTGCAGAAATGTAGTGCAGAGGGTGCAAATACAATAATGTGTGTATGAGAAAGGTAGTACGTTTTTAAATGGCTGTCGAAGGAGGATGAGGAGTGTTGAAGGCAGCTGACAGAATGAGATGTCACCCTAGTGATGAGGCCCAGTTACTTTTCTTGGAGTGGGACCCATGGCAACTGACTGTTAATATGGGAATCAGTAATTCTAGAATGTAGGATTCCACCTGATTACAAGTTGGGATTCCTGGAAAGGGGAAGAAAGGCAAGAATTGTTTTTTCTATTTTGAATGCCCCACATTTTCCTCGCCTTCCAGCCCATTTTCCCTAAGCGGAATTTGGCAGGGTTTACCTGCAGAAATGGGTCTGGGCAACATATTGTGAGTTTCGTGTTTTACATAACTTGCGATTCAAGATACTGTTGGCAAATCTTGCTAACTGCAGTGTAAGGAATTACGGGTCACTCATAATGATGGTGTTGAGGAGGCATATTCTGGTTGGCTGACGTGGGGTCCTACCCAGACAGAATCTACCACACCAGTCAGGGCTGGGTGATTTCACTCGTATAACCTGCGCTAACCCTTAGGTAACTTGACACAGAGCAGTTGGGCTTATCACAGGGGCAATGTGTAAAGAATTGGCATAGCACTACCACAAAACAAATACATTGAGCGTCACAAAAGAGACTTCACATGAGATGTATGTAAATAAAGTTTGTATTCAACACCCACATTCATTAACACAACATGAACATCATGTAAATCTGGGCATAAATCACATTTAGAAATATCATTAGCAATACTAGGCCCAACTGTGTTAAAACAACATTAGCAGTATGCACACATGGGAAAAATAATATTTTCCCTCCCAGCACCCTCATGCAGTGCCAACACAAGACCCACTCCAGAGATCTCCCCATTTTAATGTTACATGATTCTAGGATGCACCCTGTTTCACAGTGATAGCAGCAATATGTACATACAGAGAACACCAGCACTTTTAGATAGTTCCATGGCCTCAGCAGCACAGGTAAAACCCATTGTCAACCATGATAGTCCTCAGACCAAGAAACAATGTGTACCCCACACAGCTGTGCGGTGTAGTCAGTCACAGACAGTCACTCCTACTCACTCGCTCCAGTCCGCTACATGGTTCCACAGATATCAGGAAGGCTAGTATAACACACACTAGCTCACATTCACTCCAAGCTCCCTGATGTGGTGCACTTATATCTGGCAGGCTAGTGGTCACTGTACTTGGAGACCCCACCCCCTTGGGTCCAAACCTTCCTCTACCCTCCAACCAGTTTCTACTAACCCGCCTCCTGATGGGCTGGAGATGATAGCACCCTTTTCCCAGGAACACACGGCCAGAATTACACTTATTCAGGAGCCTGGGGCAAAGGTGGTGGGGGAACAGATAATGGCTGTTCAGGTAATAGTCAACAAATGGAGATCTAACCATCACTCTGGAAGTTCACTTAGGGGTCTCCGCACCATGCCTTCCAGTGTGGGCCAGTCTGCCATGCATATGGGAAAGGTCACTAAGGGGCATACGCTGTTCACAGTGGCGCCCGACCCAGCCAGGTGCTCTAATATACAGATAGTTACCAAATCTGCACCTCCCTGGTAGGATGCATAACGTCTGGGGTGTGATGACTTGGGGCACCTCGTACAGTCCTGGTTGCATATGAAGAGTTACCCAATTTGCACCTCCCTGGAATGAAGCACAACATCTGGTGCACAATGACTTGAGTCTCACCAGACAATTCCGGACACATACAAAAAGTTACCAATGTCAGACCTCCCTGGAATGAGGCCCAATGTCTGATGCGTGATGACTTGAGTCACACCAGACAATCCTGGATACACATGAAAAGTTCCCAATGCCATACCTCCTGGAAATGAGGCACAATGTCTGGTGCATGATGGCTTGAGTCACACATGACACATCCAATCATGCACAGAAAGCCACCAATGTCGTACCTCCCTGGAATGAAGCATAATGCCTGGTGAGCGATGACTTGAGCTGCACTAGACAAATCTGGTCACACACACGCAGATGCAAGTTCAGCGGTGTCGCATGAGGTAGAACACAACACTGCTCTGGCTATGCCCCCACTTCCGAAGGTCACGACCAGTGAATCAGACACCGCACACAGTGAGCATGCAGTAGGGTGTCACATGAGAGAAATGCGGCATGCTTGATAAAGTCGGCCATGCAGGGTCTCGCAACCTGTGAATTCACTCACTACCAACTGTACACTTATGCATGCCGTGGCCTTGCACTGCAGGGCCACACTCCTTGAATGCAGGCAGTACTTTGAAGGCTCCAAGCAAATCCGGTCTCCAGGCACAATAACTAGTTCCACACCCACATCACTGCTAACAGGTGACATCCAGCAGATGATGTATGCACTTAAGAGGGCACTGCTTTCCAGATGACAGGTAGAAGGTGTGGGTCCCTCATGGGAGGTCTGTCCTTGAGACCTCCAATGAGAACAGGGAGCAAGCCAACAAGCCCTTGGAGAGACAACTTCAGAGTGCCACACAGTTCAACCAGTTTGCCCAGGCCAGCCACAATGCAGGAAGAGTGCTCAGTCCCTTCCTAGGGTAGTATTTATAGGTTCTCCTGGCAGTGTGCACCACGTTCTTGCAAGTGTATCTTTGTTGCAGTGGGGCACCAGTAGTTATACTGTAGTGTGCCTTTGAACTTGTGGGAGGTTCAGAGGGATCTCCTTTGAACTACAGATCTCTCTCCTAAACGTCAGTCCTCTCTGCCATGGGGCTGTGGAATGCAAATCTTAATTTTTAGTGGGACCATGAACTGGCTTCAAGAGACCAAGTGTCAGAACCTCTCCCTCCAATCTATCTAGCCAGGTCCACAAATGGCAGAGGTCTTTGTTCCAGCTGTGTGGCCAAGTTTTATAGCTGTTGCTGGGGAATACTCAGATGTGCTCCATCATCCCTAAGTGTGGACTTGAGTTAAATTAAAAAGGCACACAAAGCGTTTTAGGGCTGAGAAATGTCCACTTTCTAGAAGTGGCATTTCTCCTTGATTATTGACAATACCACCTTTACCATAGAAAGGGGTTGTCTAGACAAGTCCAATGATGGTAAACAACATAAGGCTGCTCTACTGCAATCCACTGTTGCAGCTTGAAATAATTGTAACACTTCTCCCATGTTAACCTATGTGCAGAGCAGCTCTCCTATGCAGTGAAAATGCACAAGTATTCTTCAGTCTCTGGGCATATGTGCCCTTGCGTACATTCAAGTCTCAATTGGCAGGCTGGACACATGCTTAGAAGCACCAAAGGTGCAAGTGTGTACGTAGGCCTGATAAGTCAGGCTAGTTACATGTTTAAAGCACCAAAGGTGCTAGTGCGCACACCTAGGCCTTTTATGACAGGCTAGATACATATTTTTAAGACCCCCTGGTTAATAGTGTGCACGCACAGGCCTGCCACAACAGGCTGGATACAGGTTTAAGGCACCATAGGTGCTAGAGCTTACACCCAGGCTTGTTATGATAGGCTGGATACATATTTATACATGCCATATTGGCATGTGCGCACCCAGGCCTGTCATGACAGACCCAGCACATGTTTGGCATGCCACTGGACACATGCGCACACACTGGCCAGTACCCCCTTCCTCATATTTGTAGGAAGGTGTGCCCATGTCCCCACTGTAGGGGGAAATGACCAAGGGCCCTAAGGCCACCAGGTAGGGAATCAGCAAAAACCTCTGGGGAGAGCTGCCCCACTAGGTAGGG
The DNA here is from genome assembly GCF_031143425.1 of Pleurodeles waltl. Taxonomy (NCBI): domain Eukaryota; kingdom Metazoa; phylum Chordata; class Amphibia; order Caudata; family Salamandridae; genus Pleurodeles; species Pleurodeles waltl. The sequence continues at coordinate 267,122,769 of NC_090437.1, forward strand.
AGAGCCCACCTAAATAATCTTCCCTAACGGACATGGGACACCTATGTGTACCTGCCCAGCCTCCCATCTACCACCTGCCCTGTGCTTCAGGGGGTGCTCTAGGGTTAACGGAGGATCCCCTCAGGATTGGTTACAAAATTAGTAGTGTCAACCAAAGCCCAAGCCCAACTGTGCCTCTATAGGCCTGCATTGGCAGGCCCACCACATGAGTCACAGGCTTTTCTATTGGGTGGCACACTCAGTGCAATGTTTCACTACTAGTCAGGGCTGTACCTACCCTGGGTATGTGGTGTACCTTTTTACAGGGCACTCCAGGGTACAGCTCCTGAATTAATCACCTAAGTGCCCCCCCAGCATGTATAGGCAGGGCATGTACACTTACTGTTAGAAAAGGGGTCTCTGGTTGGCAGTCAGTATGCACTCTGTCCAAGCAGGGACCCTCACTCTAGTCAAGGTACGGGAGATACACACCTAGGATAACCCCTCCACACCCCCTTGGTAGCTTGGCACAAGCAGTCAGGCTTATCTCAAAGGCAATGTGTAAAGTACTTGTACCAACACACACAGTAACACATGAAAACACCACAAAAGTGACAAAATACCAGTTTAGAAAAATAGCTAACATTTATCTAAATCAAACAAGACCAAAACAACAAAAATCCAACATACACAAGTAAAGTTATGAATTTTTAAATTAAAAACAGTCTTACTCCATAGAAAACAATTGATGTGTTGATGTCACACAAAGTACCTGGTTGGCGTAAAAAAATAAAGCTGCACGGGTGAGTGTGCATAGGAAAAGTCAGCAATGCGTTGATTCCTTGCTCGAAAGTGAGGCTGTGCGTAGTTAATTCTCCAGTCAGGTTAGCGATGCATTGTTTTTCTCTCCACAAGAGAGCGAAATGTTGATTCCCAAATGTGCAACCTTGGGTCCGTGCAGGTTTATTTTGATTTTGACACCCAGCGATGATGCATGCAAAATCAGGCCGCACGGTGATGAGGAACTGCGCAGTGTGGGGATTGCATCAATTTTAGCAGCCACAAGCGGGTGTTGCGTCGTTTCTCCATCCGCAATGTAGGTGATGCGTTGATATCCCAGCCACAATGCAGGTGATGTGTTGATTTCTCAGGCGCTGTGCAGGTGTTGCGTCGTTTTTACCGCCACATTGCAGGTGGTGCATCAAATGTTTCCCCGCAAAGCTCCTGTGCATGGATTTCGGTCTTGGTTGCACCAGCTTCACCTTTCAAGGGCTCAAGGACTTGAGTGGGCACCACTTGGCAGCATAGGAGTCTCAGCAAGAAAGTCTAGATGCTGGCAGAGGAAGTTTTTGGTGGCCCTGAGACTTCAGAGCAGGAGGCAAGCTCAGTCCAAGCCCTTGCAGACACTTCACAAGCAGATAAACACAGCAAAGTCCAATCTTTGTCCTCTCTCAGGCAGAAGCCGTAACTGCAGGCCAACCCATCAAAGCACACTCACAAGGACAGTACTCCTCCTCCAACTCTTCAGCTCTTCTTCTTGGCAGAGGTTCCTCTTGGTTTCAGAAGTAATCTTCAAGTCTGGGGTTTTGGGTCCTTTCCTCCTTTGAAGTAGGCAAACATCAAAGGAAAGTCTCTGTTGTGTACAACATCCTGTCTTGCCCATGCCTGGCCCCAGACACACATCAGGGGGTTGGAGACTGCATTGAGTGAGGACAGGCACAGCCCTTTCTGGTGTAAGTGTCAGTTCCTACCTCCACACTCTAGCCCAGGAGACTCATCAGGATATGCAGACTATACCCCAGCTCCCTTTGTGTCACTGTCTAGAGGGAATCCACAACAGTACAACTCTCAGTCTGACCCAGATGTGGAATACACAAGCAGGCAGAGGCACAGAATGGTAAAGCGAGAAAATGCCCACTTTCTAAAAGTGGCATTTTCAAACTGTCAATCTAAAACCCAACTTTACCAAAAGATGTATTTTTAAATTGTGAGTTCAGAGACCCCAAACTCCACATCTCCATCTGCTCCCAATGTTAAACTGTACTTAAAAGATATTAAAAAGCAGTCCCCATGTTAACCAATGAGAGAGCTAGGCCTTGCAACAGTAAAAACCAAATATGGCAGTATTTCACAATCAGGACATGTAAAACACACCAGTACATGTCATACCTTATATATATGGTTTATATATGGCTACCGAGGGCCTACCTCAGGTGTGACTTACATGTAGTCGAAGGGAAGGTTACTCAGGTGGGTGGCACAGTCACTGCTGCAGGCCCACTAGTAGCATTTGATTTACAGGCCCTGGGCACCTCTAGTGCACTTTACTAGGGACTTACTAGTACCTCAAATATGACAATCTGGGATAAACCAATCACCAATACAATTTAGACAGATACCATATGCACTTTAGCAATGGTAAGCAGTGGTAAAGCCCCCAGAGTCCTAAAGCCAACAAAAACTGGTCAGAAAACATGGGAGGAAGGAAGCAAAATGTTTGGGGATCACCCTGCAAAAAGAGCCAGGTCCAACACTTGCCCACTGCAGTACAGTGGGAAAGTGCTGAGAATTCTAAGGTCACTAAAGAGAGTCAGCATGAGAGCAGGAAGAAAAAACAGAAATATTCAGGGAAATCCTTTAACCCCTTCTGTGCCGCGGACGTAGTGGTTACGTCCTGCGGCACAGTGCTGCTGTGCCGAGGACGTAACCACTACGTCCTCGGCACACAGCCCAGAGGGAGCGCTCTCGCTCCCTCTGTGTGCTTCCCCCCACCCCCCCCAAAGTCAGGGATGGAAGGGAAAGCCCTTCCCCTCCCACCCCCGACCCCCCCTGTGATGTCAGCGCGCAAGCTCGCGCTTAGTCACAGGGTCACCCCCATTGCGCTGGTGAAAGAGAAATGCTTTTGCATTTCTCTTTCAATCCCATGGGGGAGGCCCCGAGAGGCTTCAAAGGGAAGGAAATGTATTTCCTTCGCTTTGAAGTCTCTCACAGGGTTTCAAAAGCCGGATTGCTTGCAATCCGGCTTTTGAAACCCCACTAGACACCAGGGATCATTTTTTTTTTTGGATGAAACTGTCAAAAGGGAGCGACCCCTTGGGCAAGGGTCGCTCCCAGGGGGGGCATTTTTTTAGGAAGGCTTTTTCTGCCCCCCCTGGGGGCAGATTGGCCTATTATTAGGCCGATCTGCCACCAGGGGGGGCAGAAACCTCTAGGCACCAGGGAGTTTTTTTTTTTTTAGGTGGGGAGCGACCCCTTAGGCAAGGGTCGCTCCCCTAGGGGGCAATATATAGTTAGGCCATTTCTGCCCCCCTTGGGGGCAGATTGGCCTATTTTAATGAGGCCAATCTGCCCCCAAGGGGGGCAGAAACCATTGGACACCAGGGAGGTTTTTTTTTCCGCAAATTTTACGCAACGGGAGCGACCCCTTGGGCAAGGGTCGCTCCCAGGGGGGGCATTTTTTTGGGAAGGCCTTTTCTGCCCCCAGGGGGGGCAGAAACCTCTAGGCACCAGGGATCATTTCTTTTATTTTTTCTTTATGTTATGTTTTTTTTTTTTTAGGTGGGGAGCGACCCCTTAGGCAAGGGTCGCTCCCCTAGGGGGCAAATTATATTTAGGCCATTTCTGCCCCCCTTGGGGGCAGATTGGCCTATTTTGATGAGGCCAATGGGGGCAGAAACCATTAGACGCCAGGGAGGTTTTTTTTTTTGCGTGAATTTCACGTAAGGGGAGCGACCCCTTAGGCAAGGGTCGCTCCCTGGGGGGGGGGGATTATTTTAGCCCATTTCTGCCCCCCTGGGGGGTAGATCAGCCTATTTTGATTCGGCTGATCTGCCCCCAAGGGGGGCAGAAACCACTAGGCACCAGGGATTTTTTTGTTTTTTTGTTTTACAGATGGGGAGCGACCCCTTGGACAAGGGTCGCTCCCCTGGAGGGGCAAAATGTATTTAGGCCATTTCTGCCCGCTTTGGGGGCAGATCGGACGATTTTAGGTCAATCTGCCCCCAAGGGGGCAGAAACCACTAGGCACCGGGGATTTGTTTTTTTGCGCCGTCACGCAAGGGGAGCGACCCCGTAGGTGAGGGTCGCTCCTAGTTGGGGATGCAAATTTATTTTAGGCCATTTCTGCCCCCCCTGGGGGCAGATCGGCCTATTATTAGGCCGATCTGCCACCAGGCGGGGGCAGAAACCTCTAGGCGCCAGGGCAAATATTTTTTGTGTGTTTTTTTTTTTTTCTATGTTTGTTTTTTTAGAGACGGGGAGCGACCCATCAGGCAAGGGTCGCTCCCCTGGGGGGCAAACTGTATTTAGACCATTTCTGCCACCCTTGGGGGCAGATTGGTCGATTTGAGGTCAATCTGCCCCCAAGGGGGCAGAAACCACTAGGCACTGGGGATTTGTTTTTTGGCGCCAATGTCACGCAGGGGGAGCGACCCCGTAGGTGAGGGTCGCTCCTGGTGGGGGGGGTGGGGGCTGGGGATGCAAATTTATTTTAGGCCATTTCTGGCCCCCCTGGGGGCAGAAACCTGTAGGCGCCAGGGCGAATTTTTTTGGGGTTTTTTTATTTATTTTTTGTTTGTTTGTTTTTTTAGAGATGGGGAGCGACCCATCAGACAAGGGTCGCTCCCCTGGGGGGCAAACTGTGTTTAGACCATTTCTGCCCCCCTTGGGGGCACATTGGTCGATTTTAGGTCAATCTGCCCCAAGGGGGCAGAAACCACTAGGCACCGGGGATTTGTTTTTTGGCGCTAATGTCATGCAGGGGGAGCGACCCCGTAGGCAAGGGTCGCTCCTGGTGGGGGGGTGGGGGTTGGGGATGCAAATTTATTTTAGGCCATTTCTGCCCCCCCTGGGGGCAGATCGGCCTATTATTAGGCCGATCTGCCCCCAGGGGGGGCAGAAACCTGTAGGCGCCAGGGCAAAAAAAAAAGCCGTTTTTTTTGTTTTTTTTTTTGTTTTTTGTTTTAGAGATGGGGAGCGACCATTCAGACAAGGGTCGCTCCCCTGGGGGGCAAACTGTGTTTAGACCATTTCTGCCCCCCTTGGGGGCAGATTGGTCGATTTTAGGTCAATCTGCCCCAAGGGGGCAGAAACCACTAGGCACCGGGGATTTGTTTTTTAGCGCCAATGTCACGCAGGGGGAGCGACCCCGTAGGCAAGGGTCGCTCCCGGGGGGGGGGAGTTCGGGGGGCAAATTTATTTTAGGCCATTACTGCCCCCCCTGGGGGCAGATCGGCCTATTATTAGGCCGATCTGCCACCGGGGGGGGCAGAAACCTCTAGGCGCCAGGGCAAATTTTTTTTGTGTGTTTTTTTTTTTTATGTTTGTTTTTTTAGAGATGGGGAGCGACCCATCAGGCAAGGGTGGCTCCCCTGGGGGGCAAACTGTATTTAGACCATTTCTGCCCACCTTGGGGGCAGATTGGTCGATTTGAGGTCCATCTGCCCCCAAGGGGGCAGAAACCACTAGGCACCGGGGATTTGTTTTTTGGCGCCAATGTCACGCAGGGGGAGCGACCCCGTAGGCGAGGGTCGCTCCTGGTGGGGGGGTGGGGGTTGGGGATGCAAATTTATTTTAGGCCATTACTGCCCCCCCGGGGGCAGATCGGCCTATTATTAGGCCGATCTGCCACCAGGGGGGGGCAGAAACCTCTAGGCGCCAGGGCAAATTTTTTTTGTGTGGTTTTTTTTTTGTATGTTTGTTTTTTTAGAGATGGGGAGTGACCCATCAGGCAAGGGTCGCTCCCCTGGGGGGCAAACTGTATTTAGACCATTTCTCCCCTCCTTGGGGGCAGATTGGTCGATTTGAGGTCAATCTGCCCCCAAGGGGGCAGAAACCACTAGGCACCGGGGATTTGTTTTTTGGCGCCAATGTCACGCAGGGGGAGCGACTCCGTAGGTGAGGGTCGCTCCTGGTGGGGGGGGTGGGGGTTGGGGATGCAAATTTATTTTAGGCCATTTCTGCACCCCCTGGGGGCAGATCGGCCTATTATTAGGCCGATCTGCCACCAGGGGGGGGCAGAAACCTCTAGGCGTCAGGGCAAATTTTTTTTGTGTGGTTTTTTTGTTGTATGTTTGTTTTTTTAGAGATGGGGAGTGACCCATCAGGCAAGAGTCGCTCCCCTGGGGGGAAAACTGTATTTAGACCATTTCTGCCCCCCTTGGGGGCAGATTGGTCGATTTTAGGTCAATCTGCCCGAAGGGGGCAGAAACCACTAGGCACCGGGGATTTGTTTTTTGGCGCCAATGTCATGCAGGGGGAGCGACCCCGTAGGCAAGGGTCGCTCCTGGGCAGGGGGGGTTTAGGGGGGTGGGGGGTCAAATTTATTTTAGGGCATTTCCCCCCCTCCTGGGGCCGGCTGAGCTAAAGGCCAAAATCCACAGGTAGGCACTTTGCAAAAAACACCTCTGTTTTCTGTGAAAAAATATGTTGTGTCCACGTTGTCTTTTGGGCCATTTCCTTTCGTGGGCGCTAGGCCTACCCACACAAGTGAGGTACCATTTTTATGGAGAGACTTAGGGGAACGCTGGGTGGAAGGAAATATGTGGCTCCTCTCAGACTCCAGAACGTTCTGTCACCGAAATGAGAGGAAAAAGTGTTTTTTGGCCAAATTTTGATGTTTGCAAAGGATTCTGGGTAACAGAACCTGGTCAGAGCCCCGCAAACCACCCCATCTTGGATTCCCCTAGGTCTCTAGTTTTCAAAAATGTGCTGGTTTGCTAGGTTTCCCCAGGTGCCGGCTGAGCTAGAGGCCAAAATCCACAGGTAGGCACTGTTTTCTATGAAAAAATGTGATGTGTCCACGTTGTGTTTTGGGCCATTTCCTGTTGCGAGCGCTAGGCCTACCCACACAAGTGAGGTATCATTTTTTTCGGGAGACGTGTGGGAACGCTGGGTGGAAAGAAATTTGTGGCTCCTCTCAGATTCCAGAACTTTCTGCCACAGAAATGTGAGGAACATGTGTTTTTTTAGCCAAATTTTGAGGTTTGCAAAGGGTTCTGGGTAACAGAACCTGATCCGAGCCACACAAGTCACCCCATCTTGGATTCCCCTAGGTCTCTAGTTTTCAGAAATGCACAGGTTTGGTAGGTTTCCCTAGGTGGCGGCTGAGCTACAGGCCAAAATCTACAGGTAGGCACTGTGCAAAAAACACCTCTGTTTTCCTTCAAAAATTTGGCTGTGTCCACGTTGCGCTTTGGGGCGTTTCCTGTCGCGGGCGCTAGGCCTACCCACACAAGTGAGGTATCATTTTTATCGGGAGACGTGGGGGAATGCTGGGTGGCAGGAACTTTGTGGCTCCTCTCAGATTCCAGAACTTTCTGCCACAGAAATGTGAGGAACATGTGTTTTTTTTAGCCAAATTTTGAGGTTTGCAAAGGATTCTGGGTAACAGAACCTGGTCCGAGCCACACAAGTCACCCCATCTTGGATTCCCCTAGGTCTCTAGTTTTCAGAAATGCACAGGTTTGGTAGGTTTCCCTAGGTTGCGGCTGAGCTACAGTCCAAAATCTACAGGTAGGCACTTTGCAAAAAACACCTCTGTTTTCCTTCAAAAATTTGGCTGTGTCCACGTTGCGCTTTGGGGCGTTTCCTGTCAGGGGCGCTAGGCCTACCCACACAAGTGAGGTATCATTTTTATCGGGAGACGTGGGGGAACGCTGGGTGGAAGGAAATTTGTGGCTCCTCTCAGATTCCAGAACTTTCTGCCACAGAAATGTGAGGAACATGTGTTTTTTTAGCCAAATTTTGAGGTTTGCAAAGGATTCTGGGTAACAGAACCTGGTCCGAGCCACACAAGTCACCCCATCTTGGATTCCCGTAGGTCTCTAGTTTTCAGAAATGCACAGGTTTGGTAGGTTTCCCTAGGTGGCGGCTGAGCTACAGGCCAAAATCTACAGGTAGGCACTTTGCAAAAAACACCTCTGTTTTCCTTCAAAAATGTAGCTGTGTCCACGTTGCGCTTTGGGGCTTTCCTGTCGCGGGCGCTAGGCCTACCCACACAAGTGAGGTATCATTTTTATCGGGAGACGTGGGGGAACGCTGGGTGGAAGGATATTTGTGGCTCCTCTGAGATTCCAGAACTTTCTGCCACAGAAATGTGAGGAACATGTGTTTTTTTAGCCAAATTTTGAGGTTTGCAAAGGATTCTGGGTAACAGAACCTGGTCCGAGCCACACAAGTCACCCCATCTTGGATTCCCCTAGGTCTCTAGTTTTCAGAAATGCACAGGTTTGGTAGGTTTCCCTAGGTGGCGGCTGAGCTACAGGCCAAAATCTACAGGTAGGCACTTTGCAAAAAACACCTCTGTTTTCCTTCAAAAATTTGGCTGTGTCCACGTTGCGCTTTGGGGCGTTTCCTGTCACGGGCGCTAGGCCTACCCACACAAGTGAGGTATCATTTTTATCAGGAGACGTGGGGGAACGCTAGGTGGAAGGAAATTTGTGGCTCCTCTCGTATTCCAGAACTTTCTGCCACAGAAATGTGAGGAACATGTGTTTTTTTAGCCAAATTTTGAGGTTTGCAAAGGATTCTGGGTAACAGAATCTGGTCCGAGCCACACAAGTCACCCCATCTTGGATTCCCCTAAGTCTCTAGTTTTCAGAAATGCACAGGTTTGGTAGGTTTCCCTAGGTGGCGGCTGAGCTACAGGCCAAAATCTACAGGTAGGCACTTTGCAAAAAACACCTCTGTTTTCCTTCAAAAATTTGGCTGTGTCCTCGTTGCGCTTTGTGGCGTTTCCTGTCGCGGGCGCTAGGCCTACCCACACAAGTGAGGTATCATTTTTATCGGGAGGCGTGGGGGAACGCTGGGTGGAAGGAAATTTGTGGCTCCTCTCAGATTCCAGAACTTTCTGCCACAGAAATGTGAGGAACATGTGTTTTTTTAGCCAAATTTTGAGGTTTGCAAAGGATTCTGGGTAACAGAACCTGGTCTGAGACACACAAGTCACCCCATCTTGGATTCCCTTAGGTCTCTAGTTTTCAGAAATGCACAGGTTTGGTAGGTTTCCCTAGGTGGCGGCTGAGCTACAGGCCAAAATCTACAGGTAGGCACTTTGCAAAAAACACCTCTGTTTTCCTTCAAAAATTTGGCTGTGTCCACGTTGCGCTTTGGGGCGTTTCCTGTCACGGGCGCTAGGCCTCCCCACACAAGTGAGGTATCATTTTTATCAGGAGACGTGGGGGAACGCTAGGTGGAAGGAAATTCGTGGCTCCTCTCATATTCCAGAACTTTCTGCCACAGAAATGTGAGGAACATGTGTTTTTTTAGCCAAATTTTGAGGTTTGCAAAGGATTCTGGGTAACAGAATCTGGTCCGAGCCACACAAGTCACCCCATCTTGGATTCCCCTAGGTCTCTAGTTTTCAGAAATGCACAGGTTTGGTAGGTTTCCCTAAGTGGCGGCTGAGCTACAGGCCAAAATCTACAGGTAGGCACTTTGCAAAAAACACCTCTGTTTTCCTTCAAAAATTTGGCTGTGTCCACGTTGCGCTTTGGGGCGTTTCCTGTCGCGGGCGCTAGGCCTACCCACACAAGTGAGGTATCATTTTTATCGGGAGGCGTGGGGGAACGCTGGGTGGAAGGAAATTTGTGGCTCCTCTCAGATTCCAGAACTTTCTGCCACAGAAATGTGAGGAACATGTGTTTTTTTAGCCAAATTTTGAGGTTTGCAAAGGATTCTGGGTAACAGAACCTGGTCCGAGCCACACAAGTCACCCCATCTTGGATTCCCCTAGGTCTCTAGTTTTCAGAAATGCACAGGTTTGGTAGGTTTCCCTAGGTGGCGGCTGAGCTACAGGCCAAAATCTACAGGTAGGCACTTTGCAAAAAACACCTCTGTTTTCCTTCAAAAATTTGGCTGTGTCCACGTTGCGCTTTGGGGCGTTTCCTGTCACGGGCGCTAGGCCTACCCACACAAGTGAGGTATCATTTTTATCAGGAGACGTGGGGGAACGCTAGGTGGAAGGAAATTTGTGGCTCCTCTCATATTCCAGAACTTTCTGCCACAGAAATGTGAGGAACATGTGTTTTTTTAGCCAAATTTTGAGGTTTGCAAAGGATTCTGGGTAACAGAATCTGGTCCGAGCCACACAAGTCACCCCATCTTGGATTCCCCTAGGTCTCTAGTTTTCAGAAATGCACAGGTTTGGTAGGTTTCCCTAGGTGGCGGCTGAGCTATAGGCCAAAATCTACAGGTAGGCACTTTGCAAAAAACACCTCTGTTTTCCTTCAAAAATTTGGCTGTGTCCTCGTTGCGCTTTGTGGCGTTTCCTGTCGCGGGCGCTAGGCCTACCCACACAAGTGAGGTATCATTTTTATCGGGAGGCGTGGGGGAACGCTGGGTGGAAGGAAATTTGTGGCTCCTCTCAGATTCCAGAACTTTCTGCCACAGAAATGTGAGGAACATGTGTTTTTTTAGCCAAATTTTGAGGTTTGCAAAGGATTCTGGGTAACAGAACCTGGTCCGAGACACACAAGTCACCCAATCTTGGATTCCCTTAGGTCTCTAGTTTTCAGAAATGCACAGGTTTGGTAGGTTTCCCTAGGTGGCGGCTGAGCTACAGGCCAAAATCTACAGGTGGGCACTTTGCAAAAAACACCTCTGTTTTCCTTCAAAAATTTGGCTGTGTCCACGTTGCGCTTTGGGGCGTTTCCTATCACGGGCGCTAGGCCTACCCACACAAGTGAGGTATCATTTTTATCAGGAGACGTGGGGGAACGCTAGGTGGAAGGAAATTTGTGGCTCCTCTCATATTCCAGAACTTTCTGCCACAGAAATGTGAGGAACATGTGTTTTTTTAGCCAAATTTTGAGGTTTGCAAAGGATTCTGGGTAACAGAATCTGGTCCGAGCCACACAAGTCACCCCATCTTGGATTCCCCTAGGTCTCTAGTTTTCAGAAATGCACAGGTTTGGTAGGTTTCCCTAAGTGGCGGCTGAGCTACAGGCCAAAATCTACAGGTAGGCACTTTGCAAAAAACACCTCTGTTTTCCTTCAAAAATTTGGCTGTGTCCACGTTGCGCTTTGGGGCGTTTCCTGTCGCGGGCGCTAGGCCTACCCACACAAGTGAGGTATCATTTTTATCGGGAGGCGTGGGGGAACGCTGGGTGGAAGGAAATTTGTGGCTCCTCTCAGATTCCAGAACTTTCTGCCACAGAAATGTGAGGAACATGTGTTTTTTTAACCAAATTTTGAGGTTTGCAAAGGATTCTGGGTAACAGAACCTGGTCCGAGCCACACAAGTCACCCCATCTTGGATTCCCCTAGGTCTCTAGTTTTCAGAAATGCACAGGTTTGGTAGGTTTCCCTAGGTGGCGGCTGAGCTACAGGCCAAAATCTACAGGTAGGCACTTTGCAAAAAACACCTCTGTTTTCCTTCAAAAATTTGGCTGTGTCCACGTTGCGCTTTGGGGCGTCTCCTGTCACGGGCGCTAGGCCTACCCACACAAGTGAGGTATCATTTTTATCGGGAGACGTGGGGGAACGCTAGGTGGAAGGAAATTTGTGGCTCCTCTCAGATTCCAGAACTTTCTGCCACAGAAATGTGAGGAACATGTGTTTTTTTAGCCAAATTTTGAGGTTTGCAAAGGATTCTGGGTAACAGAATCTGGTCCGAGCCACACAAGTCACCCCATCTTGGATTCCCCTAGGTCTCTAGGTTTCAGAAATGCACAGGTTTGGTAGGTTTCCCTAGGTGGCGGCTGAGCTACAGGCCAAAATCTACAGGTAGGGACTTTGCAAAAAACACCTCTGTTTTCCTTCAAAAATTTGGCTGTGTCCACGTTGCGCTTTGGGGCGTTTCCTGCCGCGGGCGCTAGGCCTACCCACACAAGTGAGGTATCATTTTTATCGGGAGATGTGGGGGAACGCTGGGTATAAGGAATTTTGTGGCTCCTCTCAGATTCCAGAACTTTCTGCCACAGAAATGTGAGGAACATGTGTTTTTTTAGCCAAATTTTGAGGTTTGCAAAGGATTCTGGGTAACAGAACCTGGTCCGAGCCACACAAGTCACCCCATCTTGGATTCCCCTAGATCTCTAGTTTTCAGAAATGCACAGGTTTGGTAGGTTTCCCTAGGTGGCGGCTGGGCTACAGGCCAAAATCTACAGGTAGGCACTTTGCAAAAAACACCTCTGTTTTCCTTCAAAAATTTAGCTGTGTCCACGTTGCGCTTTGGGGCGTTTCCTGTCGCGGGCGCTAGGCCTACCCACACAAGTGAGGTATCATTTTTATCGGGAGGCGTGGGGGAACGCTGGGTGGAAGGAAATTTGTGGCTCCTCTCAGATTCCAGAACTTTCTGCCACAGAAATGTGAGGAACATGTGTTTTTTTAGCCAAATTTTGAGGTTTGCAAAGGATTCTGGGTAACAGAACCTGGTCCGAGCCACACAAGTCACCCCATCTTGGATTCCCCTAGGTCTCTAGTTTTCAGAAATGCACAGGTTGGGAAGGTTTCCCTAGGTGGCGGCTGAGCTACAGGCCAAAATCTACAGGTAGGCACTTTGCAAAAAACACCTCTGTTTTCCTTCAAAAATTTGGCTGTGTCCACGTTGCGCTTTGGGGTGTTTCCTGTCGCGGGCGCTAGGCCTACCCACATAAGTGAGGTATCATTTTTATCGGGAGACGTGGGGGAATGCTGTGTGGAAGGAAATTTGTGGCTCCTGTCAGATTCCAGAACTTTCTGCCACAGAAATGTGAGGAACATGTGTTTTTTTTGCCACATTTTGAGGTTTGCAAAGGATTCTGGGTAACAGAACCTGGTCTGAGCCACACAAGTCACCCCATCTTGGATTCCCCTAGGTCTCTAGTTTTCAGAAAAGCACAGGTTTGGTAGGTTTCCCTAGGTGGTGGCTGAGCTTGAGGCCAAAATCTACAGGTAGTCACTTTGCTAAAAACAGGTCTGTTTTCTGTGATGTGTCTACGTTGTGTTTTGGGGCATATCCTGTGGCGGGCGCTAGGCCTACCCACACAAGTGAGGTATCATTTTTATCGGGAGACTTGGGGGAACATAGAATACCAAAACAAGTGTTATTGCCCCTTTTCTTTCTCTACATTTTTCCCTTCCAAATGTAAGACAGTGTGTAAAAAAGACGTCTATTTGAGAAATGCCCTGTAATTCACATGCTAGTATGGGCACCCCGGAATTCAGAGATGTGCAAATAACCACTGCTTCTCAACACCTTATCTTGTGCCCATTTTGGAAATACAAAGGTTTTCTTGATAGCTATTTTTTACTCTTTATATTTCAGCAAATGAATTGCTGTATACCCGGCATAGAATGAAAGCCCACTGCAGGGTGCAGGTCATTTATTGGCTCTGGGTACCTAGAGTTCTTGATGAACCTACAAGCCCTATATATCCCCGCAACCAGAAGAGTCCAGCAGACGTAACGGTATATTGCTTTCGAAAATCTGACATTGCAGGAAAAAGTTACAGAGTAAAACGTAGAGAAAAATTGATGTTTTTTTCACCTCAATTTCAATTTTATTCTTTTTCAGTTGTTATTTTCTGTAGGAAACCCTTGTAGGATCTACACCAATTACCCCTTGCTGAATTCAGAATTTTGTCTACTTTTCAGAAATGTTGCGGTTTCTGGGATCCAGCGTTGGTTTCATGCCCATTTCTGTCACTGACTGGAAGGAGGCTGAAAGCACGAAAAATCGTAAAAATGGGGTATGTCCCAGTAAAATGCCAAAATTGTGTTGAAAAATTGGGTTTTCTGATTCAAGTCTGCCTGTTCCTGAAAGCTGGGAAGCTGGTGATTTTATCACCGCAAACCGTTTGTTGTTGCCCTTTTCAGGGAAAAAACCACAAGCCTTCTTCTGCAGCCCATTTTTCCAATTTTTTTTAAAAAACGAAATTTTCACTGTTTTTTGGCTAATTTCTTGGCCTCCTTCTGGGGAACCCACAAAGTCTGGGCACCTCTAGAATCCCTAGGATGTTGGGAAAAAAGGACGCAAATTTGGCGTGGGTAGCTTACGTTAACAAAAAGTTATGAGGGCCTAAGCGCGAACTGCTCCAAATAGCCAAAAAAAGGCTCGGCACAGGAGGGGGAAAAGGCCTGGCAGCGAAGGGGTTAAGAAGGCCCATCTCCAACATATGGTGTATGTGTTCTCTAACATGGCAACTATTATGTTCCTTTTACTGTATGTATGTTTACTGACTCATACACAGCACAACTTATTTTGTCTGTCTGAATTTAACTTCTCTGAATACATAGTGGTGTAATGGCGTTCAACTTCTAACAGTTGTTCGATCAAAGACTGGCCAAAATGAACAGCTTTGTATTCTACTGAATACTTTTATATGTATTTAATATAATTCATATAGTTAAGGTTTGCACTCATAAAATACTGATTCAGATCAAATAACTTTAGTTCCTAAAATTACACTATCAAATCTAAATCAAGAAAATTACTGTTTTCACACTATTATTTAATTACATAAACCTTACTGATGAATAATGAACTGTATGAAATGTAGTAGCAAAAATAAGCTTTGTGCTTTTTTAGACTGAGAAAGTATGTCATGAAAAATAACTATATAATTAAGTGTTCAACTTAGGACTATTTTTTAATGTGACATGTGAATACTTCATACAAACGTTTAATTGATCCATCAATCAGTAATGCTCTGGCATGCATTTCTGTCAAGTTTCCTTACTGTATTTTATTTTTCAAATTCAATGGATTTCTATTTGATACGACTGTAGTTACACAAACACTTTAATTCAGCCCTCTTCATCCACCAATCTGTTCAAGTGTCAATCACATTTTACTTCTACCCACCATAGCATACAGCATGGGGTGAAGGGTCAGCCCACTTCAACCACTGGCTTTTATCGCTGTGAGTGATGGCGATTTGCTTAGGAATATATGCACAGCCACCTTAAAAGTAATCCATTTATGTGCCAGGGATGGTGGATGAATCTTTGTATTAAACTCTCTTCTCATTTCATATATTTTATTTCTTTATGTAATGCATATTATTTGTACTTATTTTCTTTTTCAAATATATGAGAGCTATCTTTACATGGTTGTGTTGTTTTATGTTTTTACAGTTATTGTCTATTATAAATGTATGCAAAAAATAAATAAGCTGCAGGCGTGCCAAGGTCAGACCTATTGGATTTGCCAATATGTGTTTAATACATATGATAGGTTCCAAAAGAAAGCATTAAAATCTAAAAATCTTGTTGTAGATCTGCAGGGTCCATGGACAGCAGAAGCATTAGAAATTTTACTTCTCATGAACTTCTAACACTATTTTCAGACTTTCTATGTGGCTCACTTTTTGCGTTATTAATATTGTTTTAACTTTTAACTGTGCTTGGCCTGCCAGCTTAGCAGGTAGTTATAGGGATACCATCTTAAGTTATGTCATTTGCCTGCCCAAACAACAAAGCCTGTCCATTCATAAAATCACTGTTTTGCCAAAAACAAGATCATCAAAGGATCGCATTTTTCATCGAGTAAAATAGAGCGTTGATAAATGTATTCTATGGAGAGATATTTAAATCCATGTGTCAGCACTTTTTAGAATTAATGGGTCCATTGGACAGATCGGGCCATGTGTAAATCCCAAAGATCGAGAGCCCTAGACGCAAATATCAGAAGCCCAAGAACCCACATAGGAAAATCCACAAGAGAGAAAGTTCTAAGTACAAACCATGAAGATTTAGTTAAAGTTTAGTAAATGGTTAGTCTATTAAATTAAAAATACTCGAAAGGAAAGTAAATGTAAAATAAAAATTGCAGTGGAAGCTGTGCCATATTCTAATATAGCCAGTACAAAACATGGACTAGTTCAAAACAAATAGAGAGTAAAACAGCTTTTGTCATGAGGACTGCTTGGTTTTAAGCTGGAGAGTAAGCATGTAAAAGTACTAGTTCAGTAAACAAACTAGTCTGAAGTCTGATATCTAAGGGGGCAGAAAGGAACCCGATCACATCTCAAAAGCCGCGTTTTTATGTTTTCAGCTAAAGGAATTGTACAGTCATTGTGGTAGGAGGTAAAAGATACATCAAAACCAACCAGTGGTAAAACAGAAAACACTTCACTTGATAAGACCTTTGCTCCACTATTGTGAATAATACTGCATAATGTCCTGCCTGAGAAATCAATCACATGCAGATTATATAAACAACCTCCTTAGTCAAAGACTATGTCAATTTCCCACAATGTATTAAATACTGAAGGTCACATTTGCAACTCAGGCAGAAAGAAAACATGTCCCCTTTCGAACTTGCTCTTGACAATTTAAAGTGTATTTGAAACTTGTCTAGGCCCACTCACTCAACTTAAAGCTAAGATATTTAATATATGGCAGTCATTTGTATTCTGCTCATGTTAATTAATCCCACATAATTATTCATTTTTTTAAATTGGCTTTGTCAACGTGTAACCATGAGGTGAGATGTTTGAATCCATGCATTTCAACTTCACCTTTCATAATTCAGAGTCAGAGAAATTGAGTACCACTGAGATGAGTAACAGCGACGTTTTCTTTATGGTTCTAACAAAAATTCGCTAAGCGCTGTACAACAATTAAAATTATGTTAGAACATTTTCAAGAAGGAGGCATTCTCATTTCAGCGCAAACCGTATACAGCCTACTGACTTTTTAATCGGAGAAAGCACCTTTACAGCCGTTTTTACAATTGATAAAATCGCTGTAGCACAGTGCCAGGAGTAAATTAATCACTCTGAACAACTTGATTTCAAACTTCTTCCTTTGTACCTGGGATGAAGAAAGACTGAAGTTTCTTCTCGCTGCTCGGAACCCCTGCAGCGAGAACTGCCACAAAGAAAACAATATATCTAGCCCACAATTAGTCCAAAAACTGTGCTATGTAAATTGTGAACAATACATCACACTGACTAATTGTAATGAGCCTGCTCGCCAGACAGCGCACCTTACGGGTCTGCAAATCCTGTCGCCATCTTAGCTCTCTAGAGTTGGAGTGAATGATGGAAGCCCGGGTAGAAGTCAAATAAATCATGTGACCCCAGAATCTCAGTACTTGATCCCTTTTCTACAAGCAGCCATTCGTCATTGTCGGTCTCTTCCCAAAGACAGAAATCAGGTGTCTAACAAGTGATGGGGCAACCAGAGAACGAATTTCTCACGCTGGTCTAAGCAATGCAGTCTCTCCTCAAGCAGCAAAAAAACGATGCGGATTTTGTTGGATACTGCAATAAAGTCTGCTTTTCCCAATGTTTACTGTATTCACTCATTAACCCCTCATTTACTAATAGGCTCAACGGGAGAATACAACAGTAAGTCCTGTTATTTGTGGAAGAATGTTCAAGTTCGGTGGAGAATCCACCAGCTGAAAGTATGGTGGATGAAATTCCGCCAGTGAATTATGCACAGGAATTAAAGCTTCCTCCATATACCAGAGGATTTCTCTTTACCGCCCCACTGTTATTCACTCGTAAACCTTTTCACTCTGAGTGCTGAGCCCTTTCTTAATGTTTTTGCATGCCCTCATTCAAAACTCAGTGACATTGTAATTAAAAGATGTCCCGACCCGTTGTTTCCCGCTTTTTTTTACATATAAATGTCCGTGTAAAGGATAGCCTTTTGAATGATTTACAGAGGATATTAGATATAATTTTGAATGATTTACAGATGATATAATGTTATAGATATAGTTTTCTACGAGATCAAATAAAGATACGTTTGCATTCATGGCCACTTTAACTTATTTTATGTGCAGAACAGTGTTAGCAGCAACATTCTTTAAAATTAGAGCTCTCAGTTTTATGGTTTTTATGTTTTTAAAATTTCCGTGGTATTTGTCCATATTTATTTTTTGCTCATTTTTCTCTATTTAGTCATTTCTATTATACTGTGTAGTGTTAAATTAAGCTGCAATGAATATATTTCCACACTTATTTAACTGATAAATATATACTCACATTTAAATGCCCAACAGGTTTTAGCTATATACATACAGTACAATAAAGTCATCTGAAAAGACTGACATTGTAGAACGGCGTAAACCGATGTATATCTGCACTTATTTAGGCTTAATAAGGAAATATGTGTTCTTTTTTAACTCCCCGACCTGTCAATCTGCACTCCTACAGACATGGTGTTCTCCATTCACTGTAGTGAAAATCAGTCAAATACATATTTTCTATGTATTTAAAAAATAAATAAATACAAACGGTAAAATAGATAGTTTACTGTCTGTATTATTCTGTAAAAATCAGTAAAAGGGGAAAACTGGGAGCTTTACGTATAATTAAGCAATGTATTGAAAATAATCTGATGAATTAAAAAGGAGCACATCTAGGAGTGGTAGGGCAAGTGTTGCATTAAGGCTGTTATATTGGCATATACCTTATCTTGCCACAAAAGGGCTACGAAATGCCCCAGGTTACAAAAAAGGCTGTGCTGTTTAACATGTCTTAAAAAAACATTGACAAAGCCAATAGATCTCGCATAGGTCAGACCTAGTGACTTTGTGAATGCTTGTTTTCTAGAGGAAGGATAAAGTCCTCAATATAAACTGCAAATTTGACTGTGCTTATGGATCCCTTGCAACTGGGGAGCCAACGAATTATAGTCTTTAACATACATCTTGCGTAGATTTACTCAATTCTATTGATTCAAAGAAGACAGAAAGGATATGCATGGAAATGTACACAAACTATAGATTTCCGGGCATACTCCCTGTCCACCATGTATACTTCAGTGGATAGCTTATCTGGCAGATAATCCACTGAAGAAAATTATTCCCCTATGCTCTCACCTAATATGCAGAAATGCTTTTTCCTTTCAGAATCTGAAAAGGCAATTACTCCATATTTTTAAGGGGGGTGGTGGAATGATGTGCATTTCCAGGGAGTAAAATGGCAAACTGTTTGAGCAAACTAAAAAGCATCGGGGCTTGTTGGCGTTCACCACAATTTGCATCCTCTCACTTCAGACCAACTACTTTCCTGCCCTCTCCCAACAATTACGTTTAGCAACATTACACCCCTCAAAAGACCTCCTTGTCCTAGTCATTACTAAATGAGGTGTCTGCCTCCCGAAAGGCACTGTAACACAAGAGTATTTTTTGAGCTTTATTTAATAACGGCCCCTCCCACCCACCTCCTGCCTATGTTTTTTCCTGTCTGAGACAGGTAAGAGAATAAGCTCGTTTTTACTTGTGTTTTTGTTTATTTTGCAACTGTATAGTTTGTTCCTTGTAATTGAATACACGTTCTAGGGGTTGTGTATTTCTTCGCACTCATACATGTGCTTGGCTGGGGCGCGGAGCATCGCTGGTGGTCCAAAAGCGGGTACTGTGTTGTTGTTTCAGTACTTGGGCCCTGTGGAATTGGTAGGCTGGGAACGGGTATACATTGGAAGTGGTGCACTTAGCACGGCTTACTTCCTGCTTGGTTTGCCATTATGGAGTAATTGGATGATTCTGCCTTTGCTCCTGAGGAATAAGCTGCTACTAAGAATGAGCATGTACAGGAATTGGAAGAGAGGGGTTTGTTGCATATTTCAAGATCTGATCTTCAGGGTCTCATTAATAATGCGGCCCAGGCTGCTTTAAATGAGCCGCAAACCAAAAAGCAGAAGGGTGATGTTGACGAGAATATGGACAACTCACCTAAGGGAAAATATGCGTAGGGGAAAGTTTTTTCTGATACACTGGCACATATTTGCGAGGTCCTTGATTTCGATCCCCAAACCCTAGGGGACTATGGGTTTTATTTGCAGCACAGTTCATCAGCTGTGGACGATTTGCCTATGCCTGACATTATTAAAGAAATCCTTGCTAAGAAATGGAAAGATGTTGATAAGCAGGGTATTCACGTTTTTTGAACAAGCAATATCTCTTTGCTCAATTTGAGGATCTTTATCCGCAGATTCTGAAGGCTTACACAGCCTCTAATTTTGGAATACAGGCCAGCACTTATTCAGCCTATGCCTCACAGGTTCTCATCAAGGACTTCGGGAGATTATTTGACAGCCTTCAGGAACAGGGTATCCCAGTGCCTGATCTGGCTCAGATGGAGATTTTGGCCCAGTTCCTATCAGATGTCACATTTGATTCTTTGTGGGCTTTTCCTCCTCTTCACGTGCTGCTGTTGCATGGCGCAGGTCACTGAGGACTACACAATGGCATCTGGAATAGGCACAGAAGTCATTAATTCATAAATTGCTGTTTAAAGGTCCTAAGTTATTTGGTGGTGAATTGAAAATTATGGTTCCTATAATAAGAACTGGGGCTCTTTTGTGAAGTGGTGTATGGTTCACCAGGTGGATACAGTGAGGGGGAGGGGTCAGGTTCAGACTTTGAGTTTCCGCAGGGTTTAAAAAAAAATAATTTGGCCCCCTTTACCTTTGCTTCTCATTGGGCTGCAGTTAGAGCCTGTTAGAGTCTGAAGAGGATGTGGAATGCTTTTCTCCTTTAGTGGTCCATCTGTTGAAACGTTTTCAGCTTCATCGCCCAGTGTCACCAGTAATTGTTCCTTATTGGGACTTAAGTACTGTTCTTCATGGTTTACAAATGCCCCCTTTTGAACCTTTACTTGAGGCAGATTTTATATGGTTTACAGCTAAAATGGCTTTTATTCTAGCCATTACATTACCTTGGAAGTTGGGTGAATTGGGGGCTTTGCTGATGACCTAGCCCTATTTTCAAATTCTGCCTGATAAGATTATATTGAAGTTGGATCCCTCATTTGTTCCTAAAGTCTCTTCCCTGTCCCATTTACATCAAGAGGTGATACTCGCACTTTTTCATGAGGGGGGTGATGTTCAGGTTCCTTCCTCTTCGGATGTTCAGGGGGCCCTTCAGATCTATTTGCAATGCACCAAGGACTTTCGCCTTTGTAATTCCCTATTTAACTCTTTTTGCAGTGTAAATAAATGGAAACAGGTGCTGCCTCTACGCTCAGAAGATGGGTGTGGCAGGCGATTTGTCAGTCCTATAAATCTTTGGGCCTGGATCCTTCAGTTCAAGGGTGTTCCACTAGGTCTGTTTCAGCTTCATGAGCGGAAGCAGAACGGGTTTCTGTAGAAGAAACCTGTAGGACTGCCACATGGTAGTAGCATCATACTTTTATTAAGCACTATTCTCTAGATGTGGTGCATGCTTCTGTGGATAATTTTGCTATTGGTGTTGTGAAGGCAGCAATGTCATAGGCCTAATTTAAAGCTGATTTGTTTTGTTGGTTTGTGAAACCCTCAATTAATAATGACTGGGACGAGGAGGTCCTATGAGGGGGTAGTAAACCATTACTTACCTGTAAACTTCACTACCCTAATTAAGGTCCTCCTCGTCCCAGTCATGTCCCCTCCCTCCATCTGATGGTCGTCTGGTCTTGTTACTAGCAGGCATGGTGGCAGGTGTGCAGGGCCTTTATTGAATAAAGTTAGAAAAAACTACCGTGTAAGAGTGCCTGTCATTTAGTAATGACAGGGACAAGGAAAACCTTAATCAGGGTAATGGAGTTTACCGGTAAGTAGTGGTTTAATTCCAGTGCTATTTTGAACCATGTTTGTATAAGTAAGTCTGACTTCAGAGTTAAACTAGCCACTGATCATCCTTCCTTGATTCAGGAGCAGGGAATTTCTTCCAACTGATTACATTTTCATTCACATATTTGCAATTGTTCATTAAAAAGCCACCAATATATGTTTATAATCGGAAAATAATAGAACTAATTTCAAGCACTGGACCATGCAGTAATTTTTATGAAATGCAGACAGGATTGTGTGTTCAGGGAAAGGTCTCATGCCTAACTCCTACCTTTAATGCAATTAAGTTGCCTGGCAGATTTGAGCAACATTTATACGTAAAGTTCAACCAATTACCCATAGGGTTCCTGCCACTGAAAATAGAAATCTCCAAGAAACTCAGAAACTAGGTAGGAAATTAAATTGTAGAGAACAAATATATTTCTGTCATTCCAAAAATCGTAAGTGATCGTAAGAGCTCTGGTGGTAGTGAGTTCTATGCCTTTGCAGTGTAATACATAAAAGCCTGTCCTCCAACGCAGGCCTTGAAAAATCACTGATTAACTAACGAATTGGCAGATTGGGAATTAAGAGATCTTGCCAGGACACATGGCTTAAATAACCTGAATGTAGTATACCTGAGCATGCAAGCAATAGAGAGCTTTGTGATACAGTTAACAGGCTTTAAAGAGATACTGGGGCAGATTTAAGAAAAGTGGTGCTGCACCTAGTGCAGCGCCACTTTCCTTGAGTCCCTTAGCGCCCCCTAATGGCACCATGTGTGCACATCATTTAAAACAGCAGGCAATAGCGTCATTTTTTTATGCTATTGATGTACTCTGCAGGAGTTGCGCCACAATTGTGGTGCAACTCCTGCAGAGTACATCAATAGCAGAGTACATAGGGGCCCATTATAAATAATGGAAGACCCCTTTTAACACCTGCTCTGAGTGGCGAAAACAATGGCGCAAGGAAATCTTTTAGATTTCCTACGGCCATTTATTTTGGCCTCCCCTAACGGTGGAACGCCCCTTGCATACAGTATGCCTGGCACAGGCATAATGTGATGCAAGGGTTTACAAAGTGGCACAATGCATGCATTGCACCTCTTTGTAAATGTGGTGCGGGGAAAATGACACTTCATTGCCCCTTTAGCGTAAAAAAATGACCTTATGGCGGTGCTAAGGTGGTGCTAGGGGCTCTTAAATCTGCCCCACTGTATTTTTAATTGAAAGCCAATGTACAGTATTGACATTACCTTGTTCAATATGTGTGAGTACTTACTCAGCTCCTTAACACAAAGAGCTGCTGTATTCAGAGTTTGTTTTAATCTCAATATTAGATAAATGGGAGTTCAAACATAGAGTGGGATACAGTAGGCAAGGCAAGAGAAAATAATGGCTGGTCTCCCAACTTAGTAATAGATTCCAGCGAAAGTGGAACCATCTTTCTTAGAGATCACAGCTTCAGAAACAGCTAAATGAAAGTCTGTCAATACGTTTCTAAATAGAAGATTCATATTGAATGTGATTTCCAGGTCATTTTGTAGCTTTTGCAGGAGCCGGTGGTCTTAATTATTCAGGCCAACATGCTGTAGACTCACAGGAAGTATTGTCAAATGGCAGCAGCTCGAGTTTTTCTGCATTTAGAAAGAGTGAATTAACAGTCATCCAGATAATGAAGAATAAAAAGATACTCTTTAAGTCTATTACAGTCTCTGCCCTCAGAAGATTTAAGGTATACTAGCAACTGTTTGTTGTCAGCAAAGACAAAAAAATGAATCGTAAAACAGCATATCAAATCCACCAGAGGGGCCACATATATGTTAAATAGTGCGGAACCTAAGGCAGACCCCTGAAATACGGAACATTCCGGTTTTTAAAAAAAATCGGCATAAAAGGTTTCAAAGATACCATTTGAAAGTAGTCAGACAGACCACTGCCTCTGATCCTAATGACCTCAAGACATTGTATAAGGATGGAATTGGACCCTGTGCCAAATGCAGGAGACAAATTCAATAAAATTAGAGGTATTATGCCACTGTTGATTATGACCTTACAAACTGATCTGCTACCAAGTCAGTTTCAGTGTCATAAGAGGCACACAAACCAGACTGAGTGTGGTCTAAGACATTATTGCCTTCAATGAATTGTGATAGCCACAAGTTAACAAACCTCTCTGCGAGTTTACTTGAAAGGCAGTTAAGGTATTGGACAATAGATAGAAATAGTTTTAGGGCCTGGGTTTGTGGATTTTTTAAACAATGGAGAAACTATAGCTTACTTTCACAAAAGTGAAACCTTTCCAGCAGCAAATGAAAGATTGCAGAGTTCTGTCAAATAGCACTCCAACTGATGCAAAAACAGTTTATAATACATAATATGACAAGAGTCCAGTGGTGATCCAGAGGAAATACAAACAATTTTGGAGCAGACATTATCAATTGTTATCATAGTAGAACAGTCTGACCAAACTGCATTTCTAGATGCTCAAGGTGGAAGTATATGGGTCGGTAAAGTTCCATGCTGCTTAGATTTTAGGATAGACCTGATCTGATCAATTTTATCCACAAAGAAGTTTGAAAACAAATCACAAAATGATTGTGACGATGCAAGTGGGGATCGGTCAACCTCAGCTTGGTGAAAGATCATCAAAGGAAGGAAATATTACCACTCTCAGACCACGTAGCACTTTTTTGTCTGCTATATATTTTTTAAGTACTGTTGAACCCCACCAACGAGATAATTCCTGTTTACAAAGCTTTTCACCTTTCACCAAAACATATGTCAGAGTGGGAACAATTACTTTTTGAGGCATCCAAAGGTATGATGTTAATTCTGATACAACATGCGGAGGATAAAAGGAATAACCTATTGAGGCTGAAGCTCTACCATAAGGGGTCGAAATATACATCATTTGGCCCTTTTGTCTCCAAAATTGGGATTTTTTAGAACTTTTTATACATCACATTCTGTGTGTTTATGTTATATTATATTCATTGTTTTGTATATATGTACTACGTGTGTTATATGTCTGTATTTTTTTGTACATTTATTCTTTATATGGGTTTATTAAAAATTCTTTTTTTGTACCAATAGTGGGTACTGTTGTTTAGATAGAAGAATGAACACTTGTTTCTTATATGTGAAATTATCCTAAAACAGGGGATTTATCAATGTTTTTCATTTAGATTCAAATATCTTGCTTTATATGAGTTAAACGTACTCCATGTTACATATGGTGTGCTCCACTATTTCTTAATTTGATGTATTTACTGTTTTTTATGTGGAGATTCCAGCATGTACATTCTGGCAACAGTGTACATTAGTGTATGAGCACCGGAGTTGCTTACTACATGTATAGAAAATTATAGGAATGTGCATTCATTTGTCGGTCAGTGTTGCCATTCTCATTGTTTTATATGTCAGACACCCCTAAGGAAACCCCCTGCAGCCCAAAAGGCCAGACAGATTGTATTTTAGGTACATGCAGATAAACACAAGCTTATATGTCTCTACAGCAATCTTTCTATTAAGGTACACTATAAACTCAGGCCAGTCCATAGGATGAGATGAGACTTAAGCCTGGGCAGACCCAGTTTCAAGCTCCATTATGGTACCACCTAGATATGTTGAATTTGGTGTCAAACAACTTACTTTGTCTCCGCCAATATGAATCTAGTGTCATGGGATGACTGGCATGTACCCAGGTGGCACACTAGAGGTTGCCCACTTGTTTGCCACCCTTCTTTGTGTTCTGACTGGTCAGCCCGTGCTTTTTCCAGTGTTTGCTGCCACCTAGACCTGACCTCCTGCCAGGTGGCATGGCTGCTCCCAGAGGTCAGGAACAACGGCTGACACAGGAAGGAGGTCACACCTCTTGTACCCAGCTGGGCCACTGAATAGAGCCATCAGGGTGGTGAGCTTCAAAGGCTTCACTGCCCCTTAAAGCCATATGTGATGACCCCCAGTGGAGGAAACAGCGCCCCCGGCCTCCAGGCACATTTCTTATGGGCAGGTGGGGAATTAGGTATGCAGGACTGTGCACACCCCCGGCAGGCTGACCACACCTCTAGGGTGAGCAGCCCAGTCTGTGCACTAAATCTTGATTTCTAGCATCTTAGAAGTGGCAGATTATAGGGTTCTGGGTGACTAAAAGTGACCTGTCCCACCAGATCTAGTCACCTCCAGGGTGGAGTAGCTGCAGAAGCTAGTTGCCCATTGGCCACTAGCCTCCACTCCCCTAACGCCCCAAATCCAGGATTTAAGGGACACCACTGACACCAGAACCTCAAATTTGATGGACTAACTTCAAAGAAGGCGAAGAAGAGTTCTGCATCACCGACAACCGGACTCTGCCCACTGCACCAAGACAAAAGAGGGATACTCTGTCCCTGAGGAAACGAACTGGGAACTGCATTAACAACCCTAGTTCTTTGCTAAAACTCATCAGTCCAAACCAAAGGGCCCCTGTGGAAGCCAGAAGCATCCTCAGTCTCCCTTGGACTAGTCTAGTGGTACTAGTCCCTTGCAAACTGCAGGTAAAAAGACACTCTGGAACTAAAGAATCTCCAGCCATCAAGCCTGCCGAGGGATTGACTGGATCCAGTTGGCGAAGTGCATTGTGGGAGTCATAGTCCAGCCTTCCACAAAGTTACAGGCCACTACCATACTCCCCTGGCCCTCCGAACAACTTCAAAGGGTTTTGCTGTTCTTACTGCTGTCAAGGCTTGTTGGTCACTAGTTTGGTAATCGACCGCTTAACTTGACAATGCAACAGGAGAACACTGTTCAACACTTGTGACTGATGTCAGCAATGACCCTACTGCTGAGTTTTTGCATTCCCTTTGTTGGAGCACCGTATACATGGTAAAATCAGCACCAGCGCTAGTCCCATTCAGCACCACGGACAGCCAGGATAACGCTGCACCCGGACCCCACGGACCAGGTAGAAGTGAACTGATTGCTGTCGCCTTGTCCCAGGACCCACACAACCTTAACCCTGCAAGGATTCCCTGCAGCTCGACCTCTAAGTGGTCGTTTGACACAAGTGGCTCCCTGCCATTGACTTCAATGCGTGTCCCATTCACCACCATGGACAGCCAGGAAAACTCTGCACCTGGATACCACGGGCCAGTTAAAACTGCACTGATTGTCATAATCTGGTCCTAGGGACTGCAAAACCTTAACCCCAAAAGGGTTCCACGCAAATTGTTTTCGACGTACGTTTTTGCAACCATTGATATTTTTCCATAGACTTCAATGCAATGTTTAAATGCCAGGTCTGCTGTGATTTAATGTTGCTTCTAAAATCTATAACTCTGTACTGGTACTGGTTCACTTCTCTTTTTTTGGTGTCTAAATTAAGATTTGTTAGTAAATTGGAGTTGGGTTTCTTTCAAGTCGTGTCACTTATCGTCTATGTTGATGCTGTGAAATGCTTAACACATGTTCCTCTAAGTAAAGCCTGACTGCTCTTTGCCACACAACCAGGACTGAGCTAATGATTTACTAGTATGAATCCAAGGACCATCTCTGGGGTATTGTGAGAGTATTACATGGTGAGGACTAACCCCCACACCACATAATACTCTACTTTCCTACTCAAAGTTATTACTATTTCTGCATTCCGGTAGAGTTGAATTCTAAAACTATTGTTTGGATTGCCATACTTAACCGAATACTGCTAAATTTGTTACTATAACTGCACCTTTAACATTATATCACATTTGTGTTTTGTCTCACTAAATACACTATCATTAATAGTATTATCATCTATTTCCAGTACACAATTGTGTAAACCATAACTGTAAAACATTATGGGGGTCATTACAACATTGGCGGTAAAAGCCGCTTTCCGCCGTGCAGAAGACCGCCAATACACCGCCGCGGCCGCGGAATTCCGCCACAGCTATTATGACCCACAGCACGGAATCCGCCGAAATTCAGACACCCACACAAGTCCGCCACAACAAAGGTCAGTGATAAACTGGCGAAAACAAAACCTCCACCGTCATGCCAACAGAAACACGCCCATGCTATCACGACCCACGAATCCACGCGGCGGTCTTTCAACCGCGGTATTCCATTGGCGGTACACACCGCCGCGCTCAAAATACACACACATATACAAAACACCGCCACATTGGACAATTCCAAATACACACTCCTGATACACATACAAACAACACTCCCACACACCCAACACAATATAAAACACCCACCCACAAACCCCTACGACCAAAAACTGAAGACGAAGGCGACAGACAGAGACTACAGCAATAGAGAACCCCACCACACAGAGGCACACAACACCATCACCCATACAACATCCACGCTGAAAACACCCCACACCACCACACATCACCACACTCATCAACACATACACCACCCCACACATCACCTACACCACCCCATGTCACACCAAAGACACCCCAGGTTTTCCGAGGAGGAGCTCAGGATCATGGTGGAGGAAATCTTACGGGTAGAGCCACAGCTATTTGGAGCACAGGTGCAGCACACCTCCATAGCCAGGAAGATGGAGCTATGGCGAAGAATCGTCGACAGGGTCAACGCTGTGGGACAGCATCCAAGAAATCGGGAGGACATCAGGAAGAGGTGGAACGACCTACGGGGGAAGGTGCGTTCAGCGGTCTCCAGGCACAACATCGCGATTCAGCGGACTGGCGGCAGACCCCCACCTCCTCCCCCACAACTAACAACATGGGAGGAGCAGGTCTTGACCATCATGCATCCAGAGGGCCTCGGAGGAGTCGGTGGAGGAATGGACACTGGTAAGTCAAATCTTAACTATCACATGCCCCACCCTACCTGCATGCTATCACAAACCCCCACCCTCACACCCTCCCCTATCACTCCAACTCTTCACTAATGTACTAATTACACAAACCACCCATCCCAACACCAAGCCCTGCATGACACAACTAAGCATGGACACCTATCACTAAAGCATGCTCACTGCACATACCCATAACAACCCCCCAACCATCATCACACAAGCCCCCACACAGGAATGCTTGCACTGGGGTACACACCCACCCATTGCACACCATGACACACACACATGCAATAATCATGCTCTTATACCCCTGCAGGACCACTGCGTAACGTCACCACACAGGAGGGTCAAGACATCTCCACTCCACCCACAGAAGAGGCCCACAGTGACAACAGCAGCTCTGGCCAACTGGATCCAGGTGACCAGCCCGGACCATCGTGGGCCTCGGGACAGTCGGTTCCCCTTGCACAGGCACAGCCCAACACTGACCTTCCACCCTCTGGTAACACCAGCACAGCACCCACCCAGCGGGCCCATACCTTCGTACCCAGGACACGTCAATCAGCAGTGTGTCCACCACTACAGGGAACCCAGGATAACCCACCACCCCAACAACAACAGGGACCTCGGGGCAGTGGTAGTGGGCACACGGTCTAGGGGACGGAGGCACAGGAACACAGGGGAACTGGGAGGGCTGCTGTGCGACAGGGGGCGGACAGGCCAAGGTAACCCACTCTACACGAGGCCCTCTCCTCCATCATGGGAGCATACCACCACTCCCAGGAGACGATGGCTATGGTCCTGGCCAAGTTTCAGGAGACCCAGCGCCTGCAGGACGAACAGTATTTGGGGTTCAGGGAGGAGCTCAGAACCATCAGCTCCGCCCTGGGCACCATCGTAGGGCTGCTGAAGGACATACAAAAGACCATGAGGGACACCGTGGCACTCAGAGGGGCCCCTGACACTAGGCTGGACGATGAACTGCCCACCACCTCCGCCAGCGCTAGAGGACAGGACGCCCCGCCACAGGACCACCACACCAGCACCCCACCCCCTGCAGATGGAGAACCACCCCGCAAGCGGTCCCCGAGGTCCAGGAACAGGACAGAGCAGGATGGCAAGACCCCCGCCAGGAAATGAGACCACCCTGATTGTCCTCCCACTGTCTCACTTTGTTACCCTGTCCAGATTGGAACTGCCCTAGCTCCACTTCCTATGCCCATATGGGCAGTGCACC
Source organism: Pleurodeles waltl (assembly GCF_031143425.1). NCBI lineage: Eukaryota > Metazoa > Chordata > Amphibia > Caudata > Salamandridae > Pleurodeles > Pleurodeles waltl. The sequence continues at coordinate 267,152,254 of NC_090437.1, forward strand.
TGTGAGACTAATAGACTGGACTTTCCTCCACCATCACCCATCACCATTTTGCCACCCCCTCCAATAATTAGCACTTCAATAAACACCTTTGAACCACAAAACAATCTGGAGTCAGACTGTGATTTTGAAAATGTGTATTAGCAATGACAGTGACAAAATGCGTTTTCAATTGTAATGCCAACATACCTATGTCACACATCACAAGTCCATGAAGGTTGGAAGCAGATGGCACACGTTGGTAACCACACCTGTGAAACCGTAATGGAAATGTACAACTCAGTTACCAAATACTGCTTCTAATTGACAGACAGGATAGAGGTAGAAGTGTGAAAGTGAATGTAATAGTAAAAAATGTGTTCTCACCTGTGTGTCACTGGATATATTGCTGTATGACTGACTCCCTGTTGTCTATGTCTTCTTCCTCAGCTTCCTCCTCATCACTGTCCACAGGCTCCACAGCTGCCACAACACCGTCATCTGGACCATCCTCCTGCAGAAAAGGCACCTGCCGTCGCAAAGCAAGATTGTGAAGCATCGAGCAGGCGATGATGATCTGGCACACCTTCCTTGGTGAGTAGAATAGGGAACCACCTGTCATATGGAGGCACCTGAACCTGGCCTTCAGGAGGCCGAAGGTGCGTTCGATCACCCTCCTAGTCCGCCCATGGGCCTCATTGTAGCGTTCCTCTGCCCTGGTCCTGGGATTCCTCACTGGGGTCAATAGCCAGGACAGGTTGGGGTAACCAGAGTCCCCTAATAGCCACACACGGTGCCTCTGGAGTTGACCCATCACATACGGGATGCTGCTATTCCGCAGGATGTAGGCATCATGCACAGAGCCAGGGAACATAGCATTTACCTGGGAGATGTACTGGTCTGCCAAACATACCATCTGTACATTCATCGCATGATAACTCTTCCAGTTCCTGTACACCTGTTTACTCCTGCGTGGGGGGACCAGAGCTACATGGGTGCCATCAATAGCACCTATGATGTTGGGGATATGTCCCAGGGCATAGAAGTCACCTTTAACTGTAGCCAAATCCTCCACCTGAGGGAAAACGATGTAGCTCCTTACGTGTTTCAGCAGGGCAGACAACACTCTAGACAACACGTTGGAAAACATAGGCTGGGACATCCCTGATGCCATGGCCACTGTTGTCTGAAATGACCCACGTGCTCTCCCTGTTCTTTTGTGCATCAGCATCATCAGGCAGAGGTACAGTGGCACCGGAGCACGAGGGAGCTGCATCCCACATGGCCATGGAGTGCCATATCACGGACTCTGAATACACCAGTGGGACGGAGGGCGAGGGGAGCTTCACGTCAGTCACCGGATCAGCAAACAGCGACACGGACTCGTCCGCCGATGGGAGCTCCCTTGTGGTGGTGGCACCATCTGTGCCCCCCACTTCTACAGGTACAGCCACCACCCCCCCTACCAGCACCGCCCTCCCAGCAGCCCCTCAGCCTTCGCTCCATGCCCGCTCACACAGGAGGGTGGGCATCACCTTCGCCCCAGGCACCTCAGCCCCTGCCCCTGTCACCCCTGCTGCCCTCAGTGAGGAGGCCATTGACCTCCTCAGGTCACTCACTGTTGGGCAGTCTACCATTGTGAATGCCATTCAGGGTGTAGAAAAGGAGTTGCAACACAGTAATGCATTCCTGGAGGGCATTCATTCTGGTCAGGCTGCCCATCATCGAACCCTGCAATCTCTGGCCTCAGCACTGATGGCAGCCATTGTCCCTGTGTCTAGCCTCCCCCTCCAACTTCCTCCACCCAGACCCAGTCCCCTGTACCCTAGCCTATCCCAAGCACACCATCAGACAAGCATGCACACACCTCAACACACAAAAGTAGCTCAGGCAAACATAAGCACCACACATCCCACAGGCACTCACACAAGCATCACCCACATACAGACACAGCAACATCCACTGCCTCCACTGTGTCCCCCTCCTCGTCGTCTCCCTCCTCCGTCTCAGTGTCGTCTACACTCTCACCTGCATGCACTACATCTACAGGCACTAGGACTCGCACCAGAACACCCAGCACCACACCCCGCTCACCTGCACTCACCACCCCCACTACCATTTACACATCCCCTGTGTCCACTCCCAGTGTGTCTGTGACTCCCCCTCCCAAAGTACACAAACGCGGGCACCCACACACCCAACATCCATCCACCTCACGACAGCCTCCAGTACCTGCACCCAAATCATCTAAAGTTACACCTCCTACAACCACCTCCTCTTCCTCCACTCCCAGACCCCCTCCAGCTACCCATCCCAGTGTTCGTCAGAAACTCTTCCTCAGCAACGTTGACCTCTTTCCCACCACCCCCACCCCTCCAATTCATAGGTCCCGTAGTAGCACCTCAGCCAAAAAAAGTCCGGTACCAGTGGTGCATGTTAAAGGTGTGTGGAGTGCACCGGCCACCAGGGCAGCCAGTGTGACACGGAGCCAAAACACCGCCAGTCCACCCCCTGTAAAGCACCTTAAGTTAGAAAATGGCCGACGGGAGAGGGTGAAGACTCCTGCCGGCAAAACAGCTCACAAGGGTCCCGGGGGGAGTGCCGAGTCAGCTGTGACTCCTCCCAAGGTGGTGAAGGGGCAGAAGAAGTCTCCAAAGTCTGGTAAGAGCAGCACGGCGGAGAAGGCCGCCATCCTCCCCGCCGGCCGGGACGCCACCGCCAGTACTGTCGTCACTGGTCCGGAGACCACCACCAGAGTCAGTGCCCTGGAGAGCACCAGTATCGTCACTGGTCCGGAGACCACCGCCAGAGTCAGTGCCCTGGAGGGCACCAGTATCGTCACTGGTCTGGAGACCACCGCCAGCATCAGTGACTTGGAAGGCCCCGGCAGCCACAGCCCCGCTGGGCACTGAGGAACCGTCATGCCACACACCGCTGCACAGGTCAGGGACAGCAAAGGCAAGCACCGCTGAACAGGGCAAATACTGCCATGGTGAAGACCGCTGAACAGGGCAAAGACAGAAAAGGCAAACACGGCGGAACAGTGCAAAGACCGCCATGGTGAAGACTGCTGAACAGGGCAAAGACAGCAAAGGCAAGCACTGCTGAACAGGGCAAAGACCGCCATGGTGAAGACCGCTGAACAGGGAAAGACAGCAAAGCCAAGCACCGCTGAACAGGGCAAAGACCGCCATGGTGAAGACCGCTGAACAGGTCAGAGACAGCAAAGGCAAGCACCGCTGAACAGGACAAAGACCGCCATGGTGAAGACCGCTGAACAGGGCAAAGCACCGCTGAACATGTCAGAGACAGCAAAGGCAAGCACCGCGGAACAGGGCAAAGACCGCCATGGTGAAGACCGCTGAACAGGGCAAAGACCACCAAATCAAGCATCGTTAGCCCATGTGCAGCTGGGACAGTGACGGAACTGGGACCGTCACGGGGAGCGTGATGCACTCTGGGCACCATTCCCCCTCCAGAACCAGTGGAGACCTGCATCCACTCTGTCTGTCCTTCACAGGATGAAGCACTCTGGGCACCAGTCCCCCTCCAGAACCAGAGGAGACCTGCATCCACTTGAGAGACTGTGGCTTTGCACTCCCCAGGATGGTACAGTGGGCAAACCATCCACTGGAGAGACTTGAGAGACTGTGGCTTTGCACTCCCCAGGATAAAGCAGTGGGCAAACCACCCACTGGAGAGACTTGAGAGACTGTGGCTTTGCACTCCCCAGGATGGTACAGTGGGCAACCCACCCACTGTAGAGACTTGAGAGACTGTGGCTTTGCACTCCCCAGGATAAAGCAGTGGGCAAACCACCCACTGAAGAGACTTGAGAGACTGTGGCTTTGCACTCCCCAGGATGGTACAGTGGGCAAACCACCCACTGTAGAGACTTGAGAGACTGTGGCTTTGCACTCCCCAGGATAAAGCAGTGGGCAAACCACCCACTGGAGAGACTTGAGAGACTGTGGCTTTGCACTCCCCAGGATGGTACAGTGGGCAAACCACCCACTGTAGAGACTTGAGAGACTGTGGCTTTGCACTCCCCAGGATACATCAATGGGCATGGAGCCCCGTCGTGGATCTGGCGTGGTGCTGTAATCCGGCTGAGGCCCCCCCCTTCCTTTCCCCCTGAGGTGCCTGTTGTATTTTGTATCTGATGCCCCTGCAGTGTTCTCTCCATTTGTGGACAGGTATCTAGTGTGGGCATCGCCAATGCATTTTGGGACCAGTGGTCCACGGACATTGATATGTGCATACCTGCAGTACTAATCGTGATGTATGATTTTCGACTGTTTATATATATCTGTATATATTTGGTTACTGTATTTTGATACATTACAATGTTTGAACTGATTTTCTTTTGTCTTTGCATTCTTCCGGGGAGGTTGTGGGTTGTTACTGTGCTGTTTGGAAATGCATTGGTGTATGTGTTGGAGTGGGTGAGGGTCGGGTTGGGGGTGGGGGTGTTGCGTGTGTGTCCCCCTGACTTTTGCCTCCCCTATGTCGTAGGTGCAGTACTCACCGTTGTCTTCCGTGCCTACGTTGCTGGTGTTCGTAGAGGAGCAGGAAGACAAGCGCAGGGAGTATTTGTAGTTCGGGCTCCATGGTGGCCTCCTTCCTCGTGGTGTGTGTTAAGGTGAGCGTTTTCCCATTGCAAAAGCTGTTTCCACCGTGTTTTTATCCACGGTGAATCCGCCCCGGAAAAGGTGGCGGATTGGCGGGTTGTGATACTGTGGACGGTACATTGTCTTCCACCTGTCTGTTGGCGGTGACCGCCACGCTGCTTGTCTGTACCACCGTGGCGGTCGGAGTGTTAAAGTGGTTGTCTATGTTGGCGGTTTCCGCCACGGTCATAATTCCCTTTTTTTGTCCGCCGGCCTGTTTGCGGTATTACCGCAGCTTTAACACCGTCCGCCAGGGTTGTAATGACCCCCTATATGTATTTATTAAGGTATTTATGTGTTTACTTATTTATCTCTCTTCCACAACTATTGTAAGTCAGTATTGCTTATTTAAGATTAGTAGACTACATTACATGGTTTACATTATAGTGCCCCTACATAAATCTAGCCAGATTATATTTTATAACTCTTACAATAGGCTTGAAATGAAATGACAATGCCATTGAGCAGTGCAGACATCACCCAGCCTTCTACCCTTTCCCACATCCAACAGGGCAAGTTGAGGTGTGTGGGACCCATCATGCAACAGTTGCTGCTCAAACATCCTGCAATCTCTGTATCCCTATTCCCCCCTAACAGATAGGCCTTATAGGCTATGGAGGCCCAATGGTTGATGTCCATTGCAAGGGACTGAACATCAACCCTTTGTGAATTTCAGCCATTCTTTTACCGTTTAAACTGTTTTAGGCTGGATGTAGCTTGACATCATTCGGTCTGGCTACACCATCGCTCAGATAGGTAGGCCATGACTTAAACTGTTGGTTAGAAATTACCATCTTTTTCATGGTGTACCAGTTTTTGCTGGCTGTAGAACTATGTGCACTTTACTCCTGCTAGCTACAGCGCTCCACTTTCAACATGTTGAAAATGTGCTTCTTCAGGGCTAATCCTAGGTATTAGTAGAGTATTTATATATTATTAGCAGCCTATTTATGTAGCAGTATAATTCCTGTACAGAATGCATCATATATCATAGAATCAAAAGTCCAATTATTAGTTCACAATACCTGTGTATCCGCAAACTGTGATGTCATCAGAGTGGGCAGTGGTTCGAATGTTCTGCATTCTACACAGAAATTATAATGTGAAACACATTGGCTGCAGCTTTATGTGTGTTCAGAATATAATGTACAAATAAAAAATAATTTTTCAGATGGATTACCGCATTTGAAGCATTGTTTTGATACTGTATGAAGGATAAGTGTAAATGAACTGTGAAACCACTAGTTTGTGCATCTCCTTTATTTGACTAATTTGTAATGTGGAGATGGTGACATCCAATTTATGATGGGGAATCTTTAGATTAGGCAATATAAATGCATATGGTTGTCCAACTGCATCTTCGGCTACAGCCCGCAGCCTTGGAAGAATCCGACCTCCAAAAGAACAATGAAATCCAAAGGTAAAAATCTTCACCAGGGGAAGGTATGAAAAGTATGTTGCAGATGAGGGACCTTCTCGGCATGGAAAACTCAAATTTCTCCCACTCGGAACTTCCCTTGCAAAAGTCAGTGACTTCACTGAGACCTTGTCTAGTAGCTTTATAAAGACGTGGAGACCTTCTTTGGCCGCAGCCTGTTGCCTTGCCTTGCCCTGCTGAGGATTTTTTACTTCCATTCTAGAGACAGGGTCCAAAGGTAAAACTTTTCAGTGAGTCAAGCCTGACTTCTGTATCCGTTCCGCGATCCATTGCAGTCAGCTTTACTAGTGCTTAGGTACCGACCAAATGTAACCAGATGATCGCAGTTGGTGCTTAACACTTTTTGGTGTTATTTTGAACCTCAAACTTAAAAAATTCATAATTCTGGTTGTCATTATTGGATTTTTGTGCTGTTTTATTTATGAAACATTACCTATTTTTCTAAACTGGGATTTGTTGTGTGCTTTAACATTATGACTGTTTGAGTACTGCTTAAATATTTACACATTACTTCCAAGTTGTCTGTCTGTTCTGTGCCATAGCTATCAGTAGGGTGTTGGGCTCCGGTCAATTTAATGACTTTGAGAGTTCACCCTAACAAGGACTGTGGTTCTTATTTGAGTTGGGTTCTCAATCCCATTAACTAATACCCCGATGTCTTACACGCTTCCTCTCCAGTTGCAAGACATCATTGCTTTTGTTCTCCATCAGATGGTAAATCCATTTTGTGTATAGTTCTGTGCGAACACCATCCTCACTTCAACTTTCCATTACTTAACCACTGTCAGTGTCTCCTCTTGTCTGCAGGGGTCTGTAAGTGCAGCACCGAAACATCAAACCAAGCTTACCATTAAACTCAGGAGAGTAGCCAGAAAAGTACCCCCCTCCTTTGGACTATGTCCCGAATGGCACTGAGTGTTCGAGAGAGTGATTGGGTGTGACAAATCGTTGTGGAGGGCTCTGTATGATACAGTATAGGGAACATTTTAAAAAGCTTATGAGACTTTTTTATAAATTAGTAAAAATATGTACTTTTGTGTTAAATAACAATGTAAATTAATTCTATGGATTTATTTTAAATGCTACAGCTCTATTACCTATCTTTATTAATTAAATCTTTAAATGATTTGAATATATATATAATTAAATAAAAAATATTTTTGGGAAATGCAAATTAAAAAAATAATTCCCACCTAAAGAATTATGCATTATTAATTATTAAAAGTGATGCATAGAAGTAATTAACCTTAATTTAATTATACTTTAATAAATATTAATGTACATTAACGTTTTTAAAATTATTTTATATTAGAAATATGTTTTTTTGTTTTTTTGACAATAAATTACATTCATTTATATTTTTAATTATTTAAATTTGATTATTTTAATTGAATAGAATATTATTTACTATGGGGTTTTACTTTAAGTCCCTATCGCCATTATTTTCTAAGGGAGTGTGTTGCAATATCAGTGGTTGACTGAGTCTGGTGCTGGACTTACTACTGTTTCTTTTTTGGCAGCAATAGTTTACACTTGTATATTTGGCTCCACACCCTTTTTCAAGAAGTGGAGATGTGTAAGTCTACACTTTGAGTAACTTTACACTCAGATTTTGTGAATAGTCTGAACTATTAAAATTACTTAAACGTGTAAAAGTAGGAGGTGAGTCCAAGATGGTGGCTCGCTAGGAGTGTCTGAGCGAGGCGCCTTCACCCGACACTGGCAATCCTTGACAAAGCAGCCACCCACAGCGCACCCTATACACTCACTCAGCTCCAGAGGGTGCTGAGACTTGTGGGGCAGTGTGTCCTGGGGACCAGGTAACAACAAGACCCCGGGCAGGCAGAGCTGGGGCCTTTGGCCTGTTGTCTTGAGATAGAAACATGGGCCCAACAGAGGCTCAGACAAGCATGACCTGACCACAATTCAACATCATTGCGGCCCTTCTGCCAGTGCCAACCCAGAGAGGGCCGAGAGGGATCGAACATCTGATGCTGCACCAGGTAGACCGCGGGCCGAGAAAGGGCCCACTTGTGGATGTTGATGACCAACAAAGGGCATCTCTAGCCAAAGCCCTGCCACCTGGAGCTCAGGTGTAGGGGAGCGTGTTGAGCTAAGGCCAGAAATTGCCTCCTATGAAGTGAGAAGGGAGTCGGATGTCTGTAGGGCAAGCTACGGACATGCAACACAGGTGCTGCACCCACCCAATGCCCACACCTGCACACATGCTTGTGGTATAGAAGGTCCTGTAGCTTATTGAGGGCCAACCTGCATTGGATGGGGGCTTTGTAGCGGACATCATGACCCACCAAGCATGGTCAGGGTGCAGCAGGTGGTGGGGCAATCCTTGAGGGCCATCCACCAAGCTGGAGGCATCATTGCCATCCCATCTCACAGACTGTGGAAAACTCTGAGCCCCTGCCATCACCCTGGAGCACTTCTGAGGCAGTAGCAGCACCACAGTTGTAGCCCACATAGAGATCCCTCTTCTGGAACATCTCGGATTTGCTTCCTATGCACAGGCTTCAGGGAGCAGACGCAGATCCACACTAGATTGGTTCGCTGTCTTGAGCTGGAAGGTTGGAGAGACACCTGAGAGGCTAGTCACAAAACACAACAAGGTCACTCCACTTGGAGCCAGGGGCACCTACAAGATGTGACCTGTATACCAGCGGCCCCCTACATCCAGAGGAGCAGTCACCCCTTATCCCACACTAGGTGCCTGACCCACTTATACTCACGGTGACCCACAGATCAAAGAAGGACTCCACCAAGAAAATCTGCTCTCCAAGGCGGTCCCCAAAAAACAGGACTCCCACAAAGACTCGGCCGCTATGGAGACTGCGACCCCAAACGTGACAGAAGCCATACTTGAGGATGGAAAAACACCAGCCCCAGTCAAATGTTTAATTCATGGAGGTGCTCTTTAACAGACTTCATGATGACATGGCCACCTTGCAGGAAGAGGTCGCCACTAATCTTAAAGAGGTCAGAAATTATCTGATGGAGCTGAGCCAGCGGTTGGTTTATTTGGAAACCAGTGGGAATGCAAGAGAGGAGTTGGAGGCCCACAGGGGCAAACATCTAGACCTCTGGGAATATAATGAAGAACTGCAGATCCACCTGGAAGCCCTAAAAAACAGGTTTACACACTCCAATTCAAGTATCAAAGGAGTTTGTCTCCAGGTGGACTGGAGGGACTTGAAAGTCCCTGTAGTTAGCTTCTTCTGCCAAATAGTCCCTGACCTGGCCGAAAAATAGATTGGTCTAGATCGCACATGCAGGGCTGGCCACACCTCCTACACCTCCAGCAAGCCTCAGTATCTTTACCTAGGTACACACCTACCATCTGAAAGAAACCATTATGAAAGTGGTACAGGACAAGAGCTCAATTTCATTTGTAGTATGGCTTTATCAGGATATGTCCCCCACTACATTACAGCAACGCCACAACCTCAGGGTTGAGAATACCTTCCTCAGCACCAAATGGGTCAAATACAACTAGGGTTATGCTTTCCACCTGACCTTTTTCTGAAGCAAAGAGACTCACAGCATAGGCATTTTGCGGAGGCCAACTCTATCTTCGGCCTGCATAGTGAAATGGTTGATGCTGAGCATGAGGCCCTCCACATGGCACCACGCAACATAAGCCATAAGGCAGCTGACACCTACATGCTACCAGGAGGGGCGCCATTAAACTTTCAGAAGAGAAGATCCATCCGGAATGCACAGCGCTCCTTCAGCAACTCCAGGACTGCGGCAACAACCAGGATCAGCAGTCAGACTAACCAATGACCACCCATCTTGGCATGCTGCCACCCCGGGGCACCGGAAGGGCAACCATGCTTGACTAATTGATAAGCAACTACCATTACAGCAGTCCAGAGGGTGGCTATTGTTGGCACATGCAGCCACACAATACCGCCAGTCTGCAGGAGCCACCTAGCCCCAAATCGACGATTCACCTCATTCCAACTGGCATTCTGTCTGCATTTTTGTACTTGCCTAAGGATGGAGTATTTCTTCCCCAGTTGCCTTTTACTCTGTTCCTTCCTCCTCTTTTTTAGGGGTCCTACTCTTAATTAGTCACAACACCAGGGAGCAATTACACCCCCTCTCACAGCTGGGAATCCACAGGGTCACCTGTTCTTTACCCTCTATCACATATCCACACACCTCCCCAGATGATTAGGGTACTGAGCATCAATGTTAGGGGCCTTAATACACAAGTAAAGCGGCTGTCTCTCCTGTCCGTTTTAAGAGACTGTGCCTGCAATATAGCACTCCTGCAGAAGAACCACCTTCTTAGAAAAGATAGGAAAAGGTTACAATCTTGGTTGTTTTATAGGCAGTCCTTTTCCTCAGGTCCCAATAAGAAAGAATGCAATTTTGCTGCCCAACACACTCCCCAGCCAAATCACACAGACACAAGCGGGCATACCAGGAAGGCTTCTCTCCCTATGAGTCCCTGTAGGAACATACTGTTTCGTACTGGCCATGCTGTATGCCCTCAAACACTACCAGGCACGGTTCCTTCTCCAAGCTCTGAGCCTGGTAGCTGCTTCTCCTGACACAGATATGGTGGTTGGGGGTGACTTTTAACCTTGTCTTCAATAACACTCAAACAGATCGACTCAGAGACAAGACCAATCTGAGGCCCTTATAGACTCTGGCAAACTCTGTCTGGAAGACGTCGGCTTTGTCGATGCTTGGTGCTCCAGGTACCCCTTCTCCAGGGCCTACACCTTTTCTTGGCTTTCCATCAGATCTATGCCTGGATCAATTACTTCCCAGTCTTCCCCACGTATCCTACGACTGCAGGCCAGATGGACATAGCAATAGCTGTGCTGTCCGACCACTCCCCCATCACACCCGCTTTACACATCCCAGGTCAATCCGTCCCCCTTTGTCAACAGTGACTTAATGATAAACTAAACTCCTACGACTGTACTAAGATGAAGCTCATAGAAGCTATCCAACACTTTCTATAAATCAATAACACTCTGACTACCTTGGTCTCCTTCATTTGGGAAACGTTACAGGTGGTCCTACAGGGGACGTTCATGGATATCTTTGCACGCCTCAACAGGGAGCGGTGAGATAAGCGAGCCACCACTGAGGCCATTGTGAGGGGCTTTGTAGTAGAACCATCATTGAACAGCCTCCCACAGGGTTTGGAGACAGCCAGAAAGCAACTTAAAGCGTTGGACTAGGACAGGGTAGAGTATGCCCTGCTTTGCACTATGATATTACACAGGCGACAATAAAGACTGCTGTCTCTTCACCCATAAACTGCATGTCCAAACCCAACGGGGTAGAATCTCAGAGATCCAAGGAACAGAAGGTCATAGTCCACAGAGTGGCAGTGCAATTGCCCACGCATTCGCGCAATTTTATAAGACCTTATATTCAGCAGAGCAAACAGACCCAGAGGAGACTCAGAATCTCCTTACCACCACACCGGCCACCCCATTGCCAGAGTCATGCCCTCTCTCTGCAGACAGACATCCCTGAGGTGGAAGTTTTAGTGGCTATTTCCATGCTGCAGCTGGGTAAAGCTCCTGGGGCAGACAGTTTCACCCAAGGTTTTTACAATACCTTTGAGCTCCACCTTACCCCCTATTCTCAAAAGTTCTATATATCTCGTGTGGCAAGACCAGCACTCTTCCTGCCATAATGAGAGAGGCAGTAATTACCATCATCTTCAAACCGGGGGAGGGACCTACATTCTGTTCCTCTTACCACCCACTAGGCACTTCACAAGCATTCTGGCAGATCCCTTAAACCTAGTGGCTCAGGGATTGGTTGACCAGGACAAGGCTGGCTTCATCCCTGAAGGGAGCTGCAGCTGGGAAAACACTTTGAATGGTGGAAATGTGGAGAAGCAAGAAGGCGGCAGGCTGACCAGGCCATTGTGCGGCTGTCTGTCTAGCTTCCCAGAGGTCTGAGCACACTTGGATTTCAGCTCACAGGGGTCGTCTGGACCATTACACTGACTGATGCTGCAATGGTTCTTCTCCAGGCACTGCACAGAAGCATTACGGGCACTGGTGACCACGTTTCATTCCAGGGTTGGAGGAAGTTATTACGCACTTAGGAGTGGCAGCAGTTTCCTAAACAAACAGGCATGGCAGAGTCATTTCTGGCACTCCTCCGGACAGTTTAATAGGGCCTAAAACAGTGGGTGGTTGGCCTCCTAAACAGTCTGCCTTAAGTATGGCTGAAACAACCGCTGGGGCAGAGCCTGATGGAGCAGGGGCATATCAGGCAAAAGGACAATGCCCGCAGTCAGGAGCTAAACTAGAAGCATCAGAGAAAAAGGGAAAGGGGAACACTTCACCCACCCTGCCCCTGTTTCTGATCCCTCAATTGTGGACCTCCTAAACTGCCCTTCACCCTGGCAAATTACAGAGACCAAAGATCTGGTGGCAGACTCTGAGAAGAAGAAGACGTCTTCCTTGAGGTCCCAGGAAGATACTAGCCAGCCGTCAGGTTTGACTTCAATTGAGGTCACAGAGACAGCTATAGTTGCGGTGGCGGCGGCAGTCACTGAGGCCACATACTCATATCATCAGCTGAGGGCCCCACAGTAAGTCATTCCCCTTCTCAGATTGCTGGACAAACAATGGAGGGCTCACAAGGTCCTAAAGAGAGTGCTGTAGGGGAAATGATGGGCAGACTGGTCACTAGTGTGGACCTGTGGCAGGAAATCATGATGGCTTACTCAACTTAGGTGACAGCAAAGACATCTGCCACCCCCCAGTCTTCGTAAGGTGCATGGATCTCTTAAAAGTCCCCACAATAGTAGGTGGGGGAGAGCATGGTCTGATATGGATGAGAACAGGCGATTCTTTTCCCTATCTGATGGCACAGAATGGTCCAGTGAGGATTCTGATGCAACTTCTGACTCTAATAATCACCCTGTAAGTGATGTGGATCAAAATATTGTGTTTACTGCCCACAAGACTAGCAAAAAGAGTGCCCTAATGGAAATATCAGTAAAGGTCTGTAATACCAGTAAAGGTGTGAGCAGCTAGTTGGTAGATTCACGGTGGGTCTTGGGGAAACACAAAATTCTAGCCCCCCAACTCTGGAGGTGATCTATCAATTCATTATGTCACACAGGAAGGAGACTAGGCTTGACAGCCATGGGGCTCAGACAGCAACATGCAAACTACAAGGAGTGGTTCATAAAATGGCTAAATCTTGCACTGCCATTGTGCATTAATTGTCTGATCTAGAAACTAGAGCATTGGTGCTGGAGGCTGATTTGGCGGGGCCAAGGTTCAGATTAATGTATCTGAGATTCAGTTGATGTATGTTCAATGGAAGCTAGAGGATAAAGAAAATTGCAGGTATGGGAAAAACCTACAGATTTTAGGGGGTAGCAGACGGCTGAGAAGGCTCTGACATTAGGTTGTTTGCTGTGGATCTATTTCAGAAGGCTTTCCCTGAACTAACGGGCTGGAGCTTGTCTCAGGAGGTTCAGCGTGCGCACAGAGTACCTCAGCTACAGAAGCAAACTAAAACAAATATGGAAAGACCCAGAGAGATACTTATGTTTGGAAACCATCTCCTGAGACAGGCAACATACAAGAAAGCATGACTGGATGCTAAAAGAACTACTGATGACATCTTGTTCCTTGTTAGACCAGACATTTGGCACATCATGGTGGAGGGACGGTGGCACCTCCATCAATTAATCAAGTCATTTCAGGATAAAGGAGAGCAGGCCTTCCTGCTGAATCGGGCATGAATGAAAGTGGTCTAGAAGGACAGTACATAGATGTTTACATCAGAAATCAAAGCTAAGGAGTTTATGGAAGGCCTGAAGTAACTGCTTCTGTTCCTTCTTTTCTTTTGCACCCACTATCACAATAGAATATTTGGGGGACCCATACGACTGTTAGAAGCTTTCAGTGTATGTATTATATGCCGATATGTTGAAGTATGTACTTTGGTGGATTGAACATGTATTGCATTTGGTGATTATGGGGACGGGGCCTACCTAGTTATAGAAAGGGATTCCATAGGTGACACCCCGGTTTTAAATCTAGAAGTATGGGTCACTCTGGGAGACTGGGCGGAGAGGCTGCCCACATCTATCAGACCAATGAGTGGTCTGTTGGCTTCTCATGGGGGAAGGCAGGTGGCCTGGGGGGCATCTACTTTGGTAGGAAGACAAGGTAAGGTGGAGAGAGGCATAAGAGGACAGTTTGGTGGGTAAGAACACAAGGGGTGGGTGAAGGAGGGTGTGAGGCTGGGGGAGGGGTAGGGAGGATAGGGACTGGGAAAGGGCAGGGCAGGTGTGGTAAGTGGGGCAGAGGGAAAAAAACATATCCCTAATAGAATATATAGCGGTCCAAGACAAACCAAACTGATCAGAATGGTTTATGAGAAGGTTTGGATAGGTCAACAGATAGCCCAGGTTGATGTGGTTATAGGTGGACTAGCTTGCAATGCTGATTTTTTGCTGGTATATATCTTGGCTCTCTATCTCAAGCTAAATAGGTAAACTCTTTATTTGTTCAGTCAATGTAGCTGGGCTAAATGAAAGATCAAAGCTACAAAGAGTGGCAGAGATACTTAGGTCCTTGGCAACAAATATTATTTGTTTACAGGAAACACATATTCCGTGGGGGAGGAGACATTTAGTAGCTATGAAAGGATTATGCACTACTCAGACTTCTGTGATCAGGGGGTAGCTATACTGGCTCAAAATCATGTTGGTCCTGCTAAACAGATGTTGGTTGATAAGTGGTGGAGGTGGGCAATAGTAAAGTGCTGGACTACAGGGTCCAGCTATACAATCTGCTCAATCTACGGTTCCATCCAGGACGACCGGGATTCTCTTCAAAGAGCTAGAGGTCAAACTTGCCACATGGCTAACCCCATTGATTGTTTGCAGGGATATGAACCTACATTTGGAGGTAGAATGGAGAAAGACAACCAAATACCTACGGAAACAACACAGGTATTTAAAGCTCTGGACTTTTTAGCCAATAGTCATGGGCTGGTAGACATATGGGATTATTTAAAGAATCCAGACCTGGGCTTTACCTATTTCACTTGTTCACATAGAAAGTATTGTTGGTTAGATTACGTCTGGGTCTCCACCAGTTTAGTGGCCATGGCGGACATACACAAACTTCCTATGCTCTTTTCAGATCACAATCTTCTTATTCTCGAATTAGGGGGGTTGGGTGGAATTAGACCCTAGGCCAATGGTCATTTGACAGGAAAGTATTGTAAATGCTTGCTATATTTATTATATGAGGAAGTGTGTAATAGAGTGTTTTGACTTAAATAATTATAGCACGTCACGAGAAGTAGTGTGGGATGTTTTTAAATCAGGGATAAGAGGAAATACTGTTTATTATGTTGCCAGCCAGATGAAACATCAAGAAGCAGACATCAAGTGATTTTACAGTCAGCTGGCCGCATTGGAAGAGAGGCACACCCATGTGATTATCTCAGGACACATGTCACACAAATCCAACAAGAAATCACAAGGTGTTGGCGGAAAGATATCAGTCATACAAAAATGAATGCTATGAATATGGTGAAACTGTAGGTAGACATCTAGCCTTGCCCACTACGCAAAAGGAGGTGTACAAAAATATGAATATATCAAAAGGGTTGATGGGACCTCTGCCTTAGACCAGGCAGATACTGTTAAAACTTTTGGAGCATACTGCAGGACTCTGTATGCGGACACACTCTACGAATGTCCTCTCCGTTAGTGGTAAGCCAGCTGAATAGGGGACATCAGGTGCTCTAGGAAGAAGTTAGCAGGGACCTAGAAGCAGGCATCAGGGAAAGCAGCAGGTCCTGATAGAATTCCTCTGGAGCTCTATAAAATATTACACCCTTAGTTAGCTCCATTTATGCTAGATCTCTTTTTAGAATTACAACGGAACTGGGTTCCTCCCCCAACATGGCAGGACACAAACATTGTGATTTTTCCAAAAAAGAATAAACCCCCTGGTAATCCGGGCTCGTACAGGCCAATTTCATTGATTAATACTGACTCTAAGCTGTATGCTAAGAACTTAGCAACTTGGATGGGGGGAGCCATAGCCCATTTGGTCTCGCCGTGGCAACAAGGGATTATAGCCAGCAGAAGTACTTTGGATCACATTCGATGAGCTATTACTATATTTGACATAGCAGAGGTCACAAGAGCTTGAATGGCTATGATTCTCCTAGGTGCGGAAAAAGCATTTTATCGAGTATCATGTCAGTGCTGAATCTAAAAGGGTTTGGTCCACAGCTAGTTCAGGCAATAAAGGCACTGTATTAAGCACCAAGTGCCAGACTACGAATTATGGGCCAAGAATCTCAGACGATTGAGATTACGAGAGGACACAACAGGGATGTCCCTGCTCACCAATCTTGTTTGCCCTCTACATCGATCTATTTATTAAACAGCTCACTCAAATCCAGACCATCAAACCAGTGCAAGTAAATCAGTTTCATACTAAGGTGTTAGCTTACGCAGACGACATTACAATAATTACTTTAGATCCACATACGGCTATGCCAGAAGTTGAGGGATTGGCTGGGGAATTTGGGAGAAGCTCTTGGTATCTACTCAACAAGGACAAAACGCAAATTGTCTTCATAGCCAATACTGACTTGGATGATACCTGTAGGATGGATGCCACTACATATCTAGGTATTAAGAACACATCAGAGGTTAATTCTCTATATCAGATTAACCTTATTCCTCTGATTAATAATATCAGCTCGGACTGAAGGCGTGTTAATAGCCTACATTTATCTCTGATAGGAAGATGTAACATTTTGAAAATACTCCTAAGGTGTTGCATCTATTTCAAACCATTCCCCTTGGACTGGAACAGTTTCTGCTTCAGAAACTCGATTCAATATGCATTAATTTTGTGTGGCAGAATAAGAAGATTAGGCAGGGCTCTAAATTCCTAAACCTTCCACAAGAGCAGGGGCACTGGGCGGCTCCCAACTTCTTATTTAATGACTGGTCAGCCCTTCTACAGCAGATGACGGTGTTGCTTTCAGTAAAAAGGTGTAGCTCAGTGGGGTGGGAAGGGAATGTGAGAATCTCCACAATTTATGACCTAATACTCAGAAAGTCAGCATATGGCTGCCTTCTACATTAGGTAAAGCTGAGCTATTATAAAGAAGTGAGATTCAATATTTTAGTTGCAGTCTGGAGGGTCTGGCAGAAGGTTTGTAAACTACTGGGTATTACACAATTTAATTGATATACTCCCCTCTGCCATTCTCCACTTTTTCCAACAATATCCTACAACCCCTTTGGGCTGCAATGGGAGCTTTCTGTCCTTGATAAATTAGGTAATCTCTATCTAAATGATCAACTATCTGCAGTTTCTTAGTTGCAGCAAGAATATGGGCTAGGTGATAGGACTTTTGTTAAATACCTCCAGGGAAGATATTTTATTGGGAAAATTGGAAAGACCAATCTCTCAATGGAAAGAGTTCCTCTTTTATACATCATTCTGTGTTCAGGATCCAGAATAGGGCAACTGTATTCTATACTGATTAATACTGTTCATGATGATATAACTTATCGGGAGGAGTATTGGGTACAAAAGCCAGGTGAGGCTGTTGTGGATATACAGACATCGATGAATATAGGGATAAAAATCCTTCTCTCTTCTAATTTGAGGGCCCAACACTCCAAAACATGTTTAGGTTGTACTTTACACGGTCCAAGCTGATTGGGGTAAGAGGGTGGATGATAAGTGTCCTAGGTGTGGTGAAGGACCATCAGACACGCTACATATGCTTTACAACTGTGAGAAACTGCAGAGGTTTAAGGGAGGGATAGAGTCTTTCTTGCAAAAAAGATTTGTATCACACCTGTCATGATGCTTTTTAGATATGACCACCACCACAGGGGCGATCTGGGCCAAGTTTATTTCAGCTTTATTTCAGTGACTTTGGTTCACCTCCTTATTGCAACTGTATGGAAAAGTGTTGATCTCCCCACATTTCAACAGTGGTTTAGACATTTGCTCACAAAAGATAATTTAGGGAGATCGCTGTCCAGTCAACCTAGATATGATGACTGGTCAGCTGCTGAATACATTCGCGATATGGATTTGTTAAGACTCCGGCCCAATTTGTAAATAGGCAGTATTATCGAGGACAAATTATTCTGGGAATTCATCATCTGATATTATTGCTATTATAATCCTTTGAATTCTTGACATCTATGGTTGAATGAATTTTTGATGTAATGTACTACATGTGTCAAATGGACTTTCATACGTCAATGTATATCTAATTGGGATTTTATAAAAGAAAGGGGATGCAGCGACAATACTAAATGCGGGCTCCATCTTATAGATAAGGCTAACTAATCACAAATCCCATAAATACTATTGTCTTTTGATGACGAGAAAGCTTTCAACCTCGTACACTGGCCATTAATCAGACAGGCCATGGAGTGAAAGGGGCTGGGGCTGCGTTTCTAGCATTGGGTGTGGACCGGCTACACAAAACCCACTGCTAAGGTGAGGGCTAATGGAGTCCCCTCTGAGCCTTATCCCATAACGAGGGGCACCCGCCAAGCATGCCTATTATCTACCCTCCTCTTTGTCTTGTACATGGAGCCATTTGCAGAGAGAATATGAATAAACACAGATTAGAGACATTCCCTTTGTTGCCAGGAACACAAACTAGCCCTGTATGCTGATGATCGCATAATTTGCCTCTTGAGGCCCCAGACCTCCATCCCAGCCCTCATAAACAAACTCAACACCTTCAAAATGGTGCCAGGCTTCAAAGGGAACTTCCAAAAAATACAAGCTCTAAACATAGCCATACCACAGGCGGAAGTGGCTGTGTCAGAGGTTATCTTTCCCTTCCCTTGATTGGGCAATGGAGTGCCATGTCTTGGGCTAACAATACTCCCCACACTGCAGGACACTGAAGAACATAATTACCCAGACCTTCTCGTCACAGCACGCAGGGACCCAAAGTCCTGGAGGGCCAGAGACCTCTCCTGGGTTGGCAGGATAGTGGCGATGACACTATTACCTAAGATCCTATGCTATGCATACCCTCCCACTGATTCCACCCACCCAAGCACTGAGCAGACTCCATCGCATGCTGGAGGCTTTCTCTAGAATGGGAAATGGCCCTGCATCCCCGGAAAGTAAGCATATCTCCCTGTTGCAAATAGATGCCTTGATGTCCCCCACCTTACCAATTATTACCTGGCAGCCCAACTTTGATACCGGGAGGAGTGGAACAGTTCAAAGGCAGAAAAACATTGCTGTGTTGTAGACCAATTTACAGTAGGAGTCCATATAGGGAAGGTCCCCTAGCTTCCCAAAAAACATAGCTCGGTGTGGTTTACATCTCGCTTGTCACTCGGGTGACAGGCTGGGACTCGGTGGCGATGGTAAAGGGACCCTCTACCCCCATTTCCCACCTGACGCCCATTATCAGCAGCCCAGA